>NC_089853.1:26922567-27522567 GCF_036373705.1 Amia ocellicauda
ATCTGTAATTCTCCACAACTTTGTCCCTGACCTGTTTGGAGCGTTCCTTGGTCTTCGTGGTGCCACTTGCTTGCTTGGTGGTGTTGCAGATACTGGGGCCTTTCAGAACAGGTGTATATATACTGCGATCATGTGACAGATCATGTGACACTAAGATTGCACACAGGTGGACTTTACTTAACTAATTGTGACTTCTGAAGGTAATTGGTTGCACCAGATCTTATTTAGGGACTTTGTAGCAAAGGGGGTTTTCCACTTTTCCGTTTTTTATTTTTTAGAATTTTTTAAAACAAGTTGTTTTTTTCATGTCACTTCCACTTAAGATTGTAATGCAACAAAATAGGAAAAATGCCAAGGGGGGTGAATACTTTCACAAGGCACTGTACATGTTAAATATATGATCGTGTTACACAGATATGTTTACACTTGTACCATTGTCTAAATTGCATTTCCATACATAAATACTCAGTACACCTTTGTAATATGTCCGTCTCTGTGTGTGTGATCCGACCGCACTGAGCCTGCTTCGTGCTTCGTGTAGTGCCTGCTTCGTGTAGTGTGTGTGTGTGTTAATGTAACATATATAGTCATCACTTCCACTTCATGCTTTACCTATTCATGTAAATATTAATAATTGCAATTATACTGCATGTTTATGCTACAGCCGCTTTGACAGCAGTGTCACTCGATGCAGTGTTCGTCCATTAAAAGTTATGTTCAGTCCATATAGAGAGAGATGCATGAATTTTTGAAAACCTGATATGTCTGAACTTCGATTACAAAATGCTTACATTAGATACACATTAGATACACATTCAGTCTAAAAGGGAAATCTAGGCTGTATCTGGATGTGAGTGACAGTGAATGCTCAACTCGTGAACTGCTGGCTGATATATTTTAACAACAATATGTATGCTAACCTAATATAAATGGATACTGGACGGCATTACCTTTGCCCTTCTGTTGGATATACCCGTCTGGAATAAGCTGTTTCTCACTGGTGAGAGCATTTTTTTAAATTGAAAGGAACACAGCCCACCTTTCTGTTACATGTAAACTTTAAACTAATGCCAAATGTATCATACATGGAAACACCCCCCCTTATATATGATATATGCTGAATATACATAACATTGTAGTGAGTACGAGTGAGGATTAATATTTACTCGATAGCAGGCACTACTCCCACGAAAGATGTGTTAAGAAGGAAACCATTTTTAAGACATCAAATAGTTTTCAAAATAACGAACAAAGCAACAGCAGAATAAACAAACGAGTGAATTAAACAAATAAGTCATGAAAAAATACATTGAAACCATAATCGAAACACTGACACATTGCTGTATAGACAAACAAAATATAATATAAAATTACATTCAATAACATCATATTTTCTCTCTGTGCACGAACAATAGGCAACATTTTGTTTGTGTGGATGTTGGGTGCAACATGTAATTTGTTACCCGCACTGGACACCTGCATTGTAGTTACTGCAGCAATGAGCAGTTATTTCCACTGAACACACAGGGCCGCGGAGGCTGTGAATAAACCCGGAGCTGCGCCTGTGCAAACCTGTGCCTTAACCGTGAGAGGCTTTACACAACTAGAGCAGCTGCGAGAGTATTTTCAGGGTGTTTTCTCGTATTTATTTTCTTGATTTAATACAGAGAAAATGTAACCACTCCCACTGTATTGTTGGGCGGGATTAACTATAATTTTAACCATCCATACATCTGTACATCGGGCCGGATTAAGTCAAAACTTTGACCCATCGAAGACTATAAACCTGTTCATCATAGCGGTTAGGTTACATTTATGATTAGAAGAAAGTCTAATTTTACTAAAAATGAAGCCGCAACTGAGTACAGTTCAGTATAGCTTTCTATTAGCAGGTGGGTCAAAGTTTTGATTTAATCCAGCCCATCATGGGATTTACATTAAACATTAGAAGAGAGTAGCATCTAACTAAACATGAAAGCGCGGCTGAGTACAGTGGTGTAGTGTTGTAGTAGCGGCTGTGAAAGTTGTGTTTTATTCTCTCGCATTGGGCCAGAAAGCAGCTACGAGAAGGTCGTTTTGCGGCGCAGATCGGGTCAGATTTAATACCGCGATAGTTTAGCAGCGCGATTTCCATTCACAGACATGCGCAAATGCTTCTGCGAGCGACTCGCAAGGTGAACATTTTTGATTTAATCCTGCCCTTAATCTCAGCCTTAATCCTGCCCTTAATTTGATCGGACTGTTTTAATAGCAGACAATGCTGTCCAAGGTGCTGAAAATCAACAAAGGCTGTTCTCAGATCAAGCACATCCATCTTTATTGACTAGAATAATCTCTCAGTTGTACATAAAAAGCATTGTGACGCACAGAGCAATTAATCATATATAAACTGAAATGTATTCTCACAATTTGCTAGGACTTAAAGTACTCCATTCAGTTTTGTACCTCTTTACTGTAACTCTTTTACCATACTGAGAACTTTTTTTTAACATTTAAAGTTACTGTGGTTATTTATGCTGTATGTTTTATTTTGAACAGACCTTTTGATTGTGTTTTTTTCAGATCAAGATGTCTTATTTAAAGCACATACAACAATTACACATAGAAGCTCTACATCACATATTTGTTACAAGTGAGTGGGGGAATCGGGAGCTGAAATTAAATTCCCAAGACCAAGAATGTAAAATGAGATGGAAATCTTTACATTCAGACAGACAGAGTGAAGAGAGGGATTAAAGCAAAACAAAATGAGATAAAGCAAAATTAGGGGAAAAGATGACAAAGCACACACGTTTAAAAAAGCATCTGCAGCTTATTTAAATGTATAACAATTTCTTACATATGCTTGTCAAAGATAACACGATTGTAGATTTCATAAGCTTCACAACACATTACTTCCCCAAGGCCTACATTAGTACCACATGACTGAGAATAATAACTGCCTTTATGAAATTGTCCAGTCCTTTCATCTTATAATAGCCCATGTGCCCACCTTTTTATTTATTTAAGTCAACAATAAATCACAACTAGTTCCACTGCACTCTGTGACACTGTTCACTGACAGATATTTTCTCCCAAATGACTAATGCATCTTTAATTAAATGTGACCATCCAAAGAATTGACAAACACAAGGAAAGAAGAGTGAATAGATTAATTGTGACTTCCTGAAACTCTGAGTTACTCCAGGATTACAGAAGTGAGCCATTAGAGATGCTTGCATTGCACCATAATAGCTGTTACTGAATTCATAATTTAATGTACAAAATGTGACATTAATTTAGTCACAGACTTTTAGCAAACAAGGAAATTAGTGTCTTTCCTTTCTGTGCAGCAGTTATTTGATCAAGCAGCAAAAATGATATGTTTTCAGTCGAATCAATGACCATGCCAAATGGCAGTGAATTAGTGCTATAAACAAGGCATTCTGAATGTGTAGTGTTTTTTACAGGCACTTCAACCATATGCTGCAACAATGCCATGATGTTCTAGTTTGACGTGTGATGAATTTCTACCAGTGTGTGCCTATGCAGAGGAACAATACTTCACCTTCAAATGAAGAAGAAAAAAAAAGGAAATGTCAAGCTAACTACATATTTTCTTGCTGATCATCAACTACTGCTGAAAAGGACTAGTTCACACCATAGGTTATAATTACTATCTGTGAATACTGCAATGTGTAAGACATTCTTGTCTATTGCTGTTGGTTAAGTTTATATTTACAGGCCATTCCTCAACAACAAACAAAACATCACATTTGGTATGTTATGGCCACATGAGATTGGGATTTCCCAGATGGGCACACAACAATGGTTGGGTGACCTTACTGTGTTATTAGAGTGAATTCTTGAGTCCCTCTTAAAATGCTATGCTCTATTGTATGTGCAGAGGACCTTTCAGTGTGTAAAGAATCAGATGGACTGATCACACTCATTTTGGAGGACTCACGTGTTATCTTCAGGTCGTAGCAATGACCAGTGAATATTAAACAACCTTCATACGAGCAGATATATAGTTTGTTTTTTAACAATTCATTCCTGTTCTCAGTTCTGGGCTGCTATCTGACATTATTCATCCTACATTCTCACACACAATTATCTATGTATTCCAAAGTAAGCATAGATTAAGTTTAATTACACATCATTGGTAATCTGTGGGTCAGTGCCACTGCCAAGAGTCAAGGCTAATGTAACAAGCTGCCATCATGCCTGTTACTCACAGATCTGCTTTAGCTTTCGTAAAGACATTACCACAGTTTTCTCTTCTATTTGAGACCTGTCATATGGAAGACTGCACGACTGTGATATATAGTTTTACAGTGTTGACATAAGACCATTAGAGTTTACCTAGTTTAATTTCATTTTGAACTTAATCAGGATTAAACCCAATTTGCCCTAGATTACAATTATTTACTAGCCTGTAAAACCTCTTGCGCTAACTAACCCCTCAAATATCAGCCCAGAAGTCTGTGAAGGTTTTGAGAATGAGGTGTAGAAAGGCAATATTTGTCACTTCAATCACCTTTGAGAATGTAGAACTAAGTGGCAGAAAAAAAAACTGGAATATTTGAATGCAAAACAGGATAAGATAAGATAATCACAGGAAATATCTGCAGTTAACAGTTTCAAGAACACTGCCATGCAGCCAAAATTAGAATGTTTTATGCAATCTCATGATGTTCACCTCATTCCCAGAAGACAGGAAGGCAATGAGGGAACAAGGATAGAGAATGAGTTCATAACAATAGCAACAAAAGTAACCTACAGGCAAAGGCTTCACCTTCCAGAACAATCTACACCTAATATTATTATATTATGTTTTTGAAGGACAAAATGTATGTGTAAGTACTTCCTCTGCAATAAAATGTGTACCTGTCATTTACTTTAATCCATCAATGTTCTAAACTGTAAAGTTCTTTAAATATAGATATCATTATCAAAAGCAGCTTTTATTGACACACTGCTGGATGAAGGCCTACCTATACCTTACTTTTCCAAGTCATGCCTGCAAAGTTTATTTATTTCATCTTCCCATCTTTTATGTGATCATCTTTTAGGTCTTTTTTCATCTCTTGGTATCCATTCAATAACTTCCTTTGTCCATCTTTGATCTGTTCTTATTGCAGTGTGTCCAGCCCATTGCCATTTAAACATTTTCACTCTCAATGATTTCACATTTTCATTTGTTCTCAGATCCCTTAATTTATTTTTCTAGCTGTTCTTGTTATTCCAAGCATACATCTTTCCATGCTTCTTTATGTCATCTGCAGTTTCTGTATTACTTTTGCATTAAGGGACCTAGTTTCACAGCCATAAGTGAGCATTGGTAGTATGCATTGCTCATATAATTTTCTCTTCAGACAAGTGGGTAGATTTCCTTTCAAAAGTGCTGTTTCTTCCAAATGCACTCCATCCAATTTTTACTCTTTTGATTTCTTAAATATTTCCATCTGCACTTATTTGATTTTCTAGGAAGACGGAACTTTTGACTTCTTTGAGAATCCATTGATCTACTTCAGTTTTTTTATATTTAATAAAGCTGTTAAACATGACTTTTGTTTTACTCAGGTTCATTTTAAGTCCAGCACCTGAGAGTTATTTAAATTTAAGCTTGAGGTGTTTTTGCAAAGATTATGATGTCATTGGCAAATCATAAGTTGTTCAAATAAGCTCTGTTTAACTTGAACTTGAACACTTCTTCAAGAGTTGTCATGATGCGGTTTGGAGAGATTATGTCATCTTGATGTATTCCTTTAGAAATCTTGATCTTGACAGTGTATTGGTAGAGTTGAATTGTTGATGTAGCATTGTTGTAGATATATTTAATAAGAGTTATACAGGTTTGCACAATATTTTGATTTAAGAAAGTTTACAAATGAGAGGAGGCCATTCGACCCATTGTGCTCGTTTAGCATCCATTAGTAAGTGATCCAAGGATCTGATCTAGTGTATTTTTAAATGTTCACACATTTTCAGCTTCAACCACATCCCTGGGGAGTTTGTTCCAGATTTTGACAACTCTATGTGTGAAGAAGTGTCTCCTGTTTTCTGTCTTGAATGCCTTGAAGCCCAATTTCCATTTGTGTCCCCGGGTGCGTGTGTCCCTGCTGATCTGGAAAAGCTCCTCTGGTTTGATGTGGTCGATGCCTTTCATGATTTTGAAGACTCGAATCAAGTCCCCACGTAGGTGAAAAGGTTCAGTTCCCTCAGTCTCTCAGTAGGACATTCCCTTCAGACCTGGAATAAGTCTGGTTGCTCTCCTCTGAACTGCCTCTAGAGCAGCGATATCTTTCTTGAAGTGTGGAGCCCAGAACTGTCCACAGTATCCAGATGAGCTCTAACTAGCGCATTGTACAGTCTGAACATTACTGCCCTTGTTCTCAATTCTACACTTTTGACAATATACCCTAAAATTCTGTTTGCCTTTTTTATTGCTTCACACATTGTTTGGATGGGGAGAGTAATGAGTCCAAGCAGACTCCTAGATCTTTCTCATGCGTTACTTCATCTAGTTCTGTTCCTCCCATAGTGTAATTATAGTGGACATTTTTGTTACCTGCATGGAATACCTTGCACTTGTCCACATTGAATTTCATCTGCCAGGTGTCGGCCAACAACTGAATATTATCTAAGTCCCTTTGAATAACCTGAGCTGCCGAGACTGTATCTGTTGAGCCACCTATTTTAGTATCATCTGCAAATTTGACAAGTTTGCTAACTATCCCTGAGTCCAAATCATTAATATATATTAGGAAAAGCAAAGGCCCTAGTACTGATCCCTGTGGAACTCCAATAACAACCTCACTCCAGTTAGACACCCTTTGTTCCCTATACATCAACCAGTTCATAATCCATCTACTTACATTACCCTGAATGTCCACAGCTTCCAATTTGAGGATCAGTCTTTGGTGTGGAACCTTATCAAATGCTTTTTTAAAATCTAAGTATATCATATCATATGCTTTTACGTGATCTACAGCTGCAGTTGCATGTTCAAAAAATTCTAATAAATTAGTAAGACATGATCTGCCTCGTCTAAACCCATGTTGACTATCTCCAAGAATATGGTTTTCATTAAGAAAATTCTATTTTCTGTCTAATCATTTTTTCCATGTGATGCAGGTGAGACTGTTTGGTCTGTAATTTCCTGGCTCAGATTTGTCCCCTTTCTTGTGGATTGGTATGACATTAGCAGTTTTACAGTCAGTTGGCACATCCCCTGTTCTAAGTTTCATTTGGAATAGTTTAGTTAGCGACCTATAAATAATAACTGTTGGAAATATACCATCTGGCCCAGGTGATTTGTTTGTTTTTAATTCTGCTAGTCCCTTTAATACCTCTTCCTCATTTATCCTGATCTTTCTTAGGGTTTGACTGGACTGATTGTTAACCTGTGGCATGTTATCTGTTTCTTCTTTTGTAAAAACCTCTGTGAAATACTCATTTAGAACATTTGCCACCTCTTGTTAGTTTTCTAAGATACTTCAGTGTTTGCCCTTTATCTGTTTCACATCCTCCTTTATTGACCTCTTGCTGTTGTAGTATTGAAAAAAGCTCTTTGCATTAGTTTTAGTTCCAAGAGCTTTGTTTCTTTCTATTTCCCTCTTTGCTTTCCTGATCTCTTTCTTAACATCTGTTTGTAGTTCAATATATTTTTTATTTTGTTTCATCTCTATCCCTTTTGTATGCGTTATACAACATTTTCTTTCTCTTGATATTTTATTGCATACTTCTATTAAACCATTTTGGCCAATGTTTTTGGTCCTCAATTTGGTACAAATTTCTCCTGAGCCTCAAGTAGTATATTCTTAAAATAACCATACATTTTTGAATCTGTATCCAGTGGTCTCCAGTCTAACTCTTCTAAGTGCAGCCTTATACCTTCAAGGTTTGCTTTCTAAAATTATAGACCACTGTTTTTGACTTGGTCCTTGTTTTTTGAAAGAATGCCTCAAAGCTAACCATATTGTGATCACAGTTTGCCATTGGTTCTCTAACTAGTGTTCCTCTGACTTGATCTTGGTCATTTGAAAATATCAAATCAATGCATGCATGCTCTCTGGTTTGTTCCCTGACAAACTGAGTTAGTAAGCAGTCGTTTGCCATCTCAACCATTTCCATTTCTGCTTCTGTAGTCCCAACTCGGCTTTCAAAGTCTATGTTTGGGAAATTGAAATCCCCCATGAAAACAGCCACATCCTTGCTACATGCAGTCCTGATTACACTGTACAATGCAACATCTTTTTGAATATCTGAGTTGGGTGGTCTGTAACACACTCCTACCACTAACCCTCCGGATCTTTTATTCAAAAGTTTAACCCACAATGATTGTTTCGTTAGAATGATCTAATTTGAGTTCTTCTGCCTCTATGTCATTTCTGATATATAATGCACCCCCACCACCTCTTTGATTATTCCTGTCTCTCCTAAACTGTGTGTATCCTTTCAACTTGTATTCATCCCCATCATTTTCTGTAAGCCATGTTTCTGTCACTCCTACAACATCATAGTCACATGCCAGTACTGTGGCTTCTAGGTTCTACCATCTTGTGCTTTATACTCCTGACATTGAGGTATGAACATTTCAGGACTTTCCTACTAGCAGTTTACCTTTGTTTTCTTTCCTAAGTGGTACATGTCCCATTGTCAGAGCTCCCTGCCCCCCTGGTCCCTAGTTTAAATGATTCTCAATTTCCCTGCACAATTTCTCCCCCCTTCTGTTTAGATGTAGACCGTCTGGTTTGTACAGGTTCCATCTATCCCAGAAGAAAGACCAATGCCCAATACATCTAAAGCCCTTATACCATGATTTTAGCCAGATGTTGAACTTTCTAATCTCTGCCTGTCTCCCTGGCCTGGCACGTGGTAATGGAAGTATTTTGGAGGTTCTGCTCTTTAGTTTCTTTCCTAATTCTTTAAATTTGCCTTGCAGAACCTCCCCCCTTCCTTTTGAATTGAATTGAATACCTTTATTGTCATTGCACAACTGTACAACGGAATTTAGCGCTTCTCCTCAGTGGTACACACAAACATAAAAACATACACACCACAAAAAATATTAAAAATATAAATAGTCAAACAATTTGGCCAGTAGCCCATCTACTATTTTAGGGTGATCTACAACCTGAGCACCAGGCAGGCAAGATACCATGCAGGTCTCCTTATCACTAGAACACACTGTGATCTACACCTCTAAGAATCGAGTCTCCTACTATAACTACCTCCCTGTTCTGGGGGGGTGGGCACCATGATACTGTGGTGCTCAACTGCCCTCCCATCACCTTCTGAGCTATCACTGTCTTACTCGGTGTCCAGCAGTTCGAACCTGTTGAGCATTTCTAGCTCTTGGGATGTCTCTAAGGCATGTGTACATCCTTTTCTGCGGTTACAACCTACTGTAACCCAGCAGTTCTCTATACTTTCCTGCTCTAAGGTCTCAACTCTCCTAGGTTTTGGCGTGCACACCATCTCTCTCATGGGCAGATTGACCAATTCTTCCACATCACTAAAACAGCACAGTTCAGCTTGCTGAGCCTCAAGATCACGGACTTTGATCTCTAGGACTTTCACAAATGAAATCTTCTTGGATGAGTTCATCCAGGAAGGCAATCATTCTGCAAACCTGACACTGTAGTGACCACATGTTTCTAAATGTAGCAAGTTGTTGGTTCCCCTAATTCAACTGCCTTGCTTCTTTTTTTTGTTAACAGCGCAGCTGTTTCTCAGGAGCAGCTTAAATACCTTTGTGATGAGCTTCTTGCCATCAATTGACACCTCTCTGACTCACTTACTGCACCTCCAATGTCCTAAACTAGGTCACCTTTCCTTCAATCTTGTTACTCTAACCAACACAGCAGATGGACTAAATTAACTACAATTAAGGCAAACTAGGAATAAGATTAACTTCAATTAAGGCATTTCTTAGAGCTCTGATGACTGAGCTTGCATATATTGAATCCAATGCTTTCTCATAGTCAACAAAGCCCAGGCACAGAAGAAGTTCATATTCTCTGTATCTTTCCAATACTTCTGGTACAACTTGTTTATGATCCATTGTGCTCTATCCATCTATGAATCCTACTTGTTCTCTTAGTTGGGCAAAAGCCCAGTGTGTCTTGAAAGGTTAATTACCATTTTTGTCTCCCAAATCATGTATGTTTGTTTTTTAAGAAATCCAATGAATAAAGTTATCTTACCACTTTTAAAATTAGATAACCAGAAATGTATAATGATGTGATCTCAGAAAGGGTAAGAGGATGGCCTTTTATCTTGAGACTTTAAACGCTAGTGACATATCTTGTCAGAGAAATGTTACTGTGGGTAATCAGGATATTTCCCTTCATCTCCCTTTGATGACAATCAACATCAAGGGACAACAAACTAATTGATACACAGTGACCTCTATTTCCCTTCAGCGTTTCAATGTCAAAATCTCTATCTGTTTCACTACGCAAAACATTATCAAGCAAACTAAGATGCACACCATCATTTCTCTGCCTGTAGTTTATAGCCTCCAATAAAGAAAGGGGGGAAATTTACATATATAAATTGTTAGGTGTACATTCTATAGTGTAGCTCAGCTAAATCTTGCATTCTGGAAAAAGCATACATAACATTTGCTACAGTAACTCAATATCATTGTCTCCATGGTACTATGATAAAGCCAATGCAGAGCTTGTAACTGATTTTCAGTTAAGTGGGACAAACAATTGTAACCATGACCCAAATCAAACATAAAGTCCTGCAGAATCAGATAAAGCTCTAGTGTGAATCTTTGCCATTTTTTGAAATAGTAAATAATAATAAAGATTTATGTTAGAAAGAAGTGGTAAGTAATGTAATGCAGGCATGAAAGCAAATCATTAAGAAGTGTGTTTCATTGTGTATTTCATTGTTTCCAGTATTCACACAATCGAAATATGATGTTCTTCTAAAATAGGACTGTAAATTAAGTGAAAAATAATCTCTTGGTTATGTTTAGATAACCTATGTTATGGCCTTCTCAGTCACCAGATCTGAACCCAACTGACCATTTATGCGATGCTTGAGACGTTTTTTTTCCGCCAGGTGTGGATTGATTGACTTGCTTGTGGAAGAATGGTGTTGCTTCCCTCCTGCACAATTACAGACACTGGTAGAGTCTGTACCACAGCGCATACAGGCCGCATATGGTGGCCGGTGCCCTATTAAGTGACTTTACATTGACTTTACATTTTTTTTTCCACAATCTGTATACCTGCATTTAAATACAGTATCATAATTTAATTTATTCAGATGATCTGGTACTATGATGATTATGATTATTATTAATAATGTTGTTATAAATTTGATTTAATTCCTGAAGGATGAAAAGATGAAGAATTTAATTTAAGAAATGCCAATTCATAAGCTTTGTAACAACAAGATGTGATATTGCAATATTCCAGAGCATACTGAATAATAATAAACCAATTATGATGTGCATAGAATATCTAATGCTAAGCAGCTTGCAATACTCTATGATGTGTAACTGAAAGCTTTATCAATATTACTGGGAAGCAATATAATGTTTTTGGTCTGGACACTGTATATTAGGTATTGGAAGAAAGATGGTCTTTCCTTTGAGGTGGCAGAAGCTATTGAATTGCATCCCTTGTAAAGAAGATTTGGTTTAAAATTAATGAACAATAAAATCAATTAACCAGATCAGAACATCCGATCAATGGCCTAATTACAGGTAATTTAACGCCTCAGCTGAAATTGATTCTATTTATTATGCAGCTGTAAATTAATCAAATCCAAAGAGGAGGGAAGCAGAATCATTTTCAGACGTGTTTTGAGTGAGAATAACAAAGTTGACTGCAAAATTTGCGAGTCATTAATAAGAAAGAAATACATTTGAGTTGTTTAATTATAAGTCCTTGCAGGGATGAAAGATGTTATACTAGTTTAATGGCAGCAGGGACATTTGCCATATGGATGTCATATGGCAGTGTTTTTTCAAAACTCCTACACGTCATATCTGTCATATGATTTAAATGTTTTGTGCAAAGGGGTGTCCAAGCAGTAGAATGTAAAATCTCCAAGCACATCAGTTTAAATTACACTTATGTGTCCAGGTTGCCCCTCATAAGTAAAATCTGTACTGTGTCACAACCTGACTTTAAGATCGATTCCCCTATGAGGCACAGTCCTGCCGGTGTATGGCTGGTACATAGTCAGCAAGGGTTTCCTCGGCTTGTCAAGGAAGAGCAAACCCTTGTGGTATGGCCGGGGTCTGGGAGCCGGCAGTGTTATCAGTAGGAGAGACATCAGACTTTTGTCTGACACCTTAGCACTGCAGTTTTCTCTGCAGGCTTGCAATGTGAAAGGAAGCAGATGGGCTGAAGTGAAAAAAGTTGGAGGACACATCTATGTTTTCATCTCTTTCATGCTGGTACATGGATTGTAGTGGCAAGCTGAGATGATTTATGTCTGCTAATTCAAGAGGAGTAAAAACTTAAAAATGCCCATTGTAGTAATAATGATAATCACAGCAATAACAATAATAATGCTAACTGAGGATTGTAGTTCAATTAAAGTAAGTGGTTTTAACTAATATATGAGCTTGATTTTTCATGCACAAATTCAGTACGTGAGAACAAGACATATTTATGCATTTCATCACATTAAGACAAGTATCTCCAAACTTGAGTCTTGCCAGCATTTATTCTATTTGACCTGCTTTGCAGCAGGCTGCAGACTACCATCTTTGGTTTTCTTCTAGGAGACAATATTGTAGGTATTCACCAGATGGCAGTGGTGAGTTAAATTGGAGAGCAGGGCAGTGCCAGGTAGGTCTGGAGCAACTATACTGTTGATTAGTCAGCAGTCTCTGAGATGTTTTTTCATGGTAAGTCTAATTAAGGACTAAAGGCTAAACAGGAAATTAAAGGGACAGAATTGGGACAACCTAAGCAATATCAAATTGTGGAGTGTAGTGCAAGCAATAATAAGGAAGCAAGCATAAACTGGGGATACACAGACATCCCTAAAGTGCTTGAGCAATGCGGGAAGGATTCCTGGAGGAGACAAGGTGTGTGAGCGGGAATTAGCAGATAGGACAGATGGCTTATTTTGTTAAATACACACACTCTATCAGGCTCATAGCACAGGGTTTAATTTTGTCAGCATGGAAAAATCAATATTTGTCGGCTACATCTAAAATACCTTGACCTCATTGCAGCTTATTTAAAATAAATGCTTTTCATAAGTGAATGAATACATTTACACACGAAGGCTATAAACACTTATAAATAAACACTTATTTCGGTTCGTTTTTTTATTTATTATTCTTAATATGGGAATAACATGTAAACAAATTTAAACTCTAAGCATAAACCCTAATTGAAATAGAATAGAAGGATCATCGTAAAACAACAAAACAAAAAAACATCAAATGTGTTCATGTCACGGTAAGCCTCTGTTGACATATTTAAGTACATAGTGATGTACATCTACTTATAGATGTAGACTGTAATTTATGTATACTATAGATATGCTATGCAAATCAGGCCACCTTGAAGCAGAAGCAATTTTCATCTTAATTTACTTGGTGTGTGTTGAAAACCAGCATCGTTGATAATATTTCGTAGTGTTCGTTACTAGTTGACACGGTGATGCCCGAGTCAATGTTTACAGCAGCGGAAGCGGAATGTATTTGCTATTTAGAAGCAGAGACTCGGTAATGACCAAGATAGGGCGGTGTGATAATGCGAGGAAGGAATTTCCAGCACAGCGAGTTCTAGCCCTTATCTATAACCCCAAAGTCCATTATGGATTTTGTTTTCCTGTGTGTCTGCCAATACCACGAAGAAAAGAACAAGTTCAGAGCAGAAGAGAAAGGGAGGCTTAACCTGCTACACTGAACCGTAGTGTAAAAGTATAATTATCTTCAAAAGAATTCATTATTCATTTAAATTATTCATTACTGTACAAGAATAAGGCACGTTTAACATGGTAAACCATTGCGTATAATATTCTGAAAGAATTTACACTGCAGAGCCATTTTGGCACTTGTAGACTTGTAGGGTCTGCCGATGTGGATTGCGGCTATTCAAGCTATCAGGGAATTTTCATTATCATAATAATTTAAACCCTTAACTATTTAAAGAAACAAGACATTGCTGTTTGCGGCTTTCCAGAACATTCCTAGCAATAGTATGTATGGCAGTTATTACTTTCAGGTTCAACAATAATACAATGATCTGATGAACCATACTAATGATATCACTCTCTATAGTTTATAGCTTACTGATAACTCTGTCACTGGTATTACTTTTTTTATTTAAATTTAAAACTAGTGCCCTTGACTAAAAATCATAGCATCACGGAGACAGAGTATAACAATAACACAGTAAATTGCTTTCATCCAATGTTTCCTGTTTATTTAAATAAGATAAGGCTCTATTAGGTATGAACAATCTATAATGTTTCAGTGCTGTATATAAGAAACACAGATACAAGGAGTTCATAAAACTTTTAAACTCAAATATAAATGTAAAATCACAACATATATGTTTTTTGTTACTTGGAGAGTTAGAGCCACCCATGTAATAATTAGCTATGATTACAACAAACAGTTAAATTTGGCTATATGAATGAACAACACACTTATTTTCGATCTGTACATGAAAGTTTAACACCACCATACCAGGAAAACAGTGACAAATACCATGAACTCCAAGGTCCTATTGAACTGTTCCAAGTTGGCTATTACACCAATAAGTGTGGCCAAAATTAGAAAGCAGTCAGTTTGTAGATCATTGACCAGGCAGTACCCTTAACTGAAATAGGGAAAACATTTGAATCCATTCCTGCTGATTTCTAAAAGATCAGGTGGATTAGAAATGTTGCTTTGTTTTTCTCTGAATTACTTCTCCATGTTTTTAAGTATTTTTCTTAAAATAAGCTAATCGTAGAGCTTTTGAAATTAGCACTTGTAGCCTTGGGATAAGAATTTAGTCAGTTGTTTAGATGCTCAATATGTTGTGTTTGTATCTGGTGCCTAAGCTTCCTTTTATGATGCTGCTGTTTTTGCCAGACAAAGTCAGAAGCCAGAGAGTAATGCTCTGTGTGAATTTACATGACAGTCACCTTTGAAGCCAGCAGTCACATCACTGGTGACTTCAAAAGCCACAATCAATCAATGAATCATACTAATTTAGAGAAATCATACAAAATAAGGTCAAATTATGCAATTAATACAAACATCAGTTAAAACCTCCTTCCAATCTGTATCCAATTATCTGTCTATCCATCTGTACATTTCCAGCCTGAAAGAGAATACAATAGATCAAAATAATAATAATCGTAAAGGCTATGTGTGTATTTCCTCATGAACTTTGTGACTTTTCTATTACATTTAGCTTTTGATGCCTTTGCATTTGTTCAAAAGTCCACAAGAATCTTGAATGATTGGTTAGCAGGAACCGTTCCTGTAGTCCCTTTTAGAAATTGCAAAAACATTCGATTTGATAAATTGATAAAATAAACAAAAAATAGAACAATAACAACAAACAAACACACACATAAAAAACTAGAGATACATTTTTCACAAAAAGTAACGGGTGTAAATAAACCACTATTTCTAAACCCATTTTAGTTCGGCGGTCTTTACCAAAATATTTTGGTGTCTTTTGTGAACTGGACTTGGTGATCATGGGTGAAATTTCTCTCCTGGGGGAACACTCAGGGGATTTGCGTTACATGTGATGTGCAGGGTGATCTGTGTGTCAGAGATTAGGATTACAATCATGCTTCTCACGACTAAGATAAATTGTTCTTTTTTTCCCATTAACAGGGCCTGATTATTTTGTTTTGTTTTGGTTTAAGTGCTAGTCCCCAATACCCTACAGTAATTCACCCGGGGATCTCTAAGTTGTGGAAATGTAGCACCTTGCTGTAAGCATGGCAGATGTTACAATAAGCGCTTCACGCTTTTAATAGATGGAGGATGGCAAATGTGCACTCATGCAGTGAAGGAACTCTACAGCTTCATAACCATAAAAGGTGTCAGTCTCTGGCTAAGCATTTATTAACCAGGGACCCTGGACTAGTTTAACTTTATTGAGAAACACAATTTGGAAAAATATTGTAGAAGAACCGATACATATATTAGATGTGTAACAGGACAAAAATAACACAATATATCCTTCATTTGGAACCCTCCTATATTCAGGTAAAAAAATAAAAAAACATCAGTTTTTTGGGGGAAATTATGGAAGTGACATGTATTCTTTGTGGAACAAATTTGATCTTTTAATCCATTAATTTCAAAGAATTTGAAAAGAAACCAGTGTTAACTGGTAATTGAACAGGCAATCTCAGATGGCACATGGACAAGCTTTTCTACCCCAATAAATTATCTGTATAAAATAAAAGTGGATATATTTAACATATTTAGTACACATTAATTTAGCATTAGTGTAAATGGAATCTACTGACACTACAAACAATTGTACACACTGCTTTGCAGTGGAATTACAAGTAATGCCGCCTTCAATACAAATATAACTATGTAAATAGGAAATAAAGATATTTAAAGGAACATTTCTACTGGTCATATAAATACAATTTTAAAATATTGACTGCATATGGATTTTTTTTCTTTGCTGGGAACTTAAATTTCATTAATTTCATTCCTGCATAGGTAAATTCTGACAAAGTAGTTGTGAACTTAGCAGGCAATCTTTCCACCTTTTTTATGAAAATACAGTAACACCTTAGATTTAACTACAATCATAATCATCATAATCTCTCATTCAGCAGTTCACTGCATAGTTACTGTATATACTTGCAAAATATGAAGTGTTAGCAAAAACAAAAGTCACATATTACAATGGACAGTCAGCTCACTGAGGCAAGTTCAGTATTTTATGAGCTCCTGAAGAAAAGAAAATACTTGAAATAATTGAAAGAAGCAAATGTTGATTTTTTTTGTTTATTGATCTCAATTGTGGTAGTTCCATTTTTGAAACCATAATGATCTGCCTGGGGTTCTTATATACCAGGTGTTGTTTTGATGTGCATGCTTAATGATTTAAATGTCAATTTTGTCTTCAGGCTCCATCTGTGTTTTGTTACAGGACTGAAGCAGGCATACAAGACCTCCAGGAAATGTGTCTACAATATTTTAGTTTGAAGCTGGAAAACAGATTGATGGCAAACAGGTATAGCACTGAATGACAAGTGACCACTTCACTGGGAAACAAACCTCTATATTTTAGCAATGTTTCCTTGACACATAATTAAAGTGTCACTATGGAGAAATATTACTAAAAAAAGTAAAATAAATCACAGCTTAACAAGGAAACCTGTAATTAATACGCCTGATCGAAGATGGGAGTCTATTGTTGCCAGGCTGAGCCCTACAGTGCAGGTCATGCTGGCTGAGATTTGGGCTATCGGGATTCTCTGGGGGATGGTGTGTAATTGTTTGAGCAATGCCCGAGTGGCATGGGCTCAGTAAGCTAGGGCTTTCCTGTTGCTCACTGTCCTATGAGCCTGCAGTGTCATCAGTGAGAGCAGTATTCATCCTCAGGAAATTGCCATAGCTCTGCATGTTGTACTGTTGCATGTTTCAGAGGATGAGTGTATGTTGTCTTCATCTCTCCTATGTTAGTATGAGAGTCATAGTTAAATAACTAGACTAGAATAACTAGAGTCTGGAACTACTTGTCAGATCTGATCCTTTTAAATGCTACTACATTAGTCCCTAATAACCACATAAAATACATTTTATTGAATGTTTCTTTCTATACACACAATTATTTTGTATAGCCTAGTTAGTTGCCTTATAATTTCCTTCCATTCAAAGCTAAGTCGGTCTTGGATAAATGCTAGAAGGAGAATGAAAATGAATGTGTCTAATGATTGAAAACGAATTACCCACTTAGACGGAAACAAAATGGATCCACTTGTTTCAAAACAAGTGAATGAGGCAGCAGTTTGCCATAGGTTTTAATTAAATTTAGATTGAATAATTCAGCTTTATATCAATTTCAAAATTAAACCTCAGTTTTATTTATGAATTATCTACATGGCAATGATATTATGTACATACTATAAAAAGCTGTTAAGATGAATGAAATTTGAGTGTGATCTCAATTAATCTTCATTCGTAGGAAAGAATAATATTAGATCATGCAACATTCAAAATTAAATCACACTGAATCACTGTCCCAAGTGCTAACATGAGTGTTTGTCACAAAATGCTAATTTGTTTTTATTTTTATAATGGCTCTTCAGATTATAAAATCTTAAATCAAGGCACAGGGAAGGTAAAGCAATATTTATTTCCCCAGAATGCAATGGAATAGTGCAAGGGTTTAAAATAGAATTCCTTTGTCATCTTAGGCTTTATTATATGTCTTTGTTTAGGTGCAAATCTTCCAAAGCTTTTGCAGTTTCAGTAATGTATTAATATGCCTTTACTTATTTTATTAACAAGGGAGCTGCTCTACTTTAAATTGTGGCTTATATACTGATAAAAGAACAATACAACGAGCTATGCAATTAGTGGCTCTATATCCCTCTCATCCCGATAGAATTGGAGGTGACGTCCTGCCTATTGTTTGCAGGAAGCAAGTCGTCTTGTGACATGCCGGCCTTGCAGATGGCATTTTGTGTTTGGGCTACTCGAATGTGCGAAACCTTTAAATAAAGTCAAATAAAAGGCTTTTTAATTGTATTCTCCTTTTGTTTGCCAGCAAAATCCGCTTTTGCTAATCTTCAGGCACCTTGCTTTATTTCCCCAGATAAAAGGAAAGCAAACTAAGGGTCCTCCGCCCCCACTCTCATCAGAAATGGTTTTGATAACAGACAGCTTCATCTCCATCGGCTAATAAAGACAGCAGTTGTTCTCGTTAACTGTAAAAGGAAATGAACAATAATAGATGTGATTCAAGCATCTTTTCAAGGTCTGGTCTTAAATACATATCAGAAAAATAAAGACAAAATGACTCTGGCACGGGTAATTGCATTTTTGAGATTGTCCAAAGTGATAGATTTACACATCCCCATTTCTGAATTTGTAATAATTAATCTGATTTACTGGCAACCTTTATTTTAGAGTTATAATTATATGAATTACAAGCTCATCACCAGAAAAGGCTTAACTGTAAGATCATGCTTCACTGCCCCTTGAGATATTCAACTCAGAGGGTGATTCATAAATCTTACAACACATTCAGACCATTATGAAAACTGGACGGTTATACGTTGTAGACAAATATGTGCGATGCCAATATTTTACAATGCACTGCTTGCTTGTTCAATATGGTCAACATTTAATGAGAGCAAAACATCGAAATGACGGCGAGACACTTGTGCTGTGGTAAATTCTAAATTCAATTCTGATTTAAGCATTTATCAGTTGTTGAATACCCAATGTCACAGAACCAACCAGAGCAATCTTATTGGAAACCGATCCTCGAGGTTCATTTATGTTCTCCACGATCTGCAGAAATAAAATTAATTACTTTTTTTTTTTAAACTGACTTACATCATTTGTGAAATTACATTAATATCTGTCCTTACTAATCAGTAAAACCACAGATCAGACCACTTAACCAGCACAAACAGGATTTGAACCTGTCGTCTCCTGTAATCTTGATTTCATCTGTGGCCATTGATCGGATTTCTCACTGACAGAGTAGTAGTATAACCTGCTTAATACCTTGTTTTAATATAATTTGTAGTATTTTATCCTCAAAGACAGCAACCATAGCTGCAGACAATGTTTGTGTACTTTGGTGTGCATACTGTAAGTTTTTCTCCTTCATGATGAAATCTAATTTAAATAGACCCCCCTCCTCCATCCCCGCAGAACACCCTTAGCGACATGCAGGAGACAACACGCACAGGGCTACATTTGTTTGCTTTACACTCCACAACATTAATACATTATTTTAACATATAGAACATATCACATTTACAGTGACCTCAGGCTAGAGGATCCCCTAATATTATTAATCATTACATTCTGCATCAGGTGCCCAGAAAAAATAAAATAAAACCAATCTGAAATGGGAAAGGAATCAGTCAATCCACTATTTACTCAGCTGATGGTTATTTTCCCTTAACACTCCTTCTGAGTAATTCATGAACCATGAAATTCAAATGCATATATTTTTGATAAGTAGAATATTTTGAAATGTCTAAATCGGGTATTGAATTGGAGAGTTTGACAGGGTTGACACTTTCCTCCTATCTGCTAGGGGGTAGTATTGGCAGCAGCTTGTTCCATTGACCCCTGTTGACTGCTTGACCCCTATGGCTCTGTTATGCTGTGGGGGGCATTTTCCTGGCATGGTTTGGGTCCACTTGTCCCCTTAGAGGGAAGGGTCACTGCAAATCATTACAAAGTTATTCTGAGTGATCACCTTTACCCTATGGTAAAACATGTCTATCCTGATGGGAGTGGTCTCTTCCAGGATGACAATGCCCCCATCCACAGGGCATGATGGGTCACTGAATGGTTTGATGAGTATGAAAATGATGTGAATCTTATGCTATGGCCTTCGCAGTCACCAGATCTCAACCCAATTGAACACCTATTGGAGATTTTGGACAGACATGTTAGACAGCGCTCTCCATATCATATATAATGAATATCTTTTAGAAGAATGGTGTTACATCCCTCCAGTAGAGTTTCAGAGACTAGTAGAATCTGTGCCAAGGCACATTGAAGCTGTTCTGGTAGCTCGTGGTGACCCAACACCTTACTGAGACACTTTATTTTGGTTTTTCCTTTAATTTGTCACCTGTCTGTATGTATATTACTGTATATACACTCACCTAAAGGATTATTAGGAACACCTGTTCAATTTCTCATTAATGCAATTATCTAACCAACCAATCACATGGCAGTTGCTTCAATGCATTTAGGGGTGTGGTCCTGGTCAAGACAATCTCCTGAACTCCAAACTGAATGTCTGAATGGGAAAGAAAGGTGATTTAAGCAATTTTGAGCGTGGCATGGTTGTTGGTGCCAGACGGGCCGGTCTGAGTATTTCACAATCTGCTCAGTTACTGGGATTTTCACGCACAACCATTTATAGGGTTTACAAAGAATGGTGTGAAAAGGGAAAAACATCCAGTATGCGGCAGTCCTGTGGGCGAAAATGCCTTGTTGATGCTAGAGGTCAGAGGAGAATGGGCCGACTGATTCAAGCTGATAGAAGAGCAACTTTGATTGAAATAACCACTCGTTACAACCGAGGTATGCAGCAAAGCATTTGTGAAGCCACAACACGTACAACCTTGAGGCGGATGGGCTACAACAGCAGAAGACCCCACTGGGTACCACTCATCTCCACTACAAATAGGAAAAAGAGGCTACAATTTGCACAAGCTCACCAAAATTGGACAGTTGAAGACTGGAAAAATGTTGCCTGGTCTGATGAGTCTCGATTTCTGTTGAGACATTCAGATGGTAGAGTCAGAATTTGGCGTAAACAGAATGAGAACATGGATCCATCATGCCTTGTTACCACTGTGCAGGCTGGTAGTGGTGGTGTAATGGTGTGGGGGATGTTTTCATGGCACACTTTAGGCCCCTTAGTGCCAACTGGGCATTGTTTAAATGCCACGGCCTACCTGAGCATTGTTTCTGACCATGTCCATCCCTTTATGACCACCATGTACCCATCCTCTGATGGCTACTTCCAGCAGGATAATACACCATGTCACAAAGGTCGAATCATTTCAAATTGGTTTCTTGAACATGACAATGAGTTCACTGTACTAAACTGGCCCCCACAGTCACCAGATCTCAACCCAATAGAGCATCTATGGGATGTGGTGGAACGGGAGCTTCGTACCCTGGATGTGCATCCCACAAATCTCCATCAACTGCAAGATGCTATCCTATCCATATGGGCCAACATTTCTAAAGAATGCTTTCAGCACCTTGTTGAATCAATGCCACGTAGAATTAAGGCAGTTCTGAAGGCGAAAGGGGGTCAAACACAGTATTAGTATGGTGTTCCTAATAATCCTTTAGGTGAGTGTATATCACCACCTATAAAATCATCTTTAACCAGCTGAAATGTATTCTCAGATATAGTTTGAAGCAACAAAATCCTGGTCACCCATTGTCCTATGCTGCATCTGAAACAATTTCATCAAGGCGCTATTTGCCGTTCTACAACCTTGAAGCCTTTATAAGGATGCAACCGATCAACATGCCTTAGTATATTAATGTTACCAGGTCACTCAATAAGACAACATAATCTTTACTGTTATTTGAGTTATATCCATGTACAATGTTAGTCATATTGTTAATTTCAATTCAGATTGAATACAACCATTTTATTTTTCAGACTGCAGCTGTCTACAATATACCCATACCATACTTGTTGTTTCTTCCAAATGACAAGCATTCAGAATTAATTGTTTCTCTCCTGCCCTGTGGGTGGGTTGTTATACCAATTGCTAACCATGACAGCAGATCGCCATGCATTTGAATAGAAAGTGTTCAAAATAATAACAAGGTATGTCAGTGATATGCACATCTTACAGCAGGGATATAAATAAAAACAAGTGTCAGTGTTGTGACAACACAGGTCAAAATGTCAGGAAGAAAAAAAACAACGCAAACAAATCTCATCCACTGTGTCCACGTACTGCTCTAAACAACTTAGAAACAACTTCTGCTGACATCCTCCAGTAGCTGAGTCAGTACACGTCAAGCAATATGAAAACAACAGGGTAAAATGGTATGTTCTGTGTGCATTTCTGTTTAATGTCAGAACAGAACTCATAATCTTTGGTGATGCTCCTTGCAAGAAAGATTATTCAATTAAACTAAACAGACTTGCCTGTGTCACAATACACAGTATGATGGTTTTGATGCTTAATCTTCTTTAGGCCAAATATAATTTTAGATAAAGCCCAGATCTAAAACATGTACCACAGACACTCCTCCTATATTTAAAAGCTTGGTACAAGATATGTATACCAATTTTACCCTCCCTTTTTCCATAAAATTGTCTGGGTTTCCAGTTCTTATATGCAGAGCCCCAGGATAGTCTCATTTGAGATTTTTTACACCCTTGATTTATTTTCAACTTTTTTAAACAAATTAGCCTAAAACTAAATGCAATATTGTTCAGATACCATTAACATATTTATACATTTGAAGAAAAGAAAACAATCTTAAAAAAAAAACACCCCAAAAAATAAACAACAAACATTGAAATATGATTAAAAAGCTGCTATTAATTAAACAAGGAATGTACAGCTGATCCCAGTGGGATGACCTTCAATTGATCTCATTCTGCCCATTTTTAATTAAAATGGGTTAGATTTCATTTTGAATTAACTGCCAGACTGTGTTTTTTTGTGTCAAATTAGGTGTATTTCAGGGCCCTTTGGCCGTGCATTACATTTGGAATCGATTCCCCACAGTGTTGAAGACCTTTACGCAGGGAACTACCAGGAAGAACACTTAGCTGGGAAAACATGAGAAAACCATCTCCCCTGGAGTTGAACATATCTAGTTTCTTTGATCTAAGCTTATCGTTGTGTTTGTTGCTGATACAATCTCAATTTTGATGATGATACAATCATATATTAGAGGGGGAGAAAGAATCCCTTTAAGCCCCCCAAGGTAATTCTCACAATGTAATACTAATATATTAAAGCTAGAGTATACAATCCTGAGAGGCCAGCAGTCAGCAGATGGTTTTGAAAGCATAGAGCCGCCCTCGCTTCAGAGCGTCTCCAAAGCCACGCCCCCTCTATCACACATGCGCACACACACACAGAGTCTCAGCGCCAGGAGGAGAGACGTGTGGGTGGAATCGATCGCAACCGTTTCAGAACCGCATGTCTCATTCACAGGTTAGACATTACAATAATAACGAACGTAAACATCTTATTTACGGTTATTATGTTTTTAAAAATAGTAGCTGCTGCTCGCCTTCCATTCTCGCGCTCGCTCTGCACAGCATCAAGGTTCCCGCGCTGATGACGTGTGATTGTCTGCGCGAACAAGTTGCGCGGTGGTATGCAAATATAGATTGACAGACAGGAAGGACATCCTATCATTACATTCGAACCGAATGCAATGATTAGTCGATCCTTTTTTAGTCCTGTCCCTTCCACAGAAGATATATATATAATATATATATATATATATATATATATATATATATATATATATATATATGTGAAGAGACTTTCAACCAGTATAATAAAAAATGTTTCTGGAAAAGATAGCATACCCTACCTTTAAGAAAAATAAATATATGCAAATGAAAGTGGTTACAGCAGCATAAAGAACAGGATCTAACTCTACTGCACTGAACAGTAAGGGACCTCTGATGAAACTCAGAAATACAGTGATCACTGCATCACATCCATAACATTAAATTTGAAGTTATTTTTTACAGTGGCCCTGAAGTGCAAAACACAAATGCAAAAATAAACACACAAAAACAAAATGAAAAACAGAAATGCAAAAAGAAAAAGACAATTGCAAAAAGAAAAACACAAAAACAAAAACCAGAACACAAATGCAAAAAGAAAAACACAAATGCCAAAAGAGAAAAACAAAAACAAAAAGCAGAACGCAACTGCAAAAGGAAGAACAGAAATGCAAAAATAATAACACAAAAACAAAAAGCAGAATGCAAATGCAAAAAGAAAAACACAAATGCAAAAAGAGAAACACAAAAACAAAAAGCAGAACGCAACTGCAAAAGGAAGAACAGAAATGCAAAAATAATAACACAAAAACAAAAAGCGGAATGCAAATGCAAAAAGAAAAACACAAATGCAAAAAGAGAAACACAAAAACAAAAAGCAGAACGCAACTGCAAAAGGAAGAACAGAAATGCAAAAATAATAACACAAAAACAAAAAGCAGAATGCAAATGCAAAAAGAAAAACACAAATGCAAAAAGAGAAACACAAAAACAAAAAGCAGAACGCAACTGCAAAAGGAAGAACAGAAATGCAAAAATAATAACACAAAAACAAAAAGCAGAACGCAACTGCAAAAGGAAGTATACATATGCAAAAAGAGAAACACCTCTTCCCGCCTCTTCACCGCCCACCGCTGTTATGGGCAGCTACACGTCCATACAGGACTGACGCGCTGCTATTGGTCAGCATCTGCATGAGAGAAACGCTCAATTTTTTTTTTTTATGCAGACCCACAAATCAGACGGCTCCTGGAATTACAATTATTTTGAATGTCACTCTCGCTTCATTTATTAAAAACACAAAATACAAATAATGACTCTATTGACTGTAAACTCTTTACAGGGAAGTATAATTAGAAGTGGAGGTGCACTGCATAGAGCGACAAATGTAGGTCCTCGATCAAGACCTGTATTTGTTAATATAGAATTGCAAAAATACCAGCTCTGGGACCAAATCACTTTTAATATCAGAAATAAACACTGTGTAAACAGAGAGCTTAACTCACATTCATTGCACCAATTATGTGTGTGTGCCCTGTAGTGTTTACAGTGAACACTGTCCTCATATGTAAATGTACGTGCACACACAGAGACCCACATACGCACACACAGAGGCACACATTCACACAGCCAGTATTGTGTGAAACATTTTAGTGTTCAGCTAATAAAAGCATGATGTTCTTCATTATTGTGAAATCAGTCCTCTTATTTCTGTGTTAACATCTGTGTTTAGTTGTTTCTGTTAACTTGCCAACACATGTGCATGGCAATTGCTTTAAAATTTAAATTTAAATTTTAAACTTCGAAATAATGCGGCTGGCAGATGATGAAACAAACAAAAAAATATTTTTGTTTTTGTGTTTCTCGTTTTGTTTTTGTTTTTGTAAAGTAAAGTATACCTGTAGATGACATTTATTACATATGATGCAATAAGAGTTAGAACATCGAACACATGAAACATGTTAGTTAGAATCCATACCTGTAAGGGGAGGGGAGTTTGACGCTGTGAGGGATCTGCAGCGTTTGTCACATTTTTGCTGTCCTATTTGGGGTCCATTGTGCATATATTTCTAGCAGAGAGGTAGTTTGTTTGTTTGTTTGTATTTGTAATTGTAAGTCACGATTCCTTTGTGTAGGCTGGTAACTGCAGAATGACTATGGGTTTTTGTGAGGGGACTAAGACTATGAATTGAATAGAATATCAGTCATTGAGGGTTATAGCTATATTAATGAACACTGCTTGCATGTATTTGTTTAGGTTTATAATATTTTGGCTGGTATGTACACTACCTGTCAAAAGTTTTAGAACACCCCCATTTTTCCAGTTTTTATTGACATTTAAGCAGTTCAAGTCCAGTGATTAACCTGCAATGGTACAAAGGTAAGCGGCAAACTGCCAGACGGTCAAAGATCACTCCATTTCGTTCGGAAATGGGGTGGTGGTGTATACAAACTTTTTCATATCAGAGAATGCTTAACATCATTAAACATTGGATACCAAACACTTTGGCAAACAACACAACAGTGAAAAGCACACATGGGATTAAAGAGAAGCACATTGATTTGGTGCCCTTTAAGGGTACCAGAGGGGTTTGTCAGTTGAAGGGCTTACATTTTGTTAAAACAATTGCATGATTTATTTTTTTATCTCCAATTGTTTATTTGTTCTATGCTTTAATTTCAGAATACATTGAGACATTAAACTGTGTAAATTTCAACAAATCTTTTGACCAGTAGTGTAACTGATTAGAGTTATGGACAGAAGTGTTATTGTTATAAATGTAATTTCATGAATTTCAATATTCCTTCTTCCTGAGGAGTTTGGTCTGGAGGTGGTGCCAATTCCTAGGGGACTTTATAAAGGCTAATAGTCACAAAGCAAGAGAGGACTGCTATGATGTGAGGTGGGTCAGTGCTCCTGTCACACTGCTGTGAGTGTGAACTGGTTAGTTATAGGCATGGAATAGAGACACGCACTGAAGCATATGCAGTCACTTATATTCATTTTATTGCTGCAATAAGGAAATGTTTACTGCAAACATATTGTTATTTATTTTGTTATTTTTGTTTATGTATTACTTGTTTGCACTGTGCCTCTTTTTGACACTGTAACCCTGCCCACATTACAGGATCTCAATGAGAATGAAAGATCTAACCAGACTAGTGAAAAATTAACCTTTAATCCTCTTATCACCCTCTGATTGCATTCTCTGCAAACAGCTCAATCCACATGGACTGCAAGAGTTTGGTCAAATTGCTGTGACTTCCAATGATCCCCACTAATAAATATTTCCTATCAGAATAACAACTCTGTACACCAGGACAAACTCAAGTTTCTCATTGAAAGTAAGTTTTGTTTTAATGAGGTGGGCTTGTGCCTCACAATTTTCTATTTTAAGTAGGTGTGACATAGGTTTGAAAAGGTTAGGAAAAACTGCCACATGTAAAGTCTTCAATGCTTAACTGAAGTTTCCAAAACAGATTTTTAAAGTTATGATTCATTTTTGGGTTTGTCGAGAAAACCAGAAAAACAACTTCTGGATGAAAGCATTTTCACATAATAAGACAGTCTTCTTCCATATGAGTGTATGAGACAGCTATTAGTCAATATTAGTCAGACAAAGCTGTCCAAGAAAAACATACAGGATTTGGCAAGTCACACATTACAAAAATGGATAGAGGAACCATAAAGCTATGGTGCAATAAGCTACTGTTAATTCTCCACTTTGTTCCCATAATAAGATAGAAGAACTATTGACATATATACATCTATATGAGGCATATTCAGAAACTGATTTTAAAATTCAGTTGGAGGGCAGCAAGCCACAGACAGGGTACACTGCACTGCAAGGCAATTGTCCCCAGCCAAGTGTACCCTATCTAATCTCTTCAATGCTGAGCCAGTTTTGCAGTGTGACTGGATTCAAATTTGCAATATCATTCTGTACTCTAGGGGAAGAGGCAGAGCAGTTAAACAAACAAACAAACATAAAAATCAAAGCATAGACATGAATTTAACAAGAATAAATGAACTTCTTACTTAGCATATCTTTGTATTTATTTTAAGTATATTTAAAAGAGTGCATCTTTGATTGAGGTGTATAATGCCATCTTATTCTGAATCCGGTTAAAATGTGTTAAGGAGATGTTAACAGTAAAGGCACGTGTCAGTTTGTGTTAATTCTCCATTACACAAAACATTCTCTCAGGCCAGCAGCAATAAAGGTTATTTTTATATTTCATTTATTTTACGGAAGGAAAATGGGGACAGAAAAAGAGATTTGGAAGGAATATGTATGCTATCTAATTAGGCTTAACCAGAGACTTCTCAATTAATGTCTGTCATGGGTTATTTAAAAAAAAATCTGTTCTCTCCAACTCTGGCAAAACCAGTCTACCATCATATCAAAAAGGCTTGAATGAGATAATAAAGCAGAGAGGGAGCAGAGCAAAATGAGATATCACCGAACTGGCAGGTACTGCATTTTGTTGTAATTGTCTTTGAAGCAGTTCCTGTTACTTGTATTTCACATTAAAGAAACAAAACAAAGTTGAATGTTTTTCAACAGTGCTAAACCTGGGTGTTTTAATGAAGCATTTAACAAACAAATAAGGGTTTCTACTCCTTAGGCAATACATGTTCAGCATTTGCAAACTGTTCCTATAGGAGTCTGGCATCCTTTATTAGTGCAACATAGAGTCTCTTCTGTCCCAAGGCTACAAGAATACGTGTTCCGTTTGATGACAAAGCAGAAATGAATTACTACATATATTGTGTGTATTATCCTGAAACTTCATTTGTTGCCTTCACTTCTTTTATGTGGTTCAGCTAACAACAACATGTAGGCTAATAATTTCCTGGATGAAGCCCTTTATATAAGACTTAAATAGTTCATACTGTGCCCCAGCTGCTGATAACCAACAATAAAAGAGTGTGGTTCTTATATGATTCAGTTGTATATTGCTTGTGTGATATGGTGGACACACACTGGCCGCAGCAACCATAAATGTGCTGCAGGTTTGGAAGGTGATAGTTGTTTATGATTTTTGCATGCTGAAGTACATTGATTTAAATTGGATCAAAGCTTTCCCTAGTGAGTGCTGAATGCATCTGTGCTTTTGCTCTTTCCTAAGTCTCAAGGAGGGAAAGATTTAAAGAGACTTATAAAGTCTGGCTCATGAGGAACCCTGAAATAAAGGTATTTGAAGGTGGTTAGACACTGTAGACCACATGCTCTGTGGACTTAAAATGCCTTATATACAGAAAATGAGCAAAACATGGGCAAAGATTTACCATGACCTTTAAAAAGTCAACGATTTCCCGCGATTTAGATGTTAGGGATCCATGCCTTTCAAAACATAATTCCACTATAGGTCTACAGATAATGTTTACAGTAGATGACAGAGCTACACTCAAGCTGTGACAGATTTCAATAATAGTGGCTGAAGAGCAGTAGTGAAAGGTATTACTGGGCAACAACTGTCCTTCACTATGACCGATCACTTCTACTCCTAACCCCCACCACCCACCAACTGGCAAGTAATGGCTTTTACTATCTAGAGGAGATGTCACGGCAACACTTTAAATTAGGGTACACAAATTGCCTTTATATATTCTTTTTGAGATGAAATCTAGTAAAAGAGTACTAATTGGGTGTAACATGATAGTAACCAGTATGTACACATGATCAATGACATGTTATCAAAGTGTCAGTTGTCCTCATATCTTGTAGACTGGCCGTTGTGTATTTCTAAATTGCAATTAACTCTAAACTAGTGTTACTGGCCTTGGAATGTGTAGAACCCGTCTCAGAAATAAGTGGAGAAGTCGTCGAGATAAAGCAAATAGAACTTTAATCAAGCCGGCTTGGAAGCACCATGTCAGAAAAATTCCTTCAGTGAGAACTTAATGTTTACAAACATGAGTGCAGCTTTATAGGAAAAAGACGTGAAATCTTATGGCCGTTCATCCAATCAGAAGGTACAAGTCCTGGTGCGTTTACGATCTGTCCTCCCGTGGAGAGGTGATGGATCCAAAAAGCAGAGTCTGTCTTTGATGTGCACTAGGAAGATGCGATCCCACAGTCGTCATTTACCTAGTGTCAATCGCTCATTAACAGAAACAATTCCTGCCTATCTGGAGAAACGATTAAGTTATAAACAAATTTTCAGCAAACAGCTGTAGGCTATTTTGGCACTGTGTGATCTTTTATTACTGACAGGAATTTCTAACAAATGAACCTTGTTGACCTTTTGCTTAGCCTGCTAAAGCTAATCTGCTCAGTCTGTATACAAGCTACTTCTAATGCTAGTATTAATATAAAACATTATATAATTATCACAAAACACTTTCTTCAACTTCCTATACAGAGTCTTCAGAATGGTTATTAATTAATCAAAGCTGATACACAAATGCCGATCTTGATGGGATGCATGCACAAATAAGTATGTATACTTTTTACAGAGACATTTATCTCAGCCAGATGTTACTTTGATAACCAGTTAAGAAAAAAGTCAAATATTTATATAATGTCTTTGCTATTCAAACTTTATTAATAGTGATTTTGCTAAATGTATGTAAAAGGAAATCAAACAAAAAACAGAAGATGCATTCATGCATGCATACATACATACAAATACATTCTAGAGCATTTTCTATGATCACTGTAAATATGAGCAGAGTTGAACAAATTATGCAAGACACAAGAGGGTTAAATTTTGTGCCACGGAAATACACTTCATTAACTCTATAGAAGTGCTACGCAGTTTTTTTATTTCTTCTTTAATTGGCCATAAAAAGGACCATACATATTAAATCTTAATTTTCAGATGAAAACCCTGGAAAAAACAACAACTCGTAACTAATAATTATAAAGCAATCCAAATTGTATTTAAGAACCATTGGAGAGGCTATTTTCAATTACAGTTGGCTGTTGCATGCTTATTGAATTTCAATTAGGATTTGTGAATGATTAATGGCCTTTTAATTTAACTTTTGTTTTATGCTAATTTGAGGCTATGATATGCATTTTTATCGTAAACATTAGAACTGTATACTACTTTATTCTGTAGTGTAAGTGCAGTCATTCTTTATTAGATACATGATTATAGTACAAAGTATATATGAACTGTGCAAGTCAGCTCTGAATCAAGGACTTACAGTGAGGGAAAAAAGTATTTGATCCCCTGCTGATTTTGTACGTTTGTCCACTGACAAATAAATGATCAGTCTATAATTTTAATGGTAGGTGTATTTTAACAGTGAGAGACAGAATAACAACAAAAATATCCAGAAAAATGCATTTCAAAGAAGTTATACATTGATTTGCATGTTAATGAGGGAAATAAGTATTTGACCCCTTCCACTTAGTACTTGGTGGCAAAACCCTTGTTGGCAATCACAGAGGTCAGATGTTTCTTGTAGTTGGCCACCAGGTTTGAACACATCTCAGGAGGGATTTTGTCCCACTTCTTTTTGCAGATCCTCTCCAAGTCATTAAGGTTTCGAGGCTGACGTTTGGCAACTCGAACCTTCAGCTCCCTCCAGAGATTTTCTATGGGATTAAGGTCTGGAGACTGGCTAGGCCACTCCAGGACCTTAATGTGCTTCTTCTTGAGCCACTCCTTTGTTGCCATGGCTGTGTGTTTTGGGTCATTGTCATGCTGGAATACCCATCCACGACCCATTTTCAATGCCCTGGCTAAGGTTAGGAGGTTCTCACCCAAGATTTGACGGTACATGGCCCCGTCCATCGTCCCTTTGATGCGGTGCAGTTGTCCTGTCCCCTTAGCAGAAAAACACCCCCAAAGCATAATGTTTCCACCTCCATGTTTGACGGTGGGGATGGTGTTCTTGGGGTCATTCCTCCTCCTCCAAACACAGCGAGTTGAGTTGATGCCAAAGAGCTCGATTTTGGTCTCATCTGACCACAACACTTTCACCCAGTTCTCCTCTGAATCATTCAGATGTTCATTGGCAAACTTCAGACGGGCCTGTACATGTGCTTTCTTGAGCAGGGGGACCTTGCGGGCGCTGCAGGATTTCAGTCCTTCACGGCGTAGTGTGTTACCTATTGTTTTCTTGGTGACTATGGTCCCAGCTGCCTTGAGATCATTAACAAGATCCTCCCATGTAGTTCTGGGCTGATTCCTCACCGTTCTCATGATCATTGAAACTCCACGAGGTGAGATCTTGCATGGAGCCCCAGACCGAGGGAGACTGACAGTTATTTTGTGTTTCTTCCATTTGCGAATAATGCGAACAGCTCGTTACCTGTATAAAAGACACCTGGGAGCCAGAAATCTTGCTGATTGATAGAGGATCAAATACTTATTTCCCTCATTAACATGCAAATCAATTTATAACTTTTTTGAAATGTGTTTTTCTGGATTTTTTTGTTGTTATTCTGTCTCTCACTGTTAAAATACACCTACCATTAAAATTATAGACTGATCATTTCTTTGTCAGTGGGCAAACGTACAAAATCAGCAGGGGATCAAATACTTTTTTCCCTCACTGTAATATGTATCAAGTAATCAACTGTATCTGCTGTTACTGTTTAGCCATGTTATGAGTTTTGGACGCTTCAATGCAAAGTACAGCAAATGTATTTGATCATGCAGTGCCTAGTGCCTCTGTCAATATTAATCAATGATAATATCTTCACTAAGTATGAGGCCTCCTATTGTTTATGTAATAGCTTTTGAAGAACAACAAAGAAAACAACATGGATGTTGCAAACAAAGGAATAAAATGAGCCTACTTTGAAATTATTGAGTAGAATAATAAATGGCACAATAATATTCTGGGATCAGAATAATTTTCTGGAGGAAGCTAGGCAGACAGGGACTGACTATGAAGCATTTAAAAAAATGTTGGCAATGTGTTTTCCCACGAGAATGATTAAAAAGTGTGTCTTCCTACATTACCATATGCATGCATTTTACAAATAGAGCCAGTGCTTTATCGGTACAGAGTAAATCTGATCTGTAAGCACACACATTCTGTGTAATAAACCTCTTTGCTTTAGAGTCACTGTGCTGGGAAAGGAATAATGGGAAAGATATGGAAATTATAGCAGCCTTATGAAGCTTTGGTGATAAATATCTAGTACCTATTGATCACGTATTCTAATCGTTACCCATGGATCTGTGTCACAAAAATGAAAAATCACAGTTGTGTTGTACCAAGGGGAAAAAATAAAACAGTTCCCTTGATGAATACTAAGCTGAAGAATTCATTTCTCCCCAGTTTATGAACAGAAAGATAGTCAGCTAAGCCTCCAGCATTTAAGCAAAGAACACCACAACATTAGCAGACAGTCACACCTTTCGCTACAAATTCTGCTAATCCAGCATTTGCATAAAAGGTTGCCATCTGCTCCAATCTGCATTGTACAACTGATACTCAATAAGGACTGACAGGCGGCATCAAATCGAAAGTGACTATTTATTGTGGGGAATAAAAATTCCCTGCTGTAAGCACCAGAGGGATTTAGCAGCTGTGGGCTATGTAGGTTGTGTATTCTCTGCAATGGAACTGCTCTATTACAACACACTCAGTGGCGGGAGCCCTGAGCTACCATACAGTCAACTGTGAAGTTCAGTTGGTCAGAGGAGAAGATGCTCAGCTATAGTCTGGGGAAGCAAATAAGTAATTAAGGGACTAGTGTACAAGAGGTGGCCGGCTGGAAGGTAGTTAATTGAATCAGTTTCAAGGATAAAAGTTAGCAAACTACAGTGGAAACAAAATCAGTAGAGAGAGCAGTAGGCTAAAGTGTCAGTCATTTAGAATACTGGATTGCAATCAATACAAATTATGGATTTTAAGCTATGAATAAAGATTTAGGAGCACCAGGCTGAAGACTGGGACGTCATTTACTTCAGTTGGCCTGCATTGAAGAAAGTTGGAATTTAGTAAAGACTTGAATTAGAGTGGAATCAAGATATGTATGCTGTAACACCTGTCAAATGAGTAAATTATATTAGTATGAACATGCCACATATACAAAAAAGGTAATGTAAAGCAAAAATATATTGCCCCATACTTTAATTACAATTCCACATGTGATCACTAATGTATCATCTACCTTAGATTTTACATTATGTGTACGAAGGATGGATGGGTGGATATCAGACCAAAACTAAATTAAATGACAATTTAATTTGCCAGATTACTGTTAGGCTATGATTTTATTATAACCATTTAGCTGATGTAAAATAACAGGTTTAATCAGTCAGTAATTATAACATCTCTGCAAACAGTAGCCAAATGACAGGAAAGCCTTCTTTTCAGCATTGACCTGAGATTTCCCTTCTTTACTGATAGTATTTACAGCTATACAGTAAGTAAACCCAGCAGGCTCAAAAAGCATCAAAAAGATCCCCAAAACTGCAGTTAAACCAAACAAGCCCTGGAGGGTCTGGTAGAAATAGTCTTCTCCTAATAAGAACTGAGCTGGTGTCAGAATCCAGTTGCTTTAATGGTCCACAGAAGGCAAAAGAGCACCAAGTATACAGCAAGTTCACAGAATATATTTAAATGATTTAAAAATAAAACGAAAAGGACGTTTATCGACAGATGTCTTGTTTGTGCTGACTTCTTTCATTACATTGGCTTTCTTATGGAGTGGGGAGACATCCTGCTGGACCTGATTAACCTACATGAAAATACACAGTCAGCCCATGCAAACAAGAAAAGCAAAGCAAAACTGGACTGCCTGACACAGCAGCACAATACAAGCTGCTGCTTTAAATAAACAAATACAGGAATTGCACCCATGTGACAAAATAGTCACCATGAATCAGACAGAATATATAGAAGAATCAGGAAAACAACTGCCTGGTATTTGGGCTTGTCTTGAAGAGGCCTATCCAATGTGTTGGTTTGGAACTGTCAAAACAAATAACATAAAATATTTTGTTTTCATAGGGATCCCTTATGAGGGGCTGTTCAATTAAAAAATAACAGAAACAATAATTCATATACCAAAGTGGATATATCATATAGCAGAAACAATGTCACTCTGCATGCAAAATATATATTTATATATACCAGAACAAATATGTCACTCTGCAAAAAATATATATATACCAGAAAAAATATGTCACATTTCACAAAAAATATATACCAAAGTCACGTGATGGCGATGTTGGGTTGGACATGCGCAGTGTGCCCAGTTGGTTAGACATGAGAGTGGATCATTTACAGGGTCACAGGCATTAGCCTGAGGGAGAAATCTATGCGAATGTTTAGGAGCATGATATGATCATTATCGCTGAGTGTACATATGCATTAATATGCATATTATATTACAATTATAACAGTTTTTAAATTATTGGTACTGTATTTGTTATTTATGATTTTTTAAATGAAATTTGGTGGTGAATTGTTGATTTATGACCAATGTGATGCTGTTCAAGTTTATAACAAATTGAGGCAGCATCACATTGACAAAACATATCGGCTAATAATCGAAATCAAGGCAAGCCAATTCAAATAGTGCAACCAATCTAGTTTCATGACTGTACAATACTGCCCTTACATAGTTTGATCAAACTGTCAATTAAGTGTCAGCCACACCATTTTTGCATATACAGTATGTTAATGTTATTTTTAGTTTTTTAATTATACTAACTATATCACCCAGCAGTGGATCACCCAAAGATGTTTTCACTTACTTCAATCTAGATTCTTCAATATACAGTGAGGGAAAAAGTATTTGATCCCCTGCTGATTTTGTACGTTTGCCCACTGACAAAGAAATGATCCGTCTATAATTTTAATGGTAGGTGTATTTTAACAGTGAGAGAGAATAACAACAAAAAAATCCAGAAAATCGCATTTCAAAAAAGTTATAAATTGATTTGCATGTTAATGAGGGAAATAAGTATTTGACCAATTCCACTTAGTACTTGGTGGCAAAACCCTTGTTGGCAATAACAGAGGTCAGACGTTTCTTGGAGTTGGCCACCAGGTTTGCACACATCTCAGTAGGGATTTTGTCCCACTCCTCTTTGCAGATCCTGTCCAAGTCATTAAGGTATCGAGGCTGACGTTTGGTAACTCAAACCTTCAGCTCCCTCCACAGATTTTCTATGGGATTATGGTCTGGAGACTGGCTAGGCCACTCCAGGACCTTAATGTGCTTCTTCTTGAGCCACTCCTTTGTTGCCTTGGCTGTGTGTTTTGGGTCATTGTCATGCTGGAATACCCATCCACGACCCATTTTCAATGCGCTGGCTGAGGGAAGGAGGTTCTCACCCAAGATTTGACGGTACATGGCCCCGTCCATCGTCCCTTTGATGCGGTGCAGTTGTCCTGTCCCCTTAGCAGAAAAACACCCCAAAGCATAATGTTTCCACCTCCATGTTTGACGGTGGGGATGGTGTTCTTGGGGTCATTCCTCCTCCTCCAAACACAGCGAGTTGAGTTGATGCCAAAGAGCTCGATTTTGGTCTCATCTGACCACAACACTTTCACCCAGTTCTCCTCTGAATCATTCAGATGTTCATTGGCAAACTTCAGACGGGCCTGTACATGTGCTTTCTTGAGCAGGGGGACCTTGCGGGCGCTGCAGGATTTCAGTCCTTCACGGCGTAGTGTGTTACCAATTGTTTTCTTGGTGACTATGGTCCCAGCTGCCTTGAGATCATTAACAAGATCCTCCCGTGTAGATCTGGGCTGATTCCTCACCGTTCTCATGATCATTGAAACTCAGCTCGTTACCTGTATAAAAGACACCTAGGAGCCAGAAATCTTGCTGATTGATAGGGGATCAAATACTTATTTCCCTCATTAACATGCAAATCTATTTATAACTATTTATAACTTGAAATGCGTTTTTCTGGATTTTTTTGTTGTTATTCTGTCTCTCACTGTTAAAATACACCTACCATTAAAATTATAGACTGATCATTTCTTTGTCAGTGGGAAAACGTACAAAATCAGCAGGGAATCAAATACTTTTTTCCCTCACTGTAGATTACATATACATTTAGGCAGGCTATATAAATAGGTACACATATATTTGGTTGCTTTTTTCTGAATGTATACATTAATTGGAGATTCCAATAATTCAGTCATATACAACTAATCAGGACACCTGTCTGTGGCGGCTGTAGGCACTTAAATCAAGTTTCAAATGAATCCTCATGTCTGTTGGCGTGGTGGTTATGAACAGCGCTGTGAGTTCAGTGTTGTGGGTTTGGTCCCGATGTGTTGATGTTATTTCTTATGTACAGATTTTTTTTTTAATTAAATTTCATTAAACTAGACTTCCCATCATCCATCTTTAATTTGCTGTGAGCCAGATTGTGAGTACGCCACCTTGGGTAATAATGACCCTTCCACTGAAAACACCAACATCATAAAAGCATGGCCTATTAATAATAAAGTACAGCATACAATAAAACATAGTGAGCAACGTATACACTAGCCTCAGAGTTGTACACTTTACACTTGTAAACTTTAATTTAGGCTTCATGAGTGGTATCTTGATTAATGCCTGCGCATGAATGTCCAGATGGATTTCTCCCTCATTGGGCTCTAATGCCTGTGACCCTGTGAAGGATCCTCTCATCTCTAACCAACTGGGCACACTGCGCATGTCCAACCCAACATCTCCACCATGGGTATTTATTTATTTATGTTTTTTATTTTTTGTGCAACGTGAAATTGTTTCTGCTACATATATGAAATATCCACTTTGGTATATGATTTATATTTTTGTGCCATATGATATATCCATTTTGGTATATTCATATTTTTTTCTACTATATGATATATCCACTTTTGGTTTATGATTTATTTTTTTTGTTCTTTTTTAATTGATCAGCCCCTCATAATCCCTGAGTAGGTAAAAATCTCCTTGATTAAAAAAAAAATTGTTTTTTTTTCATAGAAAAAAGGAAGTTTATACAATATTATTTCCTGCACACAACAGTAGGTCATGGACAAGTATCAAAAGCAATGGGATAAGATAAATGTTTGTGAAGTAATTTAATTGATGTATTTATTTTTTATTCAAAATTAGTATTTTGGTAGTGTATGTCGACTCGATGGTCGAAGTAGGTGATATGAAAAATGTATATCCTAACGATTTGTGACTTTGTGCAAAGGTTATTTTTTTATTAGCCTGTGTTTTTCAAGGACCTTTATTCCATATGTGATTGCACTTGATGCTTTAATTCAGTACCATGAGCCTGAGGTGGCAGAAGATATATAATCTTAAGTACTCTAAAGTTAAGCACTTCTAGATAAAATGTAGTTGAAAATAGACAATGGTATTTAGATTATAAATGATCTGGGATTTTTTATATTGTAATTATAAGTGGATGAGTCACTTCCAAAAGGAAACTATAAATGTACTACAAAAGTATTAACTATAATTAAAAGTCTTTTGTGATACAGATAAACAATTTATAAAAGCCAATTTTTATTTGTGTAAATTATTTTATTCTATTTAACTTTATCTACTGTAGGATTTCATTATTTTACAAGACAGTGTAGAAATGCATAACAGAAAATTGAAATAAAATGCACAAGTAATGTAGATAAATATTACTATATATATATATGTGTGTATGTGTGTGTGCAGTAAATTCTGAGATAACAGTGAAAAGTAGAAATGCCTCAGCAAGAACAAAAGGGGAAAAAATCAATGCAAAGTTTTAAAATATTGATTGAAAGGAGATATTACATTCTTGATGCTGTGGTTGCGTCTGGCTTATTGGCTGGAAAAGTCAATAATGTTATTGCTCTGTGACAGGAATGAGCGTCTGTGAGTGCTATGTGAGAGATCAGCCTTAATTTCAGGGTAAATCAACCTGTTCCTTTCTCTCTTAAAGATTGCAAGGATTAATGTCTTGGCAGAGTAACAAGCTTTAACTTAAAATAAGGAGGGAAGAAGGAGAAATGATCTTTGCTTAATTTTCTACACCTATCGATTTATTGGAAGGGGATGCTTGCTGCTGCTCTTGTTTTATGTTCCCATTTAAATTTTCTCTCATGGAACAGTGTGGGGTGGGGTGGGGTTATTTTAAAGTAGGTTTAACTGCCTACTTGTAGTTAATAATAAAATGACTGAACTTAAAAAAGCTTATTTTTTAATTAAATTTCAGAATCCAATTTTTCAAATGTTTTCCATTGTCTCCTTTTATCGACAACATATATACTTTACTATTTAGTTTCAGCTAATGATGATATTCATGTCCTGTAAATAAATGTCGACAGACAATCCATTTACATATTTATTCACTGTTATCCCAGAAGGCAAACAGCAAAATATTACTGCCAATGGAAGATGGACACAGCTCCAATATTGAATACAGGTACCTGGCCAGTGGAGTACAACTATCCCCAGGCCAACCCCAGCCAACTTTCGTGTTGTTTGATCAGTTCTGGAATCCCACTAAGTACTTCTTACTACAAGAGCAGACAAGTGGCACAGCTTGAATTTGTGTAAAGGGCTGTGTCCCTTGCAGGGTTTATTAGATTAACTGCTTGAATCAGTACGGTGGCTCATTCAGGAAATGAAAAAAAAAAGCCCCTCTGGTTATGTCGTGATCACGACATAAATTACCTCCCGTTAACTCGTGATCATGACATAACGGACCATTATGTTGTAATCACAAGATAACATTATCTCTCGCTATCAGAGAAAACGGAAGTGTTGTCATGAGACTGGGGCAGTGCTTTGTCAACACATTCGGTTTTATTTTCAACAAGGCTAGGCAGACAGAAATTGTTTTATGCCTTTCAATAATTGAAGGACTACACATCAAAGGAGTGGCCACCCCTTAACTGGCGACACAGGGACTTTACATACTCTATTCAATTATTCAATTAAACATCGAACTGCATGGGGACTGGAGGGGGAGAAAAATTAAAACATGCAAATGTGATATAGGTGTATTTAATCAAAGTAATCAAAGTTAAAAACGTACAGTGGACTGAGACCGCTATATATGTAACAGTTAAAACTGCAAAAAACCATGCACAAACAATTCAATGCATATCAAAAGGGTTCACTGTGCAGTGATTCAGACCACTCAGACAACTTGGTCAATGTGGTCCGGACCTCAGAAATTGTACACAGATGAAGGCTTAAAATATATAATTTAAAGCAGGAATAACTATACTCAATAGTTAACAGACTTATTCCAACCCTTGTATTGTATGGAATAATAATAGCAGTAAAAACATTATTATTATAGTAATAACAATAAATACATGTGTGAGCAACGCACTTGAAACTCCCCACTCGGGATCTGAGCCGCTTGATTTGAGCGTTCTTTATCACAGTGGAGTGTTCAGCCAGCTACGCCACAACACAGAGCGTTCCTACAAATGAGGCTTAACACTGTACTGAGGGGTTACGTCACATGTAACATGTTAATTATACACAAGGAGCCTGTTTACAAATAGGCACACATAGAATATGCTAATATGAACATGTTTATGATTATTATGATTGTAGTTTGAATAGTTTTTAGGAGTTGTGTCAAGAAAACTAAATCAAATGCCACACACATTCAGTTTGTTCTAAGACTAGTACACGGTGGTCCAGACCACTCAGGCAATTTTGAGTGAACAATTAACCTGATCCGCATGTCTTTGGACTGGGTGGAAATGGAAGGAAACCAGAATACACTTAGAAAAGACAAGCAAAATACAGAGAGAATAAGCAAACTTCACAGAGGTTTAATGCATTATGCAAATTTCAGTCCAGGGGGTAGCCTATACATTAACCAAGAAGAGGTAATTTATATCGTGATCACGACATAACCAGAGGGCCTTTTTTTTTCTTAATGTCCTCAATGAGCCACCGTAGATCAGTGCATTTTTGTAACCAGCTAATTCCCAGATCATTTAAGGCTTCTGTACCTCATAAACTATCTTGAGAAATCCTATGAACAGAAAATGTCTACAGAAAGGAAATCTAGTAAGTAGTCTGAGAATTCATTTTTTTTAATAAGAAACCCCCCTGACAGAAAACCCCTTAGGAATGAGAGCACAAATCACTTTGTTGGTTTTCCTGTGGTAACTATATAAACAACTATCTTAAAATAATAAAAATCATAAATATGCTCTTACAATGGCTATATAGGAAGTATTCAGATTTTGTTGTGTTACAATGTTACATTTCAATAGGCTTTTATCACTTACTCCCTATAGCCACTGTATTTTCATATTGAGCATTACAACTCTTGATAAAGTTATGCCTGTGCAGATTTTATCAATGATTCCTAACACTATACACTGTAGTTGTATAATTGTCCTATGACACAAGACTCATTACAGAATAATTGACTCATTAGAGAAATGCATCTTAGAGAAAAACATTTCATCCCTGAACAAAACAAATTTACTAATGTACTGCAGTGCTGAAAAAGCTGGCCAAAATTAAGCACATGAAAATAAATAAATAAAGGTAGCGTTAAGCATTATACTAGAGTTCTGACAATTTCTCCTCAGAGCTTTTACTCTTACCAAACAGGGGCCCATTGATTTTGTTCATGGGAGATTAAAAAGATTAAACATTCTGGCCAGACCTCCCATTTGCTCTTCAAGGTTACCCTTCAAATACATTTCCATTAATTTAGACATCAATTAAAATCTCCTGAAGTCTTACCTCACAAATCAAAAAATGCATTGTTTCTACTGACTTGCCTAAAAGGAACAGAGTTACAGTGTGGTTGGAAAGGCAAAGGCAATTGGAAACTTGATTTGGATAGTGAGTTTAGACAAACACAGAACACAAGCAGTTTCAAATGTAACTTATTTTAACATCTCAAATAAAACAATCATATGGAAAAAAACATTACTGGTTATCAAATGTCTCTTTTATCATGCATATGCATGTATTGAAGTACTGAAGGTCCATGTTCCATTACCTATATATTACCTAATACATTATTCTAAGCTATGAATAATATCCAATTCATATTATGTGGGGGGCTCTTGTCTTATGGTTGTACAGATTTTTACCAGTATAAAATAACTTTTACAATTGAATATATAATATTGTTTTAATCAAATTAAAGGTGCCCTTTACAAAGTAATGGATATCTCCCAGCCTTCCTACAGTTGATCTATTGGCAGTTTATAAAAAGCCATTAAAAAGAGAATGGTTTTCAATATATATTGTACATAAATAAAAAAAAGAGAACAGGAAAAGGAAAACATGACCCATTGTGACCCAGAAGTGACCTAAGATACAAACAGCTTTATAGTTTTGAGAATTATTTTTCAGAGTAATGGCTTTGTTTTAGCCTAATTAGGTCTCATAAATACTGAGACATTGATTTGCCATGCTCCTTTTATTGCATTACAGTAAATGAGTGTCCGTTTTCTGCGCATGGGTCCACAAGTGAGACCTTAAAGAAGATGTCTCAGCCAAGTAATGGTCCATGTGCTTTTCCCATCATGCCACAAATGATACTCATCTCAAAGGCATTGCAAAAGATCATTACATACTTGAGCAATCAACTCAACAATGCATGGCCTCTACATAATTCAAGAAACATTTCAATGAACTGCTGGCTGTTGTCAATATCACCCAGCAATGCATTTTCTGTCAGCATGCATGTTGACTTTCCTTTCATCAAACAGCCATGATGGTGCACTGGCTTTAAGGTTTTTGTATGATTAAATGTGTCACCATCCTCCTTGGATCACTACAATTTAAATCCTGATGCTAATCATACAAATATATTTTTTAATGAATTTAACTAGGTTTCATACATTTAAAGCAAACAAAACAACAAAAAGAACAACATTTGTACATCTCTTTAGTTTGACTAAAACAAAAAACAAAAACACAAATAATCTATAATCCAGCTAGTGACTTTTCTCCACTGAAATTATTATTTTATGAAAAAAGAACTACAGTCTTAATGAAATCTAAAAACAGGGGAATTTATACATAGACCATGTAAGAATTAAGTGAAACAGCATTACTTTACACAGAAATGTTCCAGCATTTGTAAACCATTTGGGGTTCCTGCCCCATTATACATCATTTAATTTCCATCAGAATGAGATATTACAAAGAATTCCACTGCACAGTCAAAATCCCAGTCTTAAACAGATGGTTGCAGGTTCTTACCATGAAAAAATAGTAAAAGAAAAAACAAACAAAAAGCAACATTTATATAACTTGAACATGAAATTTGCCCTGTTGGTTTATTGTTGCCTGTTCTCCAAGATAAAAAGCTTACAAACTAAATCTTATAGTCATATATACACCGATCAGCCATAACATTATGACCACCTGCCTAATATTGTGTAGGTCCCCCTTTTGCAGCCAAAACAGCCCTGACCCGTCGAAGCATGGACTCCACTAGACCTCTGAAGGTGTGCTGTGGTATCTGGTACGAAGACGTTGGCAGCAGATCCTTTAAGTCCTGTAAATTGCGAGGTGGGGCCTCCATGGATCGGACTTGTTTGTCCAGCGTATCCCACAGACGCTCGATTGGATTGAGATCTGGGGAATTTGGAGGCCAAGTCAACACCTTGAACTCGTGATTCATCAGACCAGGCCACCTTCTTCCATTGCTCCGTGGTCCAGTTCTGATGCTCACGTGCCCATTGTAGACACTTTTGGCAGTGGACAGGGGTCAGCATGGGCACCCTGACTGGTCTGTGGCTACGCAGCCCCATATGCAACAAACTGCGATGCACTGTGTGTTCTGACACCTTTCTATCAGAACCAGCATTAACTTTTTCAGCAATTTGAGCTACAGTAGCTCGTCTGTTGGATTGGACCACACGGGCCAGCCTTCGCTCCCCACGTGCAGACCGGGAACACCCCACAAGAGCTGCAGTTTTGGAGATGCTCTGATCCAGTCGTCTAGCCATTACAATTTGGCCCTTGTCAAAGTCGCTCAGATCCTTACGGTTGCCCATTTTTCCTGCTTCTAACACATCAACTTTGAGGACAAAATGTTCACTTGCTGCCTAATATATCCCACCCACTGACAGGTGCCATGATGACGAGATTATCAGTGTTATTCACTTCACCTGTCAGTGGTCATAATGTTATGGCTGATCGGTGTATACACACACACACACACACACACACACACACACAGTTAGGTCCATAACTATTTGGACACTATTGTCATCATTTTGACTCTGTTTGCCACCACAATAGATTTGAAAGAGAACAATCAATATGATCTTTAAGTGTAGACTTTCATCTTTAATTTGAGGATAGTTACATCCAAATTGGGTGAAGGGTGTAGGAATTACACCCATTTTTATATGTGGTCCCCCCAATTTTAGGGGCTCAAAAGTATTTGGACAAACTAACATAATCATGAATTAAATTGTGAGTTTCAATACTTGGTTGCAAATCCTTTGCGGTCAATGACTGCCTAAAGTCTGGAACCCACAGACATCACCAGATGCTGGGTTTCTTCCCTGGTGATGCTCTGCCAGGCCTGCACTGCAGCTGTCTTTAGTTCCTGCTTGTTCTTGGGGTGTTTTGCCTATCAGGTTAGGTGTGGCCAAATCAACTATTTGGTAATTAAAAAAAAATAATTTGGCACTGCTGAGCTTAGGAACACCAAAAGGTCTTGAAGACCACGGAAAACAACAGCAATGGATGACAGAAGAATTCTTTCCCTGGTGAAGAAAAAACCCTTCACAAGAGTTGGCCAGATCAAGAATACCCTACAGGAGGTAGGCGTATCTGTATCAAAGTGAACAATCAATAGAAGATTTCACAGTAAATACAGAGGGTTTACTACAAGATGTAAACAGGAAACAGGAAGACCAGATTAGAGTTTGCCAAAAACATATAAAGATGTACCAGAATGATGGGAAGAGAAGAGTATGGAGAAAGGAAGGAACTGCTCATGATCCGAAGCATACCACCTCATCTGTGAAGCATGTTATGGCATGGGCATGTATGGCTGCAATAGGAACTGGTTCCCTTGTATTTATTGATGATGTGACTGCTGACAAAAGCAGCAGAATGAATTCTGAAGTGTTTAGGGCTATATTATCTGCTCAGATTCAGCCAAATGCTTCAAAACTCATTGGACGGTGCTTCACAGTGCAGATTGACAATGACCCCGAAGCATACTGCGAAAGCAACCCAAGACTTTTTTAAGGTGAAGAAGTGGAATGTTCTGCAATGGCCAAGTCAATCAACTGACCTGAATCCAACTGAGAATGCATTTAAATTGCTGAAGGCAAAACTGAAGGCAAAATGCCCCAAGATAAAGCAGGAACTAAAGACAGCTGCAGTACAGGCCTGGCAGAGCATCACCAGGGAAGAAACCCAACATCTGGTGATGTCTATGGGTTCCAGACTTCAGGCAGTCATTGACTGCAAAGGATTTGCAACCAAGTATTGAAACTCACAATTTAAATCATGATTGTATTAGTTTGTCAAATACTTTTGAGCCCCTAAAATTGGGGGGACCATATATACAGTGAGGGAAAAAAGTATTTGATCCCCTGCTGATTTTGTACGTTTGCCCTCTGACAAAGAAATGATCAGTCTATAATTTTAATGGTAGGTGTATTTTAACAGTGAGAGACAGAATAACAACAAAAAAATCCAGAAAAACGCATTTCAAAAAAGTTATAAATTGATTTGCATGTTAATGAGGGAATTTTTTTTTTTTTTGTTATTCTGTCTCTCACTGTTAAAATACACCTACCATTAAAATTATAGACTGATCATTTCTTTGTCAGTGGGCAAATGTACAAAATCAGCAGGGGATCAAAAACTTTTTTCCCTCACGGTAAAATGGGTGTAATTCCTACACCGTTAACCCAATTTGGATGTAACTACCCTCAAATTAAAGATGAAAGTCTACACTTAAATCACATATTGATTTTTCCTTTTCAAATCCATTGTGGTGGCGTACAGAGCCAAAAGAATGATAATTGTGTCACTGTCCAAATATTTATGGACCTATATATATATTGATCAATGCATCTTACCAGTGCTCAGTTATGGCTCTGAAACCTGCAAACTAAACTGAAAAAGCATACTTAAATGGGAAACAACACAAAGAAGCATGGAAAGATGCATACTTGGAATAAGAAGAAGAGACAGGAAGAAAACAAATACATAGATCTGAGAACAAACAAAAGTATGTGTCCTCAGTGAAATAGAGAAATGTTAAAATGACAATGGGCCAGACACATTGGGAGAAGAAAAGATCAAAGATGGGCAAACGAAGCTATAGAATGGATCCCAAGAGATGAAAAAACCTAGATGACCGCATTAAAGATGGGGAAAAAAGCTTTACAGGCATGACCTGGACAAGAGAGTGTGCATATTGAAACAAGTGGAAACATCTTGGGGAGGCCTTCGTCCAGCAGTGAATCAATAAAGGCTGCTGCTGCTGCTACTGATGATGGTGATATATACATTCACAATGTAAATACATTTCACTAATACATGGAAACAAATGTAAGCAATTAAATAAACAATGTTGCAGCCAAATTCAAATATTGAAAACATACATTTCCAGAGTCTGCCACTCTCAGTGGAAGAGCAAACATAAGACCCATAGGACAAACAAACAAACATAAAATTGCAAGAGAATGCTGTAGCTGGATACTCTGCTGGATGACCATGAGCAAAAAGTATTTACTTGACAATTGCTAGAATAAACAGTGAACAAATATTACACTGTGTGTACCTTTAGTATGAGTCACATGTTTACCACACAGCTCTCAACAGTGCTTGTTCATGTGTGAAATGGCTCTTCTCCCTGGCACACTAGACCTATTCCAACTTCCTACATTCAGCAATTCAGTCTCATATTATTAGAGTGAGTAACATCACTACATCAGCAACAAAGAGCAAACCACCTTTTTTTTTTAAATGCAGAATTTAGAGTATAAGGAAAAAAGCTGAATGAGTTATTGTCTGCCCAGAATTAATTAAATTTAAAAAAGATACGTGTCAAAGCATTTATATCAAGATGACAAATTCACTGAAGAAAAGTACCTGGTTACATTTTTCTATTTTTAATTTTTTTAACATCAATTTTAAATTTAGTCTTGTCATTTTTGAATTCACAAATTTCTATGATGCACTACACCTAAATGACTTTCCTACTATATACCATGCATCATATTGGTTTTAATTTTGTTAAACCTATTAGCATAATGTTATGTCACTTTCAAGGGATGCCCAATTTACTCTGCAATTACTCAATGCCTTTGCTGTAAAGCTGACAAGGTCACACAAGAAATGCTGGGAAAGAATCTTTGGAAAGGATATTCAACGGATCTAAAATGAAAAGCACCTGACTCGGAATTACTGATTATTAATCAATCATTAAACAGAAGCAATGGTCTGGGCAAGATGTAACATATGCTTTCCCTGCTGTACAACAGGGAATGAGTTGCATAAGTAAGCCAAGTGGAAAGCTAAATCACAAACATTTACATTCAAAGAGACATCTCTTATCTTTAACAGTGCAAAACAACATATAATTATCTGTCACCACCTGGAACCAACTCTAAAAGTGGCATCACATTTTAATTCTGTATGATCGCATTACCCAAGTTTTTAACTTCTGTAAGCAACAGACTTTTATTCCACTAAACCTTCAAGACTTGATGATCATGTGCTGCAAAGATTTACATTCATACTGACTGAGCTTCCCTAATCAAACCAGGATATTTCCAGTAATAAATAAGTACATATTTCATATGTTATGTTTAACAATGCTAGTGCAGCAACATAATTGTTGTGCCTTAAACCACGTTGCTGCTGTTGTAAAGAGACTGCATGGATTAGAGAGAGGAGTTAGTCAGTTGAACAAGGTGCAGAGTTTTCATTGTGTTCACTAAATAACAACGTTGTAAAGACAAGAGCCTTGGGTCTTACCTGATACAACACCAAGCATAGTTAATTTGCATGAACCCTGCCTTTCTTTGACATCTGCATAACATCAGGAGGACCATGGGATGTCTTGTGTGAAATAAAGGAAGCCCATGTGTGACCGGGATATTCTTGCTCAGTCCATAAAACTAAATCTTCACATTCATTTCATGAAGAATGGCTCCACTCTTTGGAATAATTTAAAGCGACCAGTGCAGTTTATTCTACAGTGAAGATGCACTTTGCTTTTCCCCGGGTGGGTACCCACCCACTCATGGGAGCTTCCCCAGGATATAGTAAAAGGAAGAATGAAAACAAACAAAACCAAACCACTGGATTATCTTCTCTTCTCGTAGACAATCATTCTGTTTCTTGATTGTTTTTACTGCGTGCTCATTAACCTGCACAACAGACTCATGTCTGACATGGACAGATGTAACAGATGTACTGAAAGTCAACATTTCCCTTCTCCTGCTGATACCATTCATACACATGCACCAATAAACTAATATTAATTACAAATTCCCTCCATACATACATTTTATTAATACACAAATAATACATTAAATTTGTTCTCCAGATCAATAAACATCTTATAAGATGCCTAGTCCGATGCCAAGGGACATTCATTTTATAATCATGTTTACACAAATTGTAATAGTACTCCTAATAATTATGGTTACATTTGTACTAGAAATTTTTTTAAGAGAGACTAAGGGCAGGATTAAATCAAAAATGTTCGCAAAGTGTGAACGCGAAAAGTTGCAGAAGAGTCGCAGGAGGGAATCTCGCAGCTCAGCTCCTCGCTGAATAAAATCTAAAATATGAGGACCTGCGCGTGGGGAGGAGACGTGTTTTGCTGGTGTGGCTTCCGGGATGGGCGGGCAGCGCGAGAGGACCGCGTGTCTGAAATTGAAGAGAAACTGGGGGGCGGAAGAGCAGGACGGTCCGGCGAGAAGCAGCGATGGGTCAATAAATAATTTAAACAAAGCGACCTGGCGCTCCTTGCTGTAAATCCACAGCATTAATGTTCTCGCTGACACAAAACTACAAGCCTATACTTCGCCATTGATGAAAGCTGTGTAGTTGTAGTGTGTAGTGTAGCCGCAACTGTTCACTGGAAATCAGCTGTTTCTGCCACTATGTAGGAGTTTCTATGTGAATGCAAGTCTCCTGTTGTGATGACCGAATTCATAAATAACATCAACAGTGTGAGGTCCTTATGTACAGGTCTGCAAGCCCATAAAGACTTTCTTCTGTCAAAGTGCAAACAAACATGTTTTAAGTAGTTTTAGCTCACTGAACATAACTTATAATATGAACACATTACAAATGACATAACCTTCCAAATTAAGAAGTACAGTTTTAAGCCGCCTGCTTCTACCTGATTACCTGAGTTGCAGGTCAAATCCCGAGTGGGGAACTCCGTCCGCATTTACTTTTTTCAAAATTACCATGGCACCGTGCCTCCCCCCTAAACACGCCACTGCTCGACACGATGTTGTGAAATAAACGCCTATTGCAATTTTAATTGTCATCACTTGAAAATGAACATTGATGTGTACATCAGTACAACGTACATCATTTTAATATCGCTCAATGCCATCTACTGTAAAAAGCAATAAGTATAAACTTTATGCTCGGTGTCTCAAGGTGCAGTACTGACAGTAGACCCTGCGGTACAGCATGTCTGCACACTCACCATATCTCTCCAAATAATGTGTGCACTGTGGCCACACTGACAGAATATGTAATGAAGAAACCAGTGTTCAATGTTTAAACATACATGTTATTATCGTGTTACACAGATATATTTATACTTGTACCATTGTCTAAATCAGGGGTTCTCAAACTTTTTCACGTGCGACCCCCAAAAAGAAATGTTTCAAATATTGTGACCCCTGAACACGCATGCGCACATAACATAAGGACTCACACAATGCGACACAAATGTAGACACACTCAGTAGATCATATTAAGAAAATGAATAAAAGAACCCTTATCAACTATTTCATATTAATGATCTGTTCTCTCACGTATGCTTATTATTAGTAAGTTAAGTCTGAGCAACTTACTCATTTAATGAGATGGGTGGGCCTGCTTTTTGGAGCACAACAGCTGCATCCTGGGTTTGATCGTTGAAATGGCAACTTGGAGATCATCCTCCACATTGAGATGTGATCTGTATTTGTTTTTGATATATGTCAGTGTGGAAAATGTTGCCTCACATAAGTAGGTTGATCCAGATGGAATCAGTACATCCATCACTGCTTTGGATAGTCCTGGGTTCTGCAACTGAAATCCAGAATTCAGCAAGTGTGGTTGCGGCAAACGTTGCCTTTTATGGTCCGATCACTGGACAGCTCCATCAGTGCGTCCTCCATGTCAGATGACACGTGATCCCCAGTTGCCGTGAACGGTTGTCGTATCCAGTCATATCATTGTAGAGTTGTCTCCTTTGGGAAGTACTTCATAAAGTGATCCAGAAGGCCTTGGAGATGTGAAGTGATCATTTCCATCATGTTACTGAGATCCAGTTCATTGTCCTCCACAAATTCTTCCAGCTCGGGAAACATTCCAACATTGCCACCTTTAGATTTCAAAGCCCATCTCTCCAACTTTTTTGTGAATGCATCGATTTTATCAGACAACGACAAGATACAGTAAGGGGAAAAAGTATTTGATCCCCTGCTGATTTTGTACGTTTGCCCACTGACAAAGAAATGATCAGTCTATAATTTTAATGGTAGGTGTATTTTAACAGTGAGAGACAGAATAACAACAAAAAAATCCAGAAAAACGCATTTCAAAAAAGTAATTAATTGATTTGCATGTTAATGAGGGAAATAATTATTTGACCCCTTCGACTTAGTACTTGGTGGCAAAACCCTTGTTTGTACTCTCAGAGGTCAGACGTTTCTTGTAGTTGGCCACCAGGTTTGCACACATCTCAGGAGGGATTTTGTCCCACTCCTCTTTGCAGATCCTCTCCAAGTCATTAAGGTTTCGAGGCTGACGTTTGGCAACTCGAACCTTCAGCTCCCTCCACAGATTTTCTATGGGATTAAGGTCTGGAGACTGTGTACAATCTGTGTACAGGTCTACAATCTTGTCCCTGACATCCTTGGACAACTCTTTGGTCTTGGCCATGGTAGAGAGTTTGGAATCTGATTGATTGATTGCTTCTGTGGACAGGTGTCTTTTAAGACACCTCCCATCTCCATCTCCCTTTAAGAGAGTGCTCCTAATCTCAGCTCATTACCTGTATAAAAGACACCTGGGAGCCAGAAATCTTGCTGATTGATAGGGCATCAAATACTTATTTCCCTCATGAACATGCAAATCAATTTATAACTTTTTTGAAATGCGTTTTTCTGGATTTTTTGTTGTTATTCTGTCTCTCACTGTTAAAATACATCTACCATTAAAATTATAGAGTGATCATTTCTTTGTCAGTGGGCAAACGTACAAAATCAGCAGGGGATCAAATACTTTTTCCCTCACTGTAAAACTGAACTTCACTTTTTGCTGCTTTCTTCTACTCACACATGTAACCTCTTTGATATACAGGTATCCTGAGAGACCTGAACCACCACTGCAGCGGCCTCAATTGAAGGAGGCTGAGGGGGAGGGTCTGTGATGCAGCCGCTAGGAGACCCAGTAGCCTCTGGCAAAGGGACACCCTGACACGAGCTCTCAGTCAAAAGAGCTGCTGGAACGCCTCAGGGACGGGGCTCGGGTGGGGTCGGGCCGGTTCCCCTCCTACCATGAGCTGTCATGGGCTGCTGGGGGCCAGGGCAGCGAGCTGGTGGAGATCAGCAGGTGGGCAGGGCTGTGACCTGGGCTGTGGTCCGGCCTGCGGCCTGGGCTGTGGCCTGGGCTGTGGTCGGGGGGCCTCCCCGCCGGCGAGCTGCCACAGACGGCCTGCGCTGCTGGGCCTGAGGTGCAACAGGGTACACCCGGTCCAGCTGCAGGGACTGCTCCCTCTCCTGGAGGGTGCGTGTCAGCATCGCCTCCACAGAGGGGCCAAAAGTGAATCCCGGTGAAATAGGGGCGTCCATGAGGCGAGTCCTGTCCGCCTCAGGGACCCGCCGTGCCTGGGACAGCCAAAGCTGGCGGCGCGCCACCACAATGGCTGCCAGGGATCGCCCTGTCGCCCTGGCCCCCGGTGCATCACAGTGACGATCTGGTCCGCTGCCACTGCTATCTCAGGGATAGGGGGCAGGGTTGGTGATGTGCCATGTTGCTCCAAGTGCTCCGCCAGCTGGGCCAAGTACAGGGCCAGCAGGCTCTTGGTGTTCCTGAGGTGAGCCGCTTGGGCTCCAGCCTCATAAGCCCTCCGGAGCAGTGTCTCCGTGACGCAACACTGCCTGTTGAGGCAGGTCAGGCCGCGTGGCTCCGCGGACAGTGGAGGTAGGGAGACCAGCGCGGCTATGGTGGAATTCATGCGAGGGAATTCCATCAAGCCTGCTTCTGCCATGCCCTGGGTCCTGGCGTAAGCTTCCCCTCGGCTGGCTAGGGCGGGGGCTGTTGCTGGATGGTCCCAGGTAGCCTCAGTTCTGGGCTGAGCCCGTGTGGGCTGCTGACCCCTTTCGAATCTGGAGAGTGGCGGGGCAGGGTCAGAAGGCCAGGGGAGCTGGAGAGACTCCACAGCCCTCTGGATGACTGCCCAGAACTCCCTGTCCTGTCCCATGGGAGTAGGAGGGGTGTCCATGCTCAACGGAGGAGGAGGAGTGGGAGCGACCAACTCCTCCATAAGCTCCGCCTCAGTGCGGCGAGTGCGGGGACACTGGGTGACGCGGCGTCCGGGGGCCGAGGGGGCCGTGGGTAGTAGACTACCAGCCGTAGCGCGATCTAAAACGGAAGCCTACATGCATGGACAGGGAGGGCTAACAGAGCTCGTTCTCAGCGAACTGAGAGAGCGAGATCTCCTACAGCTGCAGCCTAGGGCCGTGAAGCCAACCAACCGAATAATTATAATGATAATTATTGTAAAAACAAGAATAAAGTCCAAGATTGAGAGCTCACGTTCTCAGGTCCAGGCGAAGTGGCAAAAGAGGACGAACCTGTGCAGATGTCACGTTTTATAGAACAGGAAGTGGGAAGGGACCTATTCTGAGTGACGAGCGCAGGGGTTAATGGCAGCTTTGATAGAGTGACGTTTTTGATCAGGTTCCTACAGCAGTGCGCAGAAACCCCTCCCCCTTGGGCAGTGTTTACAAAGATAACAGAATTCCCCATTGAAACAAAACTGCAAATACTCATTCACAAACATATCATTCAATTTGTTTCCCTGGTCAAATTATATGTTATGGAGTAATCTGTTTTAAAACAATGTCCTTGAATTAATACAAGCAATTTGCCCAATCCCTTTAAAAAAGTAAAGGATACTTAAAATGATTGTGCACAACTCCATTATATATTTAGAAATATAGAAAGCATTTTTAAATATATGTTTTTGTTGTTAATGATTTAAAGATTTATTTGAATCTGGTTTATGCTTAATTACACCCTTAATACCTTTACTTACAGTAACACTTTATATTATGATGTTATTAATACATTTTAAATAGTTTATAACACATTAGTTTATAACTATTAATAATTCAATTTATACATTATCAATAAACCTATATAAGACATGATTTATACTAAACAAACGTGTTTTGGCTGATATAAAACATATCTTATAAAGATTTATTGATATGTTATAAATTTAATTATTAATGTTTCCTAACTGTGTTATAAACAATTTACCAATAATTTATTAATGACACTGTAATAGAAAGTGTTACCCACATAACATTATGCATGAAGCAATACATTATTCCTGAAGAAAATAATCTTTCATTTTAACTCAAATGAAACTGAAAATGAGGAGTTCTGCGATATTCACAGGGCTGTCAAACTATATCTTGTAACTCCTAACCCATGCTATGGAAAACTAATCTACAAGATCCTTGTAGAAACAGACTGCTTGTCGGATCAGTAAGCTTCAGTCAACTGAATGATCAAGATGGGCCGAATGCCCCCCTCCTGTTTGTTGCCTTTCTAATGCTGTAATGAAGTATTAGGGCAATCATGAAAACAACTTTGGTCCCAAGACAAAAATGCAACATATTGCACTGCTATCTCTAGAATCTAATTAGCAGTTGAATTAGCAGTTGCACAAATGCTAAGCAACATTTACTTACTAGAGGGGATTATTTGCTTGGATTAGAAAAGCAAATGCCAAACTATAGATGCCGGTAACTATGGGTTGGGGGTGGGGACTTCAAAAACACTTATTAACCTTAATTTATATCACTCCTCCCCATGCATTCTAAAACCCTACATTGTTTCAAGAAATAGGCTTTGGCTGAAATAAAATGACAAAGCCTTTTTGCTATATGCATCGCTACTGACCCAAAGCAAAATATATTAGTTTAGGCTTCATGTCGGCTATATGTCAGGAAAATCAAAAATAAACCCAGAGGGAGCCCCCAGAGGCCAGTTCAGTTCCTTCATTAAAAGGTGCCGTTTATTGCTTAGACTTTTCTCCAAGGCCAAATAAAGAATTAGAGACAGTTGAAGGACACTTTCTTTGTATTCCCCCAAGAAAACAAATTACTTGGGATCTTAAGCGTAAAAGTCAAAATAAAAACAAAAATTTAGAATAAAAGAGTACAATCTTATTTATTAATTATTTCACATATGCTTGAGATACTTTTGCTTTTGAACAATAGGAAGGGCTATATAACATTTTAACATTTTAGTTTTTTAGAAGTAATTGTTTCAACTCTGCATTTAAAGCTGTAATTACAAACCATGAAGCAATCTTAAAACCTTTTCTAGCATAATTGTATTTACAAATAACAAATTTACTTTTGGAATATATCTTAAGTATTAAATAATTTAATTGTAGAAATTACTTGAAGATCCCCATGCATTAAACTACTAAATAAAAAAAACAAAAAAAACGACTACAATTTAAAAAAAAGAAAATCAGGGAATAGCAAAACATAAGCTGCTGAACAAATCTGAAAACTACATTGTTAACCTACAAAGTAGATGTGTTTGTGTTTAGTGCATCACCATTGAAAAGGGGTCTTTGAATTAATGGAGCAGAAACCATTTATCTTTTCTACCATTACTTTTTGCTCACAATCTGAAGGCTGGTATTTAATAAAGTCTCTGCTGTAATACACAAACCAGTTAAAAAAAAAATCTACAGTGGCAACTGATTGTACGACATAGATTTCCCATTGCAGATCAAATTCCTAAGCATATTTACTCTTTCATTATTCAAGATACCCACACTGTAGCAGTCTACTTTCAAGCAAAAAAAAAGATAATGCTTTAGGAAACACTATCTTGCTAAATTAAATTAGTGTTGGGCCATTCAGCATATATCTATAGGGAAAAAAAATACTCCCTTGCTATAAAATTCAAAAAATAAATTCCCTGCACAAAATATAGTTTGAAAATACTATTTTATACATATACAGAAAATACTATTCCATTCATTTATCTCATTCCTTCCACAGAAGCAAGTTCCTACACTTCAACCCTCTGTAGACAAGTGCCACTTACTGGTATTACTGAAGACCACATCCAAACCTAGTTCAATTTACATGACTGACACTGATCCAAAATATAAGCCCCTTCAAGAAGTAGGTAATAGCTTTGTACTACTATTTATTCTGCTAAAGCAATGGAATACACAAACAAATGTCATGCAAAGTGTATGTGAATTATATAAATGACCAATTGGTAGGAGTATATCTCTTACATCAGCAGAGTGTTTATTTAAAACACAAACATTGGACAAACACCTATATATTGAACTTTTTCATAATTTTTGGGGATCTCTGTGATCTATGACCCTTTTGAAATACCTTTTGTGGCATAGTGCTTTCTGCAGTGTGAAAAATGGGTACTGGTACTGAGGTCCCATCTATTGGATTTAAAAAGGCCCAAATTTAGTCTGGAGGAAACATTAGAATAACAAGTACTGGGGAATCTTTGATAAGTGTCTTGAAAAAACGTTTGTCGAGAAATGACAAAACTGCAAATGTTGCCAATAACGGCAAAGTGACTGATAGGAACAGGTCAGCAAGGAGAGGTCATGGTGCTTAGCTGTAGAAGTAGTATTCACCTCCAATATGCTGACAGCAGGGGCGAAGTGGGGAGAATGTGAATCGAAAGCTGGGATACAGAAAGCCTTTAATGCACCCCTAATCCCTCTTCACTCACAAGCACTGCAGATAGAATACTTAGGGAGTGAACTGAACTCGCCTGGAAACTGAGTAAATAGCAAACACTACATTATTATTTACACAGTATAATTTAATTGCATAATGTCGACCGGAAGGAATTTAACCTTTTTCTCTGAACAGTTCAGAATGCAGCCTATCATTTCAAAACACAAATAAAGAAAATGTCTTCGGGAAATTTTGCACATGACAAAAATGCAAAACTTTCAGAGTAAACCAAAACACAACTTTCTTTATCTTTCTGTAAAATCACACCTCAGCTGCACACTAATTTATTGGTATCACTAAATATGTGCAAAATTCATGCAATACATCTCTGCTGAAGTCAGAAAAAATTGTCTCCCTTAAAGCCACAAAGATTTGGGTATTGTGAAATAAATATGCAAAAAAAGTACACTCACCGCTCAGCACTGTATAGGAAGATTAATCTAAACAAAAGTAAGTAGGATTGCCAGCAACGTAGATGATCTTTGGAAGCATGGCATAAATATACAGATATACACACAAATATATACACACTAATACAAATGTACATGTTAAAGCAGATGACACACGTCCTCACGGAGGCCCACACACACATAATTTTAATGATTTTCCCATTAGTTCTGCTAGAGAGAGGCATATTTTTTGTCCATAAACTCCAATTGATTTACTTAAGGGAGACAAACCAATTAAAATAATGGATTAATTAAGAGCCAGAAGGCGCTCCTTGCTTTAGTTTCCTGGTGTATAAACAATTATAAGTGCAGCAGATCAAGAGCAGTGAATGACACCCACGCTGCCATTGACTCACTGCTTTACATAAGCAGAGATAACAACACGGGCCTACTTTCTTTAATTCATAAGAACCAGGTGCGATTGACTGGATGAGAACTGCCTGTGTACAGTCTTTTCATATATATTTGGTCTTCTTTAAAAAAGGATTGTACAACTTCCAACCTTTATATCTATAGGTCTGGTAACTTGCGATACCATTTACACTATGCACCATACTCTCCCTTTTATTAGTGATTTAGATATTAAAATCTCAGGTCTCTTGAATAAATTGACATTCACTGGACTGAACCATTTACTCTCCTCTTCTGCTCATCCAAATGCTGCAATCTGACGCCTGAACTTCCCATATCACCTCCATTTTATGGGGCTAGCCTTGCCAACCCTGAAACTTTCTCAGTATTCTTCAGTGAGCTACATATTTTGTAACTAAACAGTAATACCCGTCCTTATAACAAGGAACAGGGATTTGAACACTATGTTCAAATTTTCCTGGAGTAGTGTTGTTTGCCGCCCAAGTGCAAAGCTGAGGGATACAAATCTTGTTACCTTGGAAACCAGAAACAGAACAATTTCCAGAATAATGCTTCCGTTCAATTCATTACAATAATGGTTGAGATGAGACATCAGTGGTTTACAGACCAAATTTAAAAGATTCTCAAAAAGAAGTGGAAATCTTAGGGTTCCATAAACCAATTTTTAAACTGTAGCATTCACCAAATGACAGGTAAAGAACAGGTTATTTAAAGAGTTTGTAAGATGATGGACAAAAACATGTTAAGCATGTGGATACATCTCTTCTTTTAATTCCTTAGATAAATCAATCAAAAAATAAATACATCCCAAAACAACTTCTCCAGCACATGTCAGTTAAAATAAAGGCTGACCTACTATTAATCACCTATGCACCATTGTGCAATTAAGCTATGCCTATTCATAGTAGCTAAGCACTTACTGCTGTTGTGGATTTAGTCCACTTAGTGAATAATTATTTTAATATTTTATGAAGGTCAGATGCACCTATTCCTGTAACCTAGACTACTTGTTATGTGATGCATTCAACTCCTTAGAGTCTGTAATTGCCTATTTGTTGTCATCTCACGTTTGATCATATCAAGTGATTTGCAAAATGCTTTTGAAAGACAGTCTACAAATATACTCTGACCTCCCTTTTGAGTTTCAACTTCCTTTACAACTCCCCAAGATGTGCTCCGTTCACCAAACTTCAATCATAACAAAGCAACTCCAGCTGAATCCTAGAGACTTTGTACCTTACCTCCTGACATCCCCTCTCTATCTCTTAAGAAAGACATTAATCTTATACTCCCCTTCTACCCCAAAATCATCAAGTTCTTGTTGAAACATTTAGTAACTTCTCCAATAAAGAGGCAACAGAGACATCAATCTCTATTTTTCCTAAATTTGACATATCACTATTGCAATGATTTACAAGCCAAAATGACAGACATGGATGTAGCATGTCGATTCTCTACACTTCCTTGTTTTAGAACCAGTCTGAAACTTGGCTGAGACAAACAAACAAAAACAAAATAACATAAATTAATATATTTTAGGCAACTTGTGCAAAGGAGTTTGATTAAATACATGTCAAACCCCAGGCACAACAGATTAGATTTTGGAATTAGACATTCTTTAAACGAGCATCTTAGAGCAGTCTACCAAAAAGATTAAGCTTTCTCTGGCTACTGCTGTACATGACCCTCATATAAGGGAATCTACAAAATGCTATCACAGCTTTGCATTTTCCAGCATCCAGCTTCCAGGAGATTGTTTGTTGCGGTTTTCTTTATACAACCATGGTACTGCTGCACAGATCCCATGTGTAATCAGCCTTGATCTGCTTAACTTGGATGGCTAGTTCACAGTGATAATTCTTCCAATTAGGTAGATAATAGGAATTCAACAATTCTATAGCATGTTTATTCCTTGTTCACCCATTTGCTATGGCTATTTTGTAGTTCTATTATTTTTCCCCCATCACAGCCCTGAACACAAATGCTTTAGTCACATTTACTATGCAGTGGGGTAAGAGTCTTTAGCAGGTGAGCAAGCAGTTTATCTCAGTGTTTCAAAAGAAAATTGGAATCCAACGTGACAGCAGCTTAAAGCATGTTTCCCTTCATAAAGAGGAAAGACGCATACATGCAGTCACTAATCCTTTTAGTCTCAAAGAGAAGACCTAATTAAGTACCTCGTTTTACAATATTAGGCAGATTCATACGGCCTTAGCGTGACTGTAGCTATAGTGGAGTCCTACAAATTATATTGCTTATGCTTTATGAAGACTTGAGAGCACTCTTAGAGCCTTTTGAAAGCCTTTCCTCATACTAAGTTAAACTGTGTGCTAATCAGTGTATTCAGAAGTAAGGAAGTAGGAAGTAAATATATATATATATATATATATATATATATATGCATGTTTTGCTTACCAATTTTAACGAAAAGGTGTGCATTCATGCATACATCGATGATCCGATCTAAGGAATGTGATTAAAAAGGCTTGCCATGTGCATGATCATATTGGGTTCAAGTCCAGTGTCTATAAAAGACAATTCTGTTTGGTCTCAAGAATTTCCCCCCATTAAATGTACAGACGGGTGACAAATTTAAGGAAAAACCAACATAAAGTGTCTCAGTAAGGTATTGGGCCACCACGAGCCGCCAGAACAGCTTCAATGCTCTTGGCTCAGATTCTAAGAGTCTCTGGACTCTACTGGAGGGATGAACACCATTCTTCGAAAAGATATTCCCTCAGTTGGTGTTTTGATGATGGTGGTGGAGAGCGCTGTCTAACATGTCGGTCCAAAATCTCCCATAGCTGTTCAATTAGGTTGAGATCTGGTGACTGCGAAGTCCATAGAATATGATTAACATAATTTTCATACTCCTCAAACCATTCAGTGAGCCCTTGTGCCCTGTGGATGGGGGCATTGTCATCCTGGAAGAGACCACTCCCATCAGGATAGAAATGTTTCACCAGAGGATAAAGGTGATCACTCAGAATAACTTTGTAATGATTTGCAGTGACCCTTCACTCTAAGGGGACAAGTGGACCCAAACCATGTCAGGAAAATGCCCCCCACAGCATAACAGAGCCTTCAGCCCCCCTCCCTGTAGGGGTCAAGTAGTCAGACCTGTACCGTTCTCTTGGTGTCCCACACATGCACTCTCCCACTTGTCAAGAACACTAGCCAGTTGAGCCGCCTTTGTGACTGAAGCTCCTGCCATTTGTGCCCCAATAATGACCCCTCCTTTCAAAGTCACCAAAATTGAGGTCAGCTGGGCCTGTTCAGCACTTTTATACATGCCACAGAACATGATAGGATGTTAATTGCTTAATTGTATCATGCCGTACACCTCTTTGGAGGCATCTGCATTTGTTATGTTCCTCCACTCATTTATTCAGATTTTTCCTTTAATTTGTCACCCGTCTGTGTGTTCACAGATATTTGTGTTCACAATACAGAGTGAATCACCATGTTTTAACATGGTAAAAAACCAATCCTTGCTTGGGAAAGACATAAGGTGCATAATTTTTATTCCATTTTATAATATACTTGATGAAACACAATCTCCAATTCTCAAACACCAGCTGATATAACTAATTGCAGTTGATTATATTTTTCATTGGCAAACACTAATATCAGAACAGGATTCCAAGCTGTATTATAATCACAATAAATTATGTTTTAGTATAAGGAAACTGAACACAAATGAAAAATGAACCCGCCGAGCATGTGAAATCAGAAAAAAATAATTAAAAAAATGCAGTATTAGAAATATAACCGGAAAAAGATGTTACTTATTTTAAATGGAAATCAACATTTGCTTGAACATGAACTGGGATTAAAAGGCAGCTGAAAGGAAAACAATGAAATAGTACATTTATGGTAAAAACAGATTGTACAATATTATCCTTATCAAATTTATACCATCATTATACTGCTCTACAATCAATATACTTCTAGATTCCAGTGCCTATGGGGTGTGTAGTTGTGAACCATTCCAAGGCTCAATATCATCCTGTGAATAAAAAGGAAATTAAAGTTTGTTGTTGATGAACTGCATGCTGTAATATAACCTCATTGGTATTAAAGACCAGTTCTCTTTGAAGACTAATTTCTATCAAGTAGTGTAGCCACCTTGGACCTTATGCAGTGAGACCAGAAAAATTATATGCATTCAATTACAGAAAACAACAAAAACAAAAAACTATAAGAAACATGTATGATTTTCTATGTATTTATTTTTTCAGTGTGCTAGTTTCTATGAGGTCACTATTGACTGTCATACAGTGAGGGAACAAAGTATTTGATCCCCTAATGATTTTGTACGTTTGTCCACTGACAAATAAATGATCAGTCTATAATTTTAATGGTAGGTGTATTTTAACAGTGAGAGACAGAATAACAACAACAAAAAATCCAGAAAAACGCATTTCAAAAAAGTTATAAATTGATTTGCATGTTAATGAGGGAAATAAGTATTTGATCCCCTATCAATCAGCAAGATTTCTGTCTCCCAGGTGTCTTTTATACAGGTAACGAGCTGAGATTAGGAGCACTCTCTTAAAGGGAGTGCTCCTAATCTCAGCTCGTTACATGTATAAAAGACACCTGTCCACAGAAGCAATCAATCAATCAGATTCCAAAGTCTGCACCATGGCCAAGACCAAAGAGCTGTCCAAGGATGTCAGGGACAAGATTGTAGACCTACACAAGGCTGGAATGCGCTACAAGACCATCACCAAGCAGCTTGGTGAGAAGGTGACAACAGTTGGTGTGATTATTCGCAAATGGAAGAAACACAAAATAACTGTCAGTCTCCCTCGGTCTGGGGCTCCATGCAAGTTCTCACCTCGTGGAGTTTCAATGATCATGAGATCGGTGAGGAATCAGCCCAGAACTACATGGGAGGATCTTGTTAATGATCTCAAGGCAGCTGGGACCATAGTCACCAAGAAAACAATTGGTAACACACTATGCAGTGAAGGACTGAAATCCTGCAGCACCCGCAAGGTCCCCCTGCTCAAGAAAGCACATGTACAGGCCCGTATGAAGTTTGCCAATGAACATCTGAATGATTTAGAGGAGAACTGGGTGAAAGTGTTGTGGTCAGATGAGACCAAAATCAAGCTCTTTGGCATCAACTCAACTCGCCGTGTTTGGAGGAGGAGGAATGACCCCAAGAACACCATCCCCACCGTCAAACATGGAGGTGGAAACATTATGCTTTGGGGGTGTTTTTCTGCTAAGTGGACAGGACAACTGCACCGCATCAAAGGGACGATGGACGGGGCCATGTACCGTCAAATCTTGGGTGAGAACCTCCTTCCCTCAGCCAGGGCATTGAAAATGGGTCGTGGATAGGTATTCCAGCATGACAATGACCAAAAACACACAGCCAAGGCAACAAAGGAGTGGCTCAAGAAGAAGCACATTAAGGTCCTGGAGTGGCCTAGCCAGTCTCCAGACCTTAATCCCATAGAAAATCTGTGGAGGGAGCTGAAGGTTCGAGTTGCCAAACGTCAGCCTCGAAACCTTAATGACTTGGAGAGGATCTGCAAAGAGGAGTGGGACAAAATCCCTCCTGAGATGTGTGCAAACCTAGTGGCCAACTACAAGAAACGTCTGACCTCTGTGATTGCCAACAAGGGTTTTGCCACCAAGTACTAAGTCGAAGGGGTCAAATACTTATTTCCCTCATTAACATGCAAATCAATTTATAACTTTTTTGAAATGCATTTTTCTGGACTTTTTTGTTGTTATTCTGTTTCTCACTGTTAAAATACACCTACCATTAAAATTATAGACTGATCATTTCTTTGTCAGTGGGCAAACGTACAAAATCAGCAGGGGATCAAATACTTTTTTCCCTCACTGTATGCCTATAATATTGTATCATTAAAAAGGCAGTCAGAGCATATTGTTAACAGATTTGTAAGATAATTGCAAAGGAGCCTTGGATTTCAGTCATGATGGATTCATTCCTAATGATCTCAGGACACACAGGTTGGACAGTTTAAAGTTAACCTGCAGAAAGATGGAAGATTCAATATTGGTAAGGCCTGAAACAGCATTTTGTAAAACAAGTTCTGGATTAAAAATTAAATTAAAAATCCCATGTGTCGAAAAGCAACTCACCCATGAAAATGAAATAAATAAATAAATGCTTCTCCTTAACCTCCTTTACGAAACTAATAGCATGGCATTAGCCAGTTTCTCCCACAACTTCACAGCTCAGGGAAGAAGATAATAAAGCAGGTTTCAAAGTTACATAGTGGGAGAAACCAACTTAAATGGTAACACTGACTCCAGCTTTAATGAGCAATTTTGGGACAGGCCATTCATAACGGTAGATGAAATAAGCCCTGTTTGCAGCATGATGTAGAGGTTATAGGAAGTAAGGTGAGAAAGTAAAAGTGATTACTGTTGGCATTTCTGGGCTTCATTAGCAGACCAACTCAGTGGGAGTCCCTGGAGAAATTGTGATCTATAAGAAATTCAATCACTGCCATGTACCTTCTCCTTCTCCAATACTTTATATTCACTCTCTCCTATTGACAAAGCTGGTAATTAAACAATAAACTTGTTAAAGAAAATTTGATTGCTTTAGATTGCAAAACAGAGGTAATTAAATCCAGAAATTTCTCCTCTGTCACTCTTTTCCAAGAACCAGTGAGAAAGTCATTGGGTTACACATGTCTCCTTGAACAAACTACTAGTACCGCTCTACTCCCTCAGCATCAGTGTGAACTTTACGTCACATTTAACTCATAATACCACATAAGCAAGAGTGGTTCAGGGAAGAAAAATACAAGGCAAGAAAATTATTTAAAATTGTACCTGTCCCACATATCCTATTACATTTGTTGGCTGATGAGCTATTAGCAAGCTCTCTGCACCAATGCATTTCACTAAACCCCTTCAGGGTAACGGACCATTTGCAAAGGAATGAGATAAAATGGGCAAAGGTTAGCTTATAATTGGGTAATACAAATTAAGTGGGTTATTTGGCATAATATTTTGAAGTCAGACAGTGCTGCCTTACTTAGCAGACTTCGGAAGAATTTTTAATTAAGCAATTATGGTTTCTGTGTTTATTTATTTGCAGTGCCAGTTAACACACAGAGGAGGTAAAATATAATAATATTACAAGCTTCTACAATTGGAAAGCATTCAAGGGAGTTCTTTTAATCTAGTCTTCCTCCCTATTTTGGAGCACCCTTGCGTCTGTTGGTGTTTATTACAATTCAGAGCTCTTAGCTAGTTAATTGCAAAATTGATTGAACTAATTATTTGTTTAATTAATTTTTTTTCTAGGTTTTCAACTCCTCCAAAGTTGGCAATCTCAAATCTCCAACTATTTAAAAACTGGGTAACACTTTATAATAAGGTGCTGCTTATGAATGTGTTATGAATGTTTATAAATGTTTAGTACATTAATATATACTTTACAAAGCATTAATACATCATTATACATTAGTTATAACTCTGTTATACATGTAATGGCCACTAAGTCAAACAGGTAGCTAAAAAGTGTCCCTCTTTCAAATAATTTATTAACACGTTATAAAGAAAACTTCACGAGTATATTGACATATTCATTATACATTATTTTACACTTTTGTATTATAAATCATACAGCTCTGGAACTAATTAAGAGACCACTGCAAAATTATCAGTTTCTCTGTTTTTACTATTTATAGGTATGTGTTTGGGTAAAATGAACATTTTTGTTTTATTCTATAAACTACTGACAACATTTCTCCCAAATTCCAAATAAACATATTGTCATTTATTTATTTGCAGAAAATGACAACTGGTCAAAATTACAAAAAAGATGCAGTGTTGTCAGACCTTGAATAATGCAAAGAATAATGTAAAGCACCCCCAGTTCATCTCCGATCCTCCACCACATTTCACAGTGTGTGTGATACACTGTGGCTTTGTAGGCCTCTCCAGGTCTCCGTCTAACCTTTAGATGACCAGGTGTTGGGCAAATCTGAAAATTGGACTCATCAGAGAAGATTACCTTACTCTACGGTCCAATCCTTGTGGTCTTTTGCAAACCTCAGCCTGGCTCTTCTTTGCTTTTCATTGATGAAGGGCTTTTTTCTAGCTTTGCACGACTTCAGCCCAGCTTCTAGGAGCCTGTTTCGAACCGTCCTCACGATTTCACCCCAGCTGCCATTTGCCATTCTTTTTGTAGGTCACTTGATGTCATCCTACGGTTGTTGACTGACATTTAAATGAGTTGGCGGTCATCCCGGTCAGTGGAGTTGTTTTTGCCCTCTGCTGGTCTGTAGCTTTGTTGTCCCCAATGTCTGCTGCTTGACCTTGTTCTAACGACTTTACATTTTAAGGATGGAAGTAACCCGACACTCACTGTATCCCTCTGCCAGTAAAGCCAGATTTTAACCCTTCTTTTCCTCACTCAAAACTTTCCTTTTCAACTCTTTTGGCATGGTCAGTAGTTATTTGTTTTATTCCATTTACTTTTGAGCTACTACTAGCACTGTTTTTGCAGTCCAGTTGGTCCTATTGCAAGAGGATAGTGATGACCACAGCAGTGGTTTTTATACTTTCCCTCGTTAAATAAGATTTGGTTCAGGTGATCACCTAATCAGTAGCTCATTCAGTAGAATGAGGAGTGCCTGTGTTGGAATTCAACAGACACTGGAATGTAATGGCTGCCATACATGTCGAGATGCTGATATAAGAAAAAATTACTGAGGTCTCTTAATTTGTTCCAGAGCCGTATATAAGAGGGACACTTTGTAGATACCTGTTTGACTTTGTGGCCATTCCATGTATTGCTACAACTGAGTTATAACTAATTTATAATGCATGATTGATGCTTTATAAAGTATATACGAATAATCTATTAAACATTTATAAACCATGAATAACACATTCATAAGCAGCACCTTAGTTTAGGCAACTACTTTCATTAATGGTTCAATTAAAGAAGTAATGTCTCATTTGAAACAACTTAGCAGTCATATAGATACTTTAGAACCCAGGTTGGGAAATACTGGTTGAAATTAAACTTTCCTCTTTGCTGTGAAAGTTCTGTGCAGGAAGGGGGTTTTGGCCAGCTGCTCTACCTTTCTTTTCTATCAAGGAGCATTATAACTATATCGTTAAAATGCTAAATACAAATGATGCTAAATATACCAACAGTGGTTCTGCTTAACATTATATAATGATAGGCAGTTACTTGAAAACACTTCAAAATGTCCAGTATCTTAATTTACAGAATTGCAAAATCACACATTGATGGCTTTGTGACGTGATCATGCATAGGAGACTGTTCTATATGCTTTGTTCTATGTAAGCACAAGCAATGTCTGCTCGGGGATAGATTCGCTATATTAATCATTTGTTTAATCAAGCAGTTTGTGATTTTACATAATTAATGCTGGATATGCAATAATGGAGGTGTGTTAATAGACAGGAGCTCAATATGCGAGTAGGTACTGCAAATAAAATTGACATTTGGAAGAAACTACAATCTGAACTTTTGTAGACTGAGCGTTCTGCATTTCATGATCTGTATTCCTATTGCTACTTGCATTAAAGACCCTAGTCCTCATATACAACTCTTCCCTGAGCAGCTTCTTCAGAGCTCCAGTCTCTTATCTCCCCCTCAATTCCCCTTCACATTCTCTGTTCCTCTTCTATAGATCAATTAGTCATGCCTTCCCTCAGGTGTCCAACCTCCGTGGTGCAATCTTTCTTCTCTATTGCCCCACGATGTTGGAATGAGCACAGACACAAACATTCCATCTACACAGTGTCTTTCCAAAGTTTGACATTTAAAACACATCTGTTTGAATTACACCTGTGGACCCTTCTAACTTACACTTATACCTTGCATTTTATTCAGTGTAATGTGGAAATTATTTTTTATAGTGATATTGTTACCCCTGTGCTACTGTGTATATGTACAACATCATATGTTAGCATTTGATAAACCTTGAAAATAGCCTAAGATAAAGACATCTGCAAAATAAGATAAGCCATAATTTATACAGTTCAGAGTGAAAAAATAATTGTAGTCTATTGTGTCCGTCACATTTATACAGCAAGACATAATAAAGGTTAGTAGATATCAACAAAATATGGTAATTTGGTGCCAATGAGGTTACATGAAAATGTTACTTCTGTTGTACATTCTGCTCGACATTTGGTACAAAGCTGAACCATATTGTATTTCTTAATTCAAATGAGGCCTGGCTTTAGATTGGTGCAAAAAGTTTAATTAAACTGAAGCTGGGAGTTAACAGATGCCAAGACAGCCATACAGAATGAACTGTAGTCCTACAGGGCAATCCTACCATTACAGAGGAGAAGCACACTAGCCATACATTTAGTGGTTTTGATTTACCTGATTAATGTACAATGAACACCTTGTACTACCATTAACTCTTTCCCTGAAGGATAAGTCATGATGTTTACATGCAAGATAATACGAGTATCATATTTCTCATCTTCATGGTAAATATTGTATTCCTTAATTCCCTTAGGTTTCTGACATTTCTATGCTAATAATGTTAGGTTGCAAATGCAACACTGGTTATCTGAGAAAAAGGATACTCACCAAAGGGGACAGGGGCTATGTCATTGCCATTGGACCTCAGTGAATGCATTTTAGATTACTAAGCTGCCTATTGGCCACTATGCACTGTCACTCAAGCAGCCCTCCCCTGCTTGTATACAGACTATTACACACAGTGAACCGGCCTCTTTTTTCTGGAAGCCAAGAGGTTTTCACATGGCCTTACAACCCTAGAACAGTTTCCTTATTCTCAGATAACCAGGGTTGATTTGCAATCCCAGTTTGTTAGGGATTAAGCCTCAACTCGAACCAGTAATAATGAAAGTAATGATAATATTGACAAAGAAGCAGAGAACTAACAGGGACCCACACACCAACCATGTGAGCAGCAGCGCCCGCACATCATCCGCCAGGTGCTCCAGGAGCAGGTTAGGGTAAGGGTTAGGGTTAGGAACATCTGGGTCCGCTCTCCTGGGAACAACTCCACCAGGAGCAACAAAGTGATTATAACATGATCTGGTTATAGAGAAGAAAAGAAACAAACAAACAAACAGCATTTAATGTTCACTACAGAACCTTTCATAAAAGTGGTTAAATAAACACAAATACATATGTAAGAGAAACAATGGGAATTAGAGCATGTAATCCCAGGTTAGCTAGATAAGGAAAAAAAAAGGAGATGGATCCTTTACAAGCAAGACATTTTCAAAAGCATGGTGTGTTCTGTCCCATCATTTATAAACACTACTTTAATTACCACATCACATATTCTATCCTGAGGAGTTCCCTAATGTAAACTGAATTTACAAATGTAAAATGAAGACTGGGGGCTTAATGCTCTAGTTATTCTCTCATTATTGCCCCACTCCCCCTGGTTTTTGACTATTACGAATCTGAGATGCTAGCATGTGGGGTGTATCCAAGAATATGAGTCATCTAAAAGCAGGGCATTTGAATGTGCGTACACAATGCTGGAAACATACCAGAGCAGTCTGCAAAACTTTTGTGCATCTTGCTAATTTTCTTAAAATCATTATGTCACTACTGATTTAACTCCAGATGAAGAACATTGCTTTTTCTTTGAGGGATGGGGGTGGGTATGGGAGTTGTGTTGAGTTCAGGTTACACTGACTGGATTTTGCAGTCACATGACAGGTTAGAAAGAAGCATTACGAAAGCTTGAGTACAACAGGGACTGCTATTCATTATGTACATCACATTGTTCTTGCATTTTTGCAAAGATATCAGCAAAGTGACAGTGGCTTTGTTTTCAATACATGCCTGCTGGTTTACCTGGAAATCTTAAATAAGATTGCCTCACTTTTGAAACATTAATAGACAAGCTACATGTTATTTATTGTTTTGATTAATGCATAAGGTATGTGTAAAGTTTTAAATCATAAAATGACTCATCTTTGACTGATGTTCTTGATTTTAACTTCTAAACATCAGTCATATTAATTGTTTTCCTTAACTTTGGTGAATGTATGGGTTATTTTGAAGGTCATTCTAACTATGTTGTATAAATTGTGTAACCTGTAAGTTACCCTGGATAAATGTGTCTGCCAAGAAATAATTAATAATAATATTGTATCGCATGTATTTTTAAAAGTATGTTGGTGATTTGTAAATATATGAATGATGAATCAGTGATAAAAAGTATTATAATTGTTCAAACTAAAAAGAATAGTAACATTTTCATTACTATATTAGATTTTTGAGCCAATAAGGGTTGACAGGGTTAATAACCTTCTCAAATAAACCATCTACAAAGGCACCTTAGGCCTTCCTGGTTGCTATGATTACAGGCCGGGCTTTTCTATTCCTAGGACAAACATTGAAATTAGTAGCTATGTCTACCCTTTCTAAATAATAATATAATAATAAAACTATGAACTGAACTCTACTCTAGTTCACCCAGGTTTTAAGGAAAATTAACCCCAGTTTCCAGCCCTGATATATCAGACTCCAACTTGTACTTACAATTCTACCAATTCAAATTTGTCACTTGAAGCAAAACAGATGCTAATTAAAGGATTGTGTTTTTTCTTTCTTAAAAAAACCCCAACAGTGCCAACCTTAGAACTGATATAGTTTGATTGAATATCAAAGCCCAAGCCCAGACATAATAAAAAAACAGCACTGAAAATGGGAGTCACTTCCACATTGTAAATAACCCATTATTGAGCTCCTGCATGTTAAATATTAAAAATACACAAAAAGACCTCAAAGCATCACTTTAAACAAATAACCATGAAGAACAAAAAACAGCACCTATCTTCAAATATACCAGGAAATTGAGACTTTCTGTGATTGGGTATGCGTGAGACCAAAACTGTCTGCCAGTAATAGTAAGTGGCATGATTAATGTATTACATTCTCTAACAAGGCTCTTAAAGCTACTCTTCATCGTTACTATAAAGCTCAGAACAATAGCTTCTGATGGGTTTTCTATTTGAAAAACCCAGTACCCACTGCATGAAGCACAGAAGAAGGCTAATTATTATTTTCCCAGACAAGCTAATCATAAACTTGCAAAATGATAGTTATTTCAATAAATGTTTTGCCTTTTATTATGAAGTACACAATCTTAAAAGATTAATTTAATTTATCGCTGGTTTGTTTTTCCTTAATTCTGTAAAATAAATGTATAGTATAGTATGGGAATGACCACAAAAAATCTGTATTTTAGTTGAATTGAGAAATATGAGAAAAGAAAATCCCCTCTCCTATGAACTTTTCAAATCCATTATTTAATACATGTTTTTCATATTATTGTTCCCACAGATTGGAAAACAAGAATTTATATCCACCATATTCACCAAAAGGTGTAATCCTATTCCAGCAAGTGAAAGCCTCACACCAAAATCTCATACCCTACACTTTCTACTGTGCTATTATAGACAACATCACAACCCACTCCAACTGCAGCACTGTTATAAAAAGCCTCCCATCCCTCCAATGCTAATTGACTGTCATACACTGAAACACATGTGCACTGCTTATTACAGCTCCAGCGGTTTTCAGTGGGAAGCAAGTATTGTGACTTCCCCATTCCGTCTGTCCTTTATGACAAGTATTGTCGAAAAAGGCCTCAATTAAGTGACAGGCCATCAAAAATCCAGCATGAGGTTTTTAACAACCCAAGCAGGATTTAAAAAATAGTTCACTATTATTAGAGACAAATGTATGATATGTAACAATGAAGCAATATAAGTTATGTAAATACAAAAAAATAAAAATACACCAACAGTATGAATTTCACAAAGAACAGCAATCAATAAATTCGACTCCATAGATGATACCTACACTTTTACTTCTAATATTAATAAAGAAGGAAAATGGCATAATTAATTAACTATGGAGAAAACCAATGACAACAGTTTATTAATACTGAATATAGCAAGAACGGAACAATTCCATGCTAAATACTGAGATTAAATTCCTGTGATCTCTCAGTGCCAATGAGTTAACATTAAAGCGGTATTTTCTCACTCATGTGTGCGCTCCAAAAAAATTAAGAAGCATGAGAGATAAAAAATTCACAATTTAGACAAAGATTTACATAAAAACAATTATGTTCAGTAAAGGTAAGCACTGAGATAAGAAAACCTCAGCAAATGTAAATGCAAAATGACGAGGTTGACATTTAGTCTTTTCAACACAGCTGGTTAGCCTGATTGTCCTTGATGGTCATCATCTGTTAGCAGCTCTAAAAGACATTCAGTAACTGCCATATATTGTCATCTCTTCCCCATGCTGACAATCAAATATAAATGAATCTAAACCTGCTGATTATATACGTGAGCAGCATAAGAGAATTCAAAAGCACCAGAGAAAGCAAAGTATTTTCATGACAATAAAATGACTTGTGACTCCCTTGGGGCAGCTAAAAACAATATAAAACAGAGAGAGATAGAAAGAAAAGGAAAACATTTTTTATATAAATATAAAATAATAATAATAAAAACAATCCAATCAAAATTTTTATATAGCTAAAATTATTAGAGCAGGGAAAATAATTGTATTTTGCACTTAGAAAGGAATTATAGCTCGGTACATCAAACTCAGTCTGACTTCCTTCTAATTCCTTCTAACACCTTCTAATACATCTTTAAGCTTGCTTTTAGAGGATGAAAAAAGTACACAAATAATGTTTAATTTGCAGTTCATGGGGAAAAACAGGCATATAACATAGGTAGAAATAAAAGTAACTTCCTCCAAACAGAAGGCAGAAAGCAAACTGAAACCTGAATCCTTCTCATCTATTTCATGTCCAGGGTTGACAATAATGGGAAAAAAAGGATCATTTGATACAAATTCTGTCTGCTCTGGTCTTGGCAGTATGATATGTTTTGTGCACACTGTAAAAGTTAAACAACATCAAAACACTAAATCACATGATTGATTCAGGCCTCATGTTTCTTAATGTCTAAATACATTTCTTACATAACCGTGATTCAGAAGCAGCATCTTAAGTGAAGAATCTTGTAAGGATGGAATGAAATTTCAGCAATGCCTTCATTCATTAAAACGTACATTTCTGACTAGAGTTAAACTGCAATGACTGGACATCATTTCACAATAGTATTTTTTTGCCCTGCAAATTACACCCTGCTATACATTTGCTTATAATTAAAGAAATATGTTTTTATTAGTAACAGATTGTGCCAAATGTCTGCTTTGTGTTCATCCTGCTGGAGGCAACTGTGAAGTATGAGAGGCAGTCGTTCAAATTGCCATATTTGTTCTGCTTCCTGCTTCCCATTTAGTTTAGTCAGAAAAGTTCATATTTTTTACTCATGAAGAGTATAAACAATGCTTTAGATTTCAGTTTCGTAATTCATATCTGAAATACCCTACCCCAGTTGCACTAAATTATGAGAATTACATTTTCAGTGAAAAGGCAGCAGTAAGGGAATCTGAAGATAATGTTATACTGCCTTGTATGTGGTCTACAAAGATACTGTAGATATATATTGATGCATAGAAGAAAACATATCAACATTTCCTTTTTAACTTCCCCATAGATTTAATAATTTACTAAACTGAATGTTTGAAACTATGCATAATACACTAGTTATATTTAGTGATTTTACCAGTCTAGACATACAGGGAATTAACAAACACAAATAAACACTTTAGATTTTTATTGCAAGGCAGGAATCAATCAGATTATTGTTGCTTATTCAATAACAGGGATAGGATACAATATTAAACTCATTCACTCATTAAACTCATAAACTCATTCTTAAAAACATTCAGACAAACACTGAAGATGACAGCCCTTCCATGGCTGGTTTACAAATATATATATATATACAGTGAGCGAAAAAAGTATTTGATCCCCTGCTGATTTTGTAAGTTTGCCCACTGACAAAGAAATGATCAGTCTATAATTTTAATGGTAGGTGCATTTTAACAGTGAGAGACAGAATAACAACAACAACTACTTGGTAGCAAACCCCTTGTTGGTCAGACGTTTCTTGTAGTTGGCCACCAGGTTTGCACACATCTCAGGAGGGATTTTGTCCCACTCCTCTTTGCAGATCCTCTCCAAGTCATTAAGGTTTCGAGGCTGACGTTTGGCAACTCGAACCTTCAGCTCCCTCCACAGATTTTCTATGGGATTAAGGTCTGGAGACTGGCTAGGCCACTCTAGGGCCTTAATGTGCTACTTCTTGAGCCACTCCTTTGTTGCCTTGGCTGTGTGTTTTGGGTCATTGTCATGCTGGAATACCCATTCACGACCCATTTTCAATGCCCTGGCTGAGGGAAGGAGGTTCTCACCCAAGATTTGATGGTACATGGCCCCGTCCATCATCCCTTTGATGCGGTGCAGTTGTCCTGTCCCCTTAGCAGAAAAACACCCCCAAAGCATAATGTTTTCCTCCTCCAAACACGGCGAGTTGAGTTGATGCCAAAGAGCTCGATTTTGGTCTCATCTAACCACAACACTTTCACCAAGTTCTCCTCTGACTCATTCAGATGTTCATTGGCAAACTTCAGACGTGCCTGTACATGTGCTTTCTTGAGCAGGGGGACCTTGCGGGTGCTGCAGGATTTCAGTCCTTCACGGCGTAGTGTGTTACCAATTGTTTTCTTGGTGACTATGGTCCCAGCTGCCTTGAGATCATTAACAAGATCCTCCCGTGTAGTTCTGGGCTGATTCCTCACCATTCTCATGATCATTGAAACTCCACGAGGTGAGATCTTGCATGGAGCCCCAGACCGAGAGAGACTGACAGTTATTTTGTGTTTCTTCCATTTGCGAATAATCACACCAACTGTTGTCACCTTCTCACCAAGCTGCTTGGCGATGGTCTTGTAGACCATTCCAGCCTTGTGTAGGTCTACAATCTTGTCCCTGACATCCTTGGACAGCTCTTTGGTCTTGGCCATGGTGGAGAGTTTGGAATCTGATTGATTGATTGCTTCTGTGGACAGGTGTCTTTTATACAGGTAACGAGCTGAGATTAGGAGCACTCCCTTTAAGAGAGTGCTCCTAATCTCAGCTCGTTACCTGTATAAAAGACACATGGGAGACAGAAATCTTGCTGATTGATAGGGGATCAAATACTTATTTCCCTCATTAACATGCAAATCAATTTATAACTTTTTTGAAATGCGTTTTTCTGGATTTTTTTGTTGTTATTCTCACTGTTAAAAGACACCTACCATTAAAATTATAGACTGATAATTTCTTTGTCAGTGGGCAAATGTACAAAATCAGAAGGGGATCAAATACTTTTTTCCCTCACTGTATATGGCACATACCTGTGAATAGGGCCAGATGGATATCTCAGAGCACCGATATTATCGGCCGATATTAGCCTTTTACAGAAATACCTGTATTGGCACATATTTCACTGATAATGCACCGATATATTTTCTCAAACTATTGTCTATGACTGAGACTGAGACTGAGCTACACTTTAGTTAAATTAAACTTGCTATATTGTATCTGGATGATTAATCGTGAAACGTGTGCATTTTGTTCCAACTGTAACTTATAGTCTGATAAGTAAATTATAAATACGGCAAAAAGCAACGTTTGGAGTTACAAATCTGTAGTAAGTAATAAATTAAGGGAGTCACGCTATGACATTAAAAATACATATATAATAGCACAAATGATGACGATAATAATAACAATACATATTCGCTATCTAGTATTATTGTTGTACATGGAACCGTATTCTTATGGGAACATGCTCCTCTGAATATAATGTTGTCTCTACACGTTTAGCTCTTCCTAATATCTCTGAACAGAAACGTGTATTTATTACGCTGTTTACAATCATGTAAAGCACAAATAATAAAACAGACACAAAAGTTCTCTCCACGTCAGGCTGTATCGCTCGTAGTGTTGTTCTCTGTCCCTGTTTTTAAAATGAAACACAAACCAAACCCACAGTCGCTGCTCCTCCCATCAGAGGGACGGACTTCACAACAGCCTGGTTTTGCAAAAAAAGCTCTGGGATGCGTCTGAGGACGGACGCGTCCGGCACAGCATGGCACAGCACGGATGCTTAAGCCAGTGGAACCGAGGCATTAGTGTTTTCTATGCCATCTGTCATACTTTGAAGTAGATGCCGTCAGAGTGTTCTGCCTGTGAGTCCACCACATCTGATCAAGAATATACACAACAACTGGCGCAAATGTGGGTTCTCACTGGATGTCGATCACATCTTCTGGACCATTCTCAAGGATCTGCATACATATGACAGCAAACAGGATATCTGCTTCTGTTGCCGTCTTACTAAGAAATATATGTATCTCCCCCTGTTTGCTTCCATGAGAGTCAGGTTTGCTATTCAGGTCCTGAGCCACTCAGTTGATGTGGGGATAAAGACCTTGGCCCAGGTAAAGCAGCTCACAGGTCAAGCACAGAGGAACTACATGGCAGCTGCCAAATTCTGTGAAAACTTTGATGGCATCTTCAACTGCTTCAACTCCAAGCAGCTCAAAGATTCCCACAAGCTGAAGTCTGCTCTCTCAGATGCATCTGCGCATTTCGCATTCTTGGAAAACTGTATGGAGTGGCTCCCCCCGCCTGAAGCTTGTCGGTGCTGGCCCTGGAACCAAGCAGATCCCATGTGTAGAGGGATGGCAGCACAACATTGTGTGCTTGAAAATGACATGGTGTGATCTCCGTGAATGTCACCAGGTGTCCTACCTTTTGACAAATCGTTTGAATCAAGACTGCCTTGAGAATGCCTACACAACCATTAGGGGTATGTAAAATAAGTACTGTATTTCTGTACCTTGCATTGCATGGTATTTTATTGTAACTGTTTATTGTAACTATTTAATATGATGGTGTGTGTGTGTTTTCAGCTCGTGGTGGTAACCGTGACAGCCCAGACTCTGTCCAGTTTGAGTGTGAATACCGGGCTGTAGCTACTGGATTGATGTTTAACAACTCAGAGAAGACCAACTGTGAGCAAGACCTTGATACCTTCCTGCTACAGTTCAACACAATTGCCTCCAAGGAGAGCCCCCAGGTCATCATCGATACAGACTAGATCTCAGCTGAACATCGCTATACCTCCCAGTATAGTCCCAGGATCACCATCAGTTCTGAGATTATGGACGAACACAGCTATGCTAAAGTGACAACTGATTGTGGAGAAGCTGAGATGGGTTCCGTGCGGAAATATGCAGATCCAGTAGTCACTGCTAATACAGGAGCCACATCGGACCAGGTGGAGGAGCCAATGGACTATTCACTAGACAGTCAGTTTGATTCCCACCAAACACCTTCTTGTAGCTCTGGAGATCATGGTAAGTAATCTGTGGTTTTTCTGAATTTAAAAAAAAGTATACATATATTTATATTACAATCACAACCAGTCAATCTGTGAATCAGAGAGTTCAGGGAGACTGCTCAGCCAGGACCAGCTACTTACGTCTAGTAAAACTGAGAATCTCAGAATTCAGGGAGAGTAATCAGCCAGGACCAGCTACCTACAAGTACATGAGGTCTAGACAACTCAGAATCAGAATAGGTTTATTCTCACCAATTATGCATACACACAAGGAATTTTATCTTGCTTAAAAGACTATAAAATATACATATATTCACACCAAAAAGGAAAACAACCAGTAAAATATATACACCTGCACTTAATCTTAATTAAGTATTAAGGATTGTATTTATCATCATAATAAGTCTAATTTTATTTGTGACATATATATCAGTAGTTAGAGCTTATGGGTAATATTTGTTTGTATTTTGTTTTTCCAGAACAGTGATGCTGTGCTGGAGTCTGATGTCAAGCCCCCTGAAGGTGTCCTACCAAAATGTGTCCTGGACCTGCTGAGTGAGATGACACAACCAGTTTCAGCAACATCTGCCTTTGACCATGATGAAAGTGTACTGGTTTACATGGCTGGGTATATGGGCAGTAAGGTTGTGGGGAACTTTGCAGACAGTAAAGAGGGTCCCTGCAAGGAGTGCAAAATGTTGACCACAGATATCCCTGCTGTTCCAAGGTACACATTCCTCAAGGACAAACAGTACACTGACCTCAACTTAGGAGAGAAGGGCCTTAAAGTGCCCAGCGTGGCACTGCTAAACATAATCATAGCCCTGGAGTCGAACTTCAGAAAAAAGATCAGCTCAGTAATCGACACAGTTGGCCTGGGAAAGAAGCTGTTTATCAGTTATATGGAGATTGTGAGTGAGTGCAGGGGAGTGGTGTGTGACAAGGAGAAGTGCAAAAAGTCACATATCTACATGGTTAGACTTTATATACGGATCAGAATTCATCACATTTTATGCACCCAAAATCGCAGAATCTCAGAGCCAAATCAGAAGTGCAATAGAAAATTTCTCAGAATAAGTCATCATGAAATCATGTCACGTTTGTCATTGTTGTTGTTTAATAAATGAAATTCTGAATGAATGGTTTACACATTTGTTTTGATTCTTTAACAAATGTAATAAGCAAGTAAATAATTTGTATGAATATTTATATAGTATTTTATCTATCTATCTATCTATATACACTCACCTAAAGGATTATTAGGAACACCATACTAATACTGTGTTTGACCCCCTTTCGCCTTCAGAACTGCCTTAATTCTACGTGGCATTGATTCAACAAGGTGCTGAAAGCATTCTTTACAAATGTTGGCCCATATTGATAGGATAGCATCTTGCAGTTGATGGAGATTTGTGGGATGCACATCCAGGGCACGAAGCTCCCGTTCCACCACATCCCAAAGATGTTCTATTGGGTTGAGATCTGGTGACTGTGGGGGCCAGGTTAATACAGTGAACTCATTGTCATGTTCAAGAAACCAATTTGAAATGATTCGACCTTTGTGACATGGTGCATTATCCTGCTGGAAGTAGCCATCAGAGGATGGGTACATGGTGGTCATAAAGGGATGGACATGGTCAGAAACAATGCTCAGGTAGGCCGTGGCATTTAAACGATGCCCAATTGGCACTAAGGGGCCTAAAGTGTGCCAAGAAAACATCCCCCACACCATTACACCACCACCACCAGCCTGCACAGTGGTAACAAGGCATGATGGATCCATGTTCTCATTCTGTTTACGCCAAATTCTGACTCTACCATCTGAATGTCTCAACAGAAATCGAGACTCATCAGACCAGGCAACATTTTTCCAGTCTTCAACTGTCCAATTTTGGTGAGCTTGTGCAAATTGTAGCCTCTTTTTCCTATTTGTAGTGGAGATGAGTGGTACCCGGTGGGGTCTTCTGCTGTTGTAGCCCATCCGCCTCAAGGTTGTACGTGTTGTGGCTTCACAAATGCTTTGCTGCATACCTCGGTTGTAACGAGTGGTTATTTCAGTCAAAGTTGCTCTTCTATCAGCTTGAATCAGTCGGCCCATTCTCCTCTGACCTCTAGCATCAACAAGGCATTTTCGCTCACAGGACTGCCGCATACTGGATGTTTTTCCCTTTTCACACCATTCTTTGTAAACCCTAGAAATGGTTGTGCGTGAAAATCCCAGTAACTGAGCAGATTGTGAAATACTCAGACCGGCCCGTCTGGCACCAACAACCATGCCACGCTCAAAATTGCTTAAATCACCTTTCTTTCCCATTCAGACATTCAGTTTGGAGTTCAGGAGATTGTCTTGACCAGGACCACACCCCTAAATGCATTGAAGCAACTGCCATATGATTGGTTGGTTAGATAATTGCATTAATGAGAAATTGAACAGGTGTTCCTAATAATCCTTTAGGTGAGTGTATATATCTATATATCTATCTATCTATATATATATATAATTGTTTAACACATACTATTTCGGTAGAGCCATTAAATACATGCCAATAAAATATTGATAATTTTGTTTGTACTTTTATATGGCAATTTGTTGGAGGGACGTTTTACTGGATTTTTCTGTTTGTGTGTGAAATTGCTCATATACCTTGGTCTTTATTCTAATGTATAGAACATGCATATTTGTATATTTTTCCTTTATTCTCCCTTATTCTAATGTATTAAAATTATTTTAACAATGTTTGATTCGTTGTTGTTATTAATGTTAAGTTTATTATGTAAAAATCCTGCCTTCAGTGTCTGTTTTGCATGCTAACAAAAAATCTCAGCATATCGGTAATCGGGAAATTTTGATTCCCAATTATCGGTATCGGTATGGGACCAAAAAAAACAGTGACATTTGCCACTTTATTGCACATCTGAATTATCTATGAAATAGGGGAGGTGAGGAAATACAGATGTTTTAAAAGAAAGAACATGTCTAATTGAATAGTTCATCAATAAATAATGCATGCAATAGCAGGCAGTCAATAGCTGCTATTGAGCCACACCTCTGCCCTGAAATTTAGATAAACAAACATAAAATGATATGGATGATAAATTGCCTATCAGCAAACCCTTGGTGCTACAAAGCTGCGGTTCTGCTGGTAAGATTGGAATCAGTGTGATGAGCACTTTCCCAGATATTCAAAGGCTTGTTCATTTATATGACACAAAAAAGCTCACCAGGGGGCCCACAGCTGTTTTAGATAAGACTGATATGACTGGCATGTACATAGGTCTACACAAACTCTGTACTGCAAATACAAACCTGGAAGGATCCACTTTAGTGTGGTTAGGTTCCTTCTTTGGGAAGAGTGGGGCTGTGATGTTAATCTCTAACCTCTTTATGATGGCTGCTAATGCATGCATTAGCAATGCCCTTCATCATTTGTACCATCATTTGTATATTATAAAGAAGTAAGCATTTGCAAAATGTTCTGCAGAAAGATAATATGTATTTTATAAAACTGTAATAAATAAACAGTGAGAATTATACATCTACCTGAAGACGTCACCTTTCTCCAATAAGCCTAAACATATATATACACACACACACACACACACATCGACGTATATATATATATATATATATATATATATATATATATATATATATATATATATATATCATTGTAGAATACAAATGTGTAACCTCAAAACCTCATGCAGAACTACACTGTAAAAGAAATGTAGGCCCTTACAACAAAAAATATTTTAGTAACAGTTTGCATTTGCCTTTTTTAGTTATCTCGACTTCGGTAAAAAACAGCTTTATGGACTAAGGGTTTATTTTTATCATTGAACTTACTCAGTGTTATGCATTAGGTTTCTACATGTAACTAATTCCGAGCAAAGCACCATGAGTTATATGAACTCTTCTTGAATTGTTCAGTCAAAAACAACAAACTCATTAATTTGTGTTCCTGAAAATTATTAATACAGTTACTACGCTATTTTAACCCACAGAGGAAAATCGACCCGCCCAGGGGTGTGGCTAGGGGATTAAGAGGCTGATTTTTGGCCCAAAATTCCGCCCCCTTTTTAGCCTTAAAATGTTTTTTATTGGACAAATCTGCATAGCAACAAATTGTTTTAACCAATAGCAGAGATGTACATTGAGGGAATAAACCATTCAAAAAACGTTTAATACAAACAGAGGTTTTGTATTGGTAAAAAAAAAATACCTGTGTCTTAGAGAAAATGGGAAAAGATGGCGGCGCACTGAAAATGCACAATAGTTTAGAGCGCTCTTAAAAGAGTCAAATGGGGGATGTTTTTAACATTTTACTACTTCTGAGACCAGTAAAACTAAATTAAAAAAACTTTTTAGTACTGTAAACTTTTTATGTGGCACATTGATTAGTATTGTATACAGTTATGACAGCGATTTGGAAGAGGGGGGCCAGAAGTTTATCACGGGAATGTACATGCGAGGCAGTGACGGTGCAGATGAAATGTTTCTAGTTTATTTCCGCTGGTCAACCTACACTCACCTAAAGGATTATTAGGAACACCTGTTCAATTTCTCATTAATGCAATTATCTATCCAACCAATCACATGGCAGTTGCTTCAATGCATTTAGGGGTGTGGTCCTGGTCAAGACAATCTCCTGAACTCCAAACTGAATGTCTGAATGGGAAAGAAAGGTGATTTAAGCAATTTTGAGCATGGCATGGTTGTTGGTGCCAGACGGGCCGCTCTGAGTATTTCACAATCTGCTCAGTTACTGGGATTTTCACGCACAACCATTTCTAGGGATTACAAAGAATGGTGTGAAAAGGGAAAAACATCCAGTATGCAGCAGTCCTGTGGGCGAAAATGCCTTGTTGATGCTAGAGGTCAGAGGAGAATGGGCCGACTGATTCAAGCTGATAGAAGAGCAACTTTGACTGAAATAACCACTCGTTACAACCGAGGTATGCAGCAAAGCATTTGTGAAGCCACAACACGTACAACCTTGAGGCGGATGGGCTACAACAGCAGAAGACCCCACCGGGTACCACTCATCTCCACTACAAATAGGACAAAGAGGCTACAATTTGCACAAGCTCACCAAAATTGGACAGTTGAAGACTGGAAAAATGTTGCCTGGTCTGATGAGTCTCGATTTCTGTTGAGACATTCAGATGGTAGAGTCAGAATTTGGCATAAACAATATGAGAACATGGATCCATCATGCCTTGTTACCACTGTGCAGGCTGGTGGTGGTGGTGTAATGGTGTGGGGGATGTTTTCTTGGCACACTTTAGGCCCCTTAGTGCCAATTGGGCATCGTTTAAATGCCACGGCCTACCTGAGTATTGTTTCTAACCATGTCCATCCCTTTATGACCACCATGTACCCATCCTCTGATGGCTACTTCCAGCAGGATAATGCACCATGTCACAAAGGTCGAATCATTTCAAATTGGTTTCTTGAACATGACAATGAGTTCACTGTACTAAACTGGCCCCCACAGTCACCAGATCTCAACCCAATAGAGCATCTTTGGGATGTGGTGGAACGGGAGCTTCGTGCCCTGGAGGTGCATCCCAAAAATCTCCATCAACTGCAAGATGCTATCCTATCAATATGGGCCAACATTTCTAAAGAATGCTTTCAGCACCTTGTTGAATCAATGCCACGTAGAATTAAGGCAGTTCTGAAGGCGAAAGGGGGTCAAACACAGTATTAGTATGGTGTTCCTAATAATCCTTTAGGTGAGTGTATATATATATATATATATATATATATAATAGCCTTGAAAAAATATTAATGGCAATGAAAATGAAGTTATTGTATTTTTATTATTTAAAACATAAATCAAAACCCATACAGAGATAAAAAATAAAAAAATTTACTGGGTGTTTAAAAATGTTGAAAATGCTACTTTCACATCAAGAAAAACAATGTATGTAAATAGTACCCCACTTCTATAACTGATCTATTTTTACCACAGTTTTTAAATGGTGCCACAGATTCTCAATGGGATTTAGATCAGGACTTTCACTGGGCCACTGAACAATATGAATAGGACATTCACCTTTTTGTTCTTGAGCTACTCCAATGTTGCTTTGGCCTTGTGCTTGGGATCATTGTCCTGCTAAAAGGTGAATCTCCTCCCAAGCTTCAGTTTTTTAGCGGACTGAAGCAGGTTCTCTTGCAGTATTTATTGAATAGTATTGTGTACCCTTTTCATTATCTATGCATTTGTATTACTTTATAGAATGCTCTTTGGTTTTCATTTTCCTTCAGATTCACAGCATGACCAATGATCCTTCAACAGTGGGGTTTTTATCTAGAAAATGTGACAACTGTGTCCTCGTAAGGGCAATTTCTTTCACCTGTGTAAACTGGGAGCTTCCACAGCACAGGGGTTAAATACTTATGCAAGCAACATATTTTATTGTTTTTATTTTCTTACCAATATTTCCCAATATAAAACCAATATCACCTCACAATAATTGATTTTTGAGTTTTAGAATAGTGTTTTAAAATACAATATCAAACAGATTGAAATTTCAATGTACATTCTAATTCTGTAATATGAGAGAATTGGTCAGGGGTCTGAATACTTTTGCAAGGCACTGTATATATATATATATATATATATAGTAAATAAATATTGACAGTCCCTATCATGTTAATTTCACAGGCTGTTGGTTCCTTGACAGTTCAGCCGTTCATTTTAGTGTCCTGTCAGTTTCACATTTCTAAGGCCAACTTGGACAGCCAGCTTGTTGTAAACTGAAAATTAAATGACTTTTAAACGCCAGAGGATAAAAAGAAACATGCATTGACAGCCAAAGCCTGAAAAGTTGTAGTTTTAATCTGGTTGCTCTTATCTTTCAAAAGCATATAATAAAATACCAGTCCTACATTACTTCACAAGTCACATACCCATACCTTTACAGATTAAGCAAGTTGATCATATAGAAGAGGAGAAATTACCTAAGAATATCACACAATGCAATACAATTATGGCTACAAATATTGTTGTCATGGTGGTGTACATTTTTATTTGTCCATTTTGTGGGGGGAAATATGCAATCACATTGCATATCAATTAACATTTGACTTAAATGTAATAGAACAATAGGTTACGAATGCAACCACGGTTATCTGAGAATAAAGATAGGCAGCGGGGGGCCTGCCTGAGTGACAATTTACAGCAGCCTATACACAGCTGTGTTAGACAATGTATTAACCATGATTACAACAATATCCCATCCCCCTTTGGGTAGTATTCATAACTCAAAAGATAGCATGAGTTAATTAACTCATACATGCTCATAATGTCATACATATTAATTAATTATGGATAAATATCAAAATGACCCTAACCATTAACATTTATCTGATCAAATGAAAGCATACAGACACTTGGTAAAGCCCTATGGGAGAGAGTGAGAGCGAGAAACTCATCAGGTAGAGATTGAAAGATGACATCCAAAGAGCCAAGGGTGGTGTACATATTGGTCTTGGTGCACATCTTCTCTCTCAGTATCGGAAACTATAGGGACTGTGAGACTGCATGTTTTCACATATAGTCCTCTTTAAAAGAACCAAACCCAGTCCTCTTTAAGTGGACCACAACATGGACCAAGACAAAAAGAACCCAGTTATCTTTGCATTCACACTGTCCCTAACCTTGAAAGACGACCCAGATCTCTGTCTGGTCCAATTCAGCTGTGATGGGGTCTCAGTCCACTTACCATTCACACTATTGTACTTTGTGAATCCAGACCACCAGTGTATAAATATGTTTAAATTAAATATCTGAATGTATACATGTGCAGTATGTATGTATATTGAATTAACAATTAATTGATTTAATTAAAGCTAACATATCAGTATTCCTATAATAAAGAGAATCATAACAACAAGAACAATAATAATAATGCTATTATGTTTATTAACAATATTTAATGATATCCTGTGCATATTGCACTGTTATAATGAATATACACTCACCTAAAGGATTATTAGGAACACCTGTTCAATTTCTCATTAATGCAATTATCTAACCAACCAATCACATGGCAGTTGCTTCAATGCATTTAGGGGTGTGGTCCTGGTCAAGACAATCTGCTGAACTCCAAACTGAATGTCTGAATGGGAAAGAAAGGTGATTTAAGCAATTTTGAGCGTGGCATGGTTGTTGGTGCCAGACGGGCCGGTCTGAGTATTTCACAATCTGCTCAGTTACTGGGATTTTCACGCACAACCATTTCTAGGGTTAACAAAGAATGGTGTGAAAAGGGAAAAACATCCAGTATGCGGCAGTCCTGTGGGCGAAAATGCCTTGTTGATGCTAGAGGTCAGAGGAGAATGGGCCGACTGATTCAAGCTGATAGAAGAGCAACTTTGACTGAAATAACCACTCGTTACAACCGAGGTATGCAGCAAAGCATTTGTGAAGCCACAACACGTACAACCTTGAGGCGGATGGGCTACAACAGCAGAAGACCCCACCGGGTACCACTCATCTCCACTACAAATAGGAAAAAGAGGCTACAATTTGCACAAGCTCACCAAAATTGGACAGTTGAAGACTGGAAAAATGTTGCCTGGTCTGATGAGTCTCGATTTCTGTTGAGACATTCAGATGGTAGAGTCAGAATTTGGCGTAAACAGAATGAGAACATGGATCCATCATGCCTTGTTACCACTGTGCAGGCTGCTGGTGGTGGTGTAATGGTGTGGGGGATGTTTTCTTGGCACACTTTAGGCCCCTTAGTGCCAATTGGGCATCGTTTAAATGCCACGGCCTACCTGAGCATTGTTTCTGACCATGTCCATCCCTTTATGACCACCATGTACCCATCCTCTGATGGCTACTTCCAGCAGGATAATGCACCATGTCACAAAGGTCGAATCATTTCAAATTGGTTTCTTGAACATGACAATGAGTTCACTGTACTAAACTGGCCCCCACAGTCACCAGATCTCAACCCAATAGAGCATCTTTGGGATGTGGTGGAACGGGAGCTTCGTGCCCTGGATGTGCATCCCACAAATCTCCATCAACTGCAAGATGCTATCCTATCAATATGGGCCAACATTTCTAAAGAATGCTTTCAGCACCTTGTTGAATCAATGCCACGTAGAATTAAGGCAGTTCTGAAGGCGAAAGGGGGTCAAACACAGTATTAGTATGGTGTTCCTAATAATCCTTTAGGTGAGTGTATACTGTTTTTGATAGAAGCTTATTTCATATCATTTCAGCAGATAAGAGGCTCAGGAAAATACGATGGATCATTATTCCACGATTTGCTAAAGTTAAAGTTACCTCGGCTCAGAAGCTGGGAATCCCCAATACCGAGGCAGCTCTTCAGTCACAGCTCGACTGATGCATATCATTCTCGGTGTCAAAGCCCTGCTGTGTGATGATGTACACATCACATGTTCTGCGCAGAATGTGCATTTCGATTCTGCGAACAGATGCGGCGCCAGGACAGATATGGAAATCTTAAGGTGGAGTCATGTCATTGAAGTTAGTTTAGCATAAAATAAATAAATTAAAAAAACTCACTGCATTGCGATACAATTAAACCACAGAGGAAAGAGAGTTTCTAGTTGTTGTTTTTATTAACTAGATGCTGCTCGCCAGGTGGGCTAATAATTCATATGTCACTCGCCCTGCCTTCAACATACGGGAGCAGGCGACCTTAATTCCCAGCCCTGGTCCTCATTCCGTATCTGGAGGAGTGCTCAGTCTCCTCGGACCGCACGCGTCCACATCCAGCCGCAGTCGTGGCTCATTTTGAGTGCCGCAGACAGTGTTATCGTGCCTTGTGAGCTCTGCGTGGGAAATTGCGAGAGACAAGAAAGTAATTAGAAAAGCGAGTGTGAAAGCAAGCGATCGTGTAGCGTTTTGTGTTCTGATGGGCTCAGCGGGGTCGTGTGGGGCGTTCACATATGCGTTCACTGCTGAAATGAACCATGTGTGAAAACACCGTAAGAAAACGTTATGGTAATGTATTGTGAATAACGGTCTGGCAAGAGACAAATTCTGGGGAGTACAAAAATATTATCCTGACAACTTAAATGCAGAATGTGTATTGCATTAATTGTGCTTCACTGTTTGTGTAATAGGTCTCATTGTGATGATTACATCACTGCCCTAGACTTACAACAGTGTTCCCCACCCCATATTCAGGGACAGGGTAACATTGCACTTGGATGAGTGTATGTCTTAAAGAAAGACACACTCATAAAAAATGAATTATTACTGTATGCATAAAATAATACAAAGAAACAAGGGTTCTATTTTGCCATTTCAAAATCCATCAGCAATTACATCTGCTAACTTTGATCGATGGACTGAACCCTCAGGAGCTTACTCTTTGTTCAAATTTCATAAATATAATATACCCAAATCAGTCTTCAATGTGTCAAGTACGTTTGCTCGACTGATTATGTATGCCTGTTAGCAACCGTTTATTTATTAACACTCTCACATGTAGTCGTATAGTTATGTGACTTGCCTCAATGGTCTTCATATATTTCCTTTAAAGTTCAAAGAACATGTATAATACATGTAAAAGATGCATGATATAAGTTACACTATTTTTTAAGTTAAAAATAATTGGAGATTAACAATAAGTGAGACAATACTCTAATAGGATTATGCATATCAATGGAATTCCTAAAGTGACTCTCATTCACCATTAATTGGTCCATTGTTACTCCTTAAATGCATTTCATTAATATAAGTTAGGAGGTGAGAAAGAACATTGCCGTGCCTTTCCAGGGAGTGAATCATCAAGTTTATGTGTCCAGAGCACTTGGGTCCAATTATATTGCTGGAGCTCCTTCACTGTTGCAGTGTATCCTTTTCGACAGTAGCTGGTGTCTATTACTTATTCTTCGTGAGATCACTGCAGGCTTCCAGTTTTCCAATGCACAAATGCCAGACCAAAGCATTACTGTAGATACTGACATATTTTCATACTTGGAGAATACTGCTAGGTCATGACACATAACAGTACAATCTGCAGCTCATTCTGTTTGTCGTACAATGCATGCATGATTTAGTATGTTTGTATATGTGATAAATAGATAAAATGCACACTATGCAGTTAATAGTATATGCTGTGTGCTATATATGTTAGTTGTTTGATACATACAATGCTAATGCTAACGCTAACATCTTGACTGCACTTAGCTTTTACTTTCCAGGATGTAAGACCTCATTTATTGTATTTACTTGTGTAAATTGGAATTTGTACAATGTATTATGCTTTGAATTGCTTTGTATTATGTAAATTTGAATTTGTAATGTTTGAAGCCTTGTACTGAACGGTATTCTTGCACTTTGTATTATGCTTATATTTGTCATGCGTCACTGGTTTGTTTGAGCAGATTTGTTTATTCCCGGCATGCATTTAGTTTAGGCCACCTTTTCGCCCGCATATGTGAACGCAGTTAGGCCTCCTAAAACCGCAAATGTGAACGGGGTGTCTGAAAAAAGCTGGACTAAATTTGAGGCGGTCCAGGGCCAGCCTAATAAGTGTGAATGGGGTCTTAGTGCAGAGCTCTGAACTAACTCTGCGAGTTTGTTGCAGTTGACCCCAAGAGATGTAGCCTAAATGAAATGCTTGCTTCTATGTGTACACACATATATAGAGTACATGCACACATATACAACTACTTCCATTATTTTCTTACAATACCTTCAATTTTTTTTTTTTTTTTAAATATGAGTTACTTTCTACCATGCAAAGATGTGTAAACATAGCTTACATTGAGTAACACAAGGATATATGCATACATTTTGTATGCAAGTATTTTCACAATCACTCTAATACATTATAGCACTGTGTTGTAATTTAATATATACATATAATTAAGTTTGGACTTACGTGCTAGTGGGGTTGCTGTAAGTTGATCCTGATCAAATGTACCAGATCAGAAATGGCAGTGTAATCGCATCTGTTGAGCTGTAGTTTAGAAGTGCTTTCACATGTTTCCATTTTGTATCACAGTCCAGTGACGACAATGTCAATCTATTCTGTTCTGGACAGGGTCATATTTTTCCAAACTAAATATTTGTTGTTATAGTCAAGTGCTGTGTTGTTTTTCTGGCTTATGTTACATTGTATTGTTGCAGTTTGTTACACTGTAAAAAGTCCAACTAGAGAGAATTTGAAATAGCTGGACATATTTAGTGATGATCAAATGAAGAAAATTCAATTACCAAAATAAAAAACAGAATCAAGCTGAATTACATATACACAACACAAACACACTTTTTTAAAAGGAAGGAGGGAAGAAGGGAAAATGTAAAATTATTATTATTATTATTATTATTATTATTATTATTATTATTATTATTATTATTATTTTGTTATTTAATCAGGGTTTGAGGGTAAATATTGTCTTCACATTAATCCTAAAATCAATTAGACCCAAAGATTCTACAATCAAAAATTGTATTTAAACTCCAAGATATTGGATAATTTTAACACGTATTGACCACCTATTTATGTGCATTAATTTGGGGATGGAAAAAATATACTTAAACCTAAATGTTAACATTTTAGGAACTTTGTTCAAAGACGTAAATCTATTACACCATAAGCTGACTGTGATGCATAATAACCAGTCTACACACAAACAAGTACAAGACCATTTTTCATTGGACAGTAATTTCAAATAGACTGTGAACGGGAAAGGTAGGCATGTTCAATCATGTTAATGGCTGACAGAAGGGAGCAAGTTTGAGGTAAGTAGAATTTGCTTGTTCATATGATTGTCAAAAATTATGCGTTGTTTTGGATATGATGACATTTGTTTAATTTGTTGAATATGGCGTATTCCTATGCTCATATGCAAGAGGAACTAGTCCCCAACATGACTATTCATGTACGATTTCCCTACAACACCGCATGTAGTACTAGACGAGGGCAAAGCCCCCTGACATGCCACACTATGATTTACTGTATTTCCTAAAATATTTAAGAAGCTAAACGTGTTGCGTTTTAAGTCTTCAATCAAAAATATATATTTATATATATATATATATATATATATACTGACCCTTGAATCCTTTATTTGTTTTTAATTTCTTAATTAATTACCCAATCCAAGAAGGCTGAAAAACGGAAACAAAATCCAACATTTTGGGGCAAATGCATACAATTTTGGATGCACTACTGGACAGTGCACTAACGCAACTTATTGGTATGCAGCTCAGACACAGGTACACAGATTCTTTCAAATCACTACTTGCTTCTCTTTGCCTTTTGCTTGGAGCGGGGGTTTCCAGGTCCTTGTATTTCTCCTATAAGTCATCAAACTCACTGTCACGTCGCAGTTTTTTCACGCAATTGTGAACACTCCTAAACTATAAATTTTGCCTACTATTTATTAACATTATATATTTTTTTTAATCCAGCTGTGCAGTGAAACTATTTGTTGTTGTTGTAGGCATATGTAACTTTGAAAGCAAACCTAAATGGTCAAATAGACCCCACCCTATGTGTGAAGGCCAAACAAAATTAGATTTTTTCCAACTGGTAAAATGTGTGTCTGATGTATGAATGGTGCTATGGAGTTGCTTAAATGAAGCATATAGACGGTTTAATATTAATATTAATGACCAAGTGGAAGTGAGCTGTGTGCCACTTAGGTTTGATGTTATTCTATTCTGTGCAAACATCAAAGCAACACATTGGGTGGGCATGACTAAGGGGACAAATTGTAGGACAGAATAGGGATACAAATTAAAGGGGCACAATATACCATTAAATGAAACTTATACAGATGCCATTTTTATTTTCAAAGCCATCCAGTTTTCAGAAGTAACCTGGGTTATAAACACTTAAAAAATCATATTCATATGAATCTCTAGAATGTTCTTTTTAAAATACAAAACGCAGATGTTTACAAATACTTGTTCAAGAGAAATAATAAGTTTTGCAAGTAGTGCACCTGTCTAGAATCTAGTCAAAATTACACCGAAAAACAACACAAATTTAACTAATCGGACAGTCAGCTGTGTGTTGAATAAATATAAAAACATCTTCAAAATGTACAGATTATTGTTGTTGTTGTTGTTGTTATTACTACCAGTAAAATGTAATAATACTAACAATACTACTACTAACAATAATAATAAATGTACACCGATCAGCCATAACATTATGACCACCTGACTAATATTGTGTAGGTCCCCCTTTTGCCGCCAAAACAGCCCTGACCCGTCGAGGCATGGACTCCACTAGACCTCTGAAGGTGTGCTGTGGTATCTGGCATCAAGACGTTAGCAGCAGATCCTTTAAGTCATGTAAGTTGCAAGGTGGGGCCTCCATGGATCAGATTTGTTTGTCCAGCACATCCCACAGATGCTCGATTGGATTGAAATCTGGGGAATTTGGAGGCCAAGTCAACACCTTGAACTCGTGATTCATCAGACCAGGCCACCTTCTTCCATTGCTCCGTGGTCCAGTTCTGATGCTCACGTGCCCATTGTATGCGCTTTCGGCAGTGGACAGGGGTCAGCATGGAGACCCTGACTGGTCTATGGCTATGCAGCCCCATACGCAACAAACTGAGATGCACTGTTTGTTCTGACACCTTTCTATCAGAACCAGCATTAACTTTTTCAGCAATTTGAACTACAGTAGCTCGTCTGTTGGATCGGACCACACGGGCCAGCCTTCGCTCCCCATGTGCATTAGTGTGCCTTGGCTGCCCATGACCCTGTCGCCGGTTCACCGCTTTTCCTTCCTTGGACCACTTTTGATAGGTACTGACCACTGCAGACCGGGAACACCCCACAAGAGATGCAGTTTTGGAGTTGCTCTAACCCAGTCATCTAGCCATCACAATTTGGCCCTTGTCAAAGTCGCTCAGATCCTCACTCTTGCCCATTTGCCCGCTTCTAACACATCAACTTTCAGGACAAAATGTTCACTTGCTGCCTAATATATCCCACCCACTGACAGGTGCCACGATAATGAGATTATCAGTGTTATTCATTTCACCTGTCAGTGGTTATAATGTTATGGATTATCGGTGTACATAGCTTACTTTGCATTGATTGTAAACGTGTGTGTTCGGCTCGGCACAGATGTGATCTTTCTCCTTTGCGGAGAAATCGGCCGGTCAGGGTTGCTGTGTGGAAATACATCTCGGACTATTACTGCTTATTTATTATTTATTAATCTTACCAACTCTCTTTTGTGTAAATGTATCTGTTATCTGTTATTTGTGTCGAAAAGGTGATTCTGACATATGCACTCACCTAAAGGATTATTAGGAACACCTTACTAATACTGTGTATACTGTGACCCCCTTTCGCCTTCAGAACTGCCTTAATTCTACGTGGCATTGATTCAACAAGGTGCTGAAAGCATTCTTTAGAAATGTTGGCCCATATTGATAGGATAGCATCTTGCAGTTGATGGAGATTTGTGGGATGCACATCCAGGGCACGAAGCTCCCGTTCCACCACATCCCAAAGATGCTCTATTGGGTTGAGATCTGGTGACTGTGGGGGCCAGTTTAGTACAGTGAACTCATTGTCATGTTCAAGAAACCAATTTGAAATGATTCGACCATGTGACATGGTGCATTATCCTGCTGGAAGTAGCCATCAGAGGATGGGTACATGGTGGTCATAAAGGGATGGACATGGTCAGAAACAATGCTCAGGTAGGCCGTGGCATTTAAACGATGCCCAGTTGGCACTAAGGGGCCTAAAGTGTGCCAAGAAAACATCCCCCACACCATTACACCACCACCACCAGCCTGCACAGTGGTAACAAGGCATGATGGATCCATGTTCTCATTCTGTTTACGCCAAATTCTGACTATCTGAATGTCTCAACAGAAACTCATCAGACCAGGCAACATTTTTCCAGTCTTCAACTGTCCAATTTTGGTGAGCTTGTGCAAATTGTAGCCTCTTTTTCCTATTTGTAGTGGAGATGAGTGGTACCCGGTGGGGTCTTCTGCTGTTGTAGCCCATCCGCCTCAAGGTTGTACGTGTTGTGGCTTCACAAATGCTTTGCTGCATACCTCGGTTGTAACGAGTGGTTATTTCAGTCAAAGTTGCTCTTCTATCAGCTTGAATCAGTCGGCCCATTCTCCTCTGACCTCTAGCATCAACAAGGCATTTTCGCCCACAGGACTGCTGCATACTGGATGTTTTTCCCTTTTCACACCATTCTTTGTAAACCCTAGAAATGGTTGTGCGTGAAAATCCCAGTAACTGAGCAGATTGTGAAATACTCAGAGCGGCCCGTCTGGCACCAACAACCATGCCATGCTCAAAATTGCTTAAATCACCTTTCTTTCCCATTCAGACATTCAGTTTGGAGTTCAGGAGATTGTCTTGACCAGGACCACACCCCTAAATGCATTGAAGCAACTGCCATGTGATTGGTTGGATAGATAATTGCATTAATGAGAAATTGAACAGGTGTTCCTAATAATCCTTTAGGTGAGTGTATATATATGAACACATCATACAAGCTTACAGCAATTAATAGCACTATACTGTGGAGGGAATTGTTTTAAGTATTCTTAACATTTAGTAGTGTGATATTTTTAAAGCTTCAAGAGAAAGATCGATAAGCTGTTTTTCTAGTATTGGAAGTTAATCTATGACAATATTGACATCTCATTGATCCACGGTGACACTATCAATGAAATATGGTGAACTGTGTCTTACTGACATGACAAGAAGCGCAACACTCACACTCTTAGGTCTAGTTATAAATGATACTGCATTTCCTGATCTTTGATATATTTCATAGCTGTCTATAATAATTTGCAACTTTTATTTTTGATTAGTTGCTAATTACATTTCACCCTTTAAGTGCAAGAGTAGAAGTAGGCTTCTGGACATTCAATGGCCATTTAAAATTAAGATGAAGAAAGAACACATGCACCAAATCACACGCCACTTATTGGTGCAAAATCAATGTTGCTGTCTATTTCAAAGTACAAGTTATACACAAATGATTAAAACCTTGGGCAGATGGTAAAAATAGACAACATCTGGATCTAGATGAGAATAACAAATGATGGCTAGGGACTGAAGAGGCTAAGGAATTTCAATTTTCAACCTGCTGACCTCTTTCAAATAGCAAATTTCTCTTCACCAATTCCCCTGGGCAACACTATTAGCACTGTTTATTTCACTCAATTTTAACTAAAGTAGTGGTGTTGTGAATGTTTAGTATTTCTAATATAGTGAACAATAGGTATTTACAAAAATGGGTAACTTTACAGAGTTTCCAGCCATAGACTAACTCCCCTGATAAAAATAATAAAAGATTTAGCAAGATTGCACTAAATAATTTGAAGGTTTAGCAAGATTGCACTTCGAGTCCTTCTGGACCATGTTGGTATGTAAAGCTATTAACATGACCTATAGGAAAAATAAAATAAACTCAGATATTATTTAAAATATATTATTTTACAATTCCAATCTGGATCTCTAATCAAAAACAACATTTGTGAAACCCAAACAAATATTTATTTTCTTAAGAACAGAAAAGCAGAAATAAAATGTATGAAAAGCAAGCAGAACAACATAATTTAAGATGCTAGTGTAGTTTCAGACCATGCATTTGACGTACCATACCTAATGTCACAATTTCTGTTGTATTCAAACAGCTAGTCACTTTTTTATGTCAGTGTCTTGGTGAGGTAGAATACAGTAAATTGAATGTGGTTATTGTGATAAGACAGATATTAGGTTAGATTCTATCTATACCATTTCCCCACATGAGATTCAACTCCTCTCTGCTGAGCTGGAAAGGTATTCTTGTGCAATACATAGTATTCTCGATTCTCCTTTGGTTTTCTCAGAGGAAACAAAAGCTTGAAATCTAGGTATGACCAAGGCTATTACACTATACAATCATTTTGCATTGGTTTTGAAATCCTTAAGCAATGATGCATCAAACAGCCCATAAGGGGAAGACTCATGGGAAAGATACACTATTTAAGCACAAAGGAAAACTAAAGGGATTTCCAAATCCCCAGATCAATATATCAAAACAACAATCATACAGGTTCTCGAAGGTGACACAATTAACTCCCTTATTCAAATGTAAGACATGTAACCTGCATCTAAGCTCATGCATGTACCGATTTCAACAGACCAGTGGAGAATATTCCTCAGTGTTCCCTCTATTTTAATTTCCACAAAAATATCACAAAATTCCCTCCATCGTATCCCATCCTGGGTTAGGTTTCAATGAGGTTTACGAATGGACATGGGTGATTGAGAAGCTTAATTAAGGATTTGAATTAGAGGTATGAATTTTGTTTAAAGCAAGTAGGTTAAAGAGTGACATTCTGGATATCTAAGGAAAATGCTAGATTCAAATTAAGATTTATGACAGCATACAGAAAATTGGTATCCTGAGAGTTGGGCTGAACTTAAGGAAAGATCATGGTCAGTATGGGTTTTTATGATTTTATTTAAGAGATTATATATAAGAGGGTTTGAGCTGCAGATAAATAATGATACACTCTGCCTAATACTTTGGAGCAACACCTATGTAATGCTTAGGCCAATTGTATCATTCAGGGTTATCCTAATTAAGGTTCACAAAACCATTCCTTGATGAACTGCATGGCCAGGACCTTGGGGAAGACAGATATAGATTATTTGGATCCTGGTTGCATAGGCATTAAATATTGCTAACATCTCTTTCAGTAGCTATGAAGATTAGCTATTATCAGAAACAACATGGCTTCTCTAATGTGGGATGATTGTGGGGAGGTGAATTTTGAACACAGCATTCCATCATTTTGACCATGCCTTAATTAAAAGGAAGTATCCTGTCATAATCACGTGCTGGAAAATGTTCCCCTGTTCTAGTTTTCAGTTTTTTGCTTTGCTGTCTCACTGATGCCATGGCTCTTGGCCGGAGTCCAGTCAGGTGTCAGCTTAATATCCAGTGTCCTAGTTCCTGCTAAGGATAGTTAGTGAATCCCTTTCACAATATTACTGATGTGGTTCCACCTCACTGCTTAAATAGTGCAGTTTCTGAAAAGGTTAGTTAATCCCAGTGTAACTGAGCAAAACTGGTATGTTTGCTGAACATATTCAAAGGCATTTCAATCTGTCAATCCACAGAATTCATTTGCAGAAGATATCCTACAGGCAAACTGACAGGGGAACAAGCCAAAGCTAATTCTACCAATTGAAAAATGGAACACTGATGCAGTGCAACAGGTGGTTCTTTTTCATCTTTGGAAAATCACTGGAAATAAACCAAAAATATTTCTTCTTTTAAATTGGGTTTAAAGAAAGACCTCCTCCCCCCCTAAATTATCTGAGATGGGCCATTATTTTCTGTAAATATACATTCAAGGTGACAAAGAGCTATTTTCCAGCATGAAAGAAAAATTGAATTGATCAAATTTGGAGACTGGAGAGATTAAAATAAGTTGGAAGCGGCCATGTAATGTGAAAAATGATTACGTCTATGGCTCCAGAAACTGCTTTACAGCATGAAGTCCAGTTAATGTGTTTTATTACCTAAAATATCATATTGAAGTATAACACATTGTATTAGAAATACTTTTACAAACATTTAAATGAATGACAGGAGCACACAAACAAGATAATAATAATAATACAACAAAACAAAAATCTAATACAAAATAGGACCACACTGTTAGCTTTCCCACAGCTTCATGAGGTCTAAGGTTTTTAATGTATTTCATTTTCTTCCAAAGTTAAGCAATATAATACAACAGATTTCCTCAATTCAGGCAGTCTATTGAACGGTTCCAGGTGTGTTCTCACTCCTGTGATTTGCTATATGGAAATTCTCCTTATCATCCTCAATTGGTGTGGCCCCCCAAAGTCAACCTTCAACCCCTCCTTTTCTGAACTATATTTTTACACTTTCTGAAAATGTTCTATTACAAATTGCACATGTAATTTGAGGCCAAATAAATGTACCCTAACAGAAATGTTTAGGAAATAAAAAGGTATGATTTGGGACATATTTTGTTTTCATCGATGGTTAATTTTCTGCTGCAACCCCTTTCCCATAAAACCTCTGGAAATTGGGCCTCACCAGACATTGGGAACCCCTGCACTATATGCTATATAATGACCTGTGCCCTTAAAGGGTTATGGGTCAGTTTGATATCAGTTCCCCCAGCTCACTTCTTACAGTTGTGTTTATATTGTGCTTATTTCTACACACACAACATTCCCAGTGTAAAAAAATAATAATTATGTAATCTACCATGAATATGTGAAGTCATCTGCCAATACACGGGCCTTTGATTATTTTATTTTGCAAATGCCTCACCAACATAGTTCCTGACAAAGAATCCTGCCCATACTTACATACACACACACACACACACACACACACACACACACACACACACAGGACTGCAATACATGGAACTCAGAACTTACCACAGCTGCCTCTCCCATAGGTTTTATGTTGTTTGTAAACAATTCAGTGAGCAGGAGAAAAAAAATAAGAAGGCTGTTTTGACTAGATATGATCCTTGGATCACTTAGATACTAATGGACATCAAATGAGCACAATAGGTCGAATGGCTTCCTCTCATTTGTAAACTTTCTTATGTTCTAAATGGTATTTGTGAAAACAGATGGTATTACTCCTCAATTACTAATTACAGCAACAGACTAATCAACCCCACAGAAGTTGAGGGCACAGTGGTAAAAGTGCCACTTGGTCTTCCAAGAGCCTGTCAGTACTTTTTCAATTAAAAATCTTTAGCGTCCATTACAGTACCCCACCTCATAAACCTTGACAGAGAGCCCACACAATGTGCCCTGCACCACTGATAGATTTGTTCAATTTAACATGGGTTCTCAAATACTCACTGGGCAGTATTTGAATTGAAGTACCAGAGGACAAGGATCTCACACTTTGCTGGAGAAGTGATTAGCTCTCCTTTAAAAGCATATTGTGCAAGCCCAAAATCTAAAGCGGACTAGATTATGAGAGTAAACACTGAGTTATTCCTGTTATTCATCCTGATTTTTAGAGACAAGATATTTCCCCAAGGGGGTTTGCAAGGGGTTCAAGAATATGCAGAAAAACGTTTAAAATCAAATTTCTTTGTCTTCAAGAAGCCAATCCAAAGTGTTTTTTTCTGTTAAATACAATTTTGTTCTTTTCTCACCAACTTGTCTTAAACACTAAAACATTGTGTTCTAAAGGCCAGGCTTAAACATTTTTTTTCCCTTTGCAATTATAAATCTCTATTGTCTCAAGAGAGCAAAGCATGACAACTCTGCATGCGCTTAAGTCACTTTAGTCTTATATAAAGAAGTTCTTATAATGTTCTGTAGTTTGTAAATTTGAGATTATAGGGAGGCTTCAGTAATTAATCATCAAGACAGGTTCCTGTTCCTAAAAGCATTGAGTAAAAAATAACATAATAGCCTTTACAATATAATATAATATAAGACCAATACATTTGGCATATATTACAGTTCACAAAACTTTGGTCAATTGAGAAATTGGTCATGACTATCATGTCATTTTGTCTCAGTTTCGTAGCTGAGATTAAAATAACGTGTCACCTTTACTTTCAATAGTTTTGAGAAATTAAGTACTCCATGATCCCTATTTTTCACTATGGGCAATCTGGGAATGTGAAGTTAATTAATTCCATGAGCTGCCCGCTATAGAAAATTTGTCCACACCCATTTTGCTGCTGTATCTTCCGTGAAATTCCATAGTTACTAAAGCTTACACGTTTATTACTTCTTCAGTTCACAGTGCATCTATGTAGGGACATTCATTATTTAACCGTGACTAATGGTACATGAAACAGACATGGAAAATGACTCATTTTTAATTTGACTTTCTCTTCATACTTGAAGTGGAACACAAACTTTCTACAAAAGCTTTAAAGACTATAAAAGTGTGATCTCAAAAAGGAAATACCACAATAGCAGTAGTTGATACTAGCAAATGCACCATGAGTATATTGTTTGTTACCTTCATGGCTAATAACTTATTACATTACAGTTGGCAATGACATATGAATATTTTGGGTTAATACATTTTCCTCTTCAGAACCTTCAGATGGCCGCTTATTTCGACTTGTTGTAAATCTGGCTTCTTGAGTATCGTGTCCCTGCTCCCATGGAATAGATCCTCTTTTAAGTGCACTGAAGTCCTTTGACTACAAACATTCTTCAGTTGGAAAGGTGCCAATCTAACTTGAATGTGCTGTACTTGAAAGGATTGAAAGGATATCCACATTTTCCACTCTGCTAACTCCTGTCAATATGGGAATTTTATTGTTAACATGCAGTGAGATCTGACCTGTGCTGCTAGAGCAACATTAATAATAAATCCATACACAGTGAAGCCAAGTGGGCTTTTCTACTTTGACTGACAATTACAGTAGCAGAATCAAATTCCTTCAATTTTTTCCCCTTTGTCTCCCTCACAAGGAATGTTGATACTGAATTAACTTGTTTATGCTCTTGGCAGATCCATGCATGAAAAGGTTTGGACAAGGAAATTACTTAACGGCACAATAAAGATAAGGGTCTGTATAAACACTCTGTCTCACCATCTCTGAAAGATTATGTACCGTAAAAGGTTTTTTACTGCTGGGGAGATACCATCCATGCTGATGACGTACTGTAAAAGCAAAAACAATCAACAACAACAGAAAATATTGGAGTAAGCCTACCTCCCAAAGAACAATACATAAATACACTATGTGTGTTTTTGGAGGTAGAACACAAAATATTTGACAAAAAATGAATGATCTCAATACAGATTTTATTGAAAAAGGTAATAATGTGTAATTGTTAAACAAAGCAGTTTGAAAATCTTTACTGATCTAAGTCATAGAAAGAACATTCTTTACCAAGCAGTGCTTTGCACGTGTACTTAACTATTCATTTGAATACATTCTTCTAAAGTTCACCAACGACATTTCTCTTCATGGATTTTACCCTGTGTACATAATTGCTCTACTGATGTAATTTTTATATTGCCAGCTAGGCCAAAACATATAAATACAGAGAGGCAGACAGTGTACGACAATTGTAATAAATTAAAACGTTTGTGAATATTAAAAAAATTTAAATTGTTGTAGATATTTCAGGAATAGTGACAGTACATAATCTGAATATACAATATATCAAACGGAGAAAGAACTGTTTTAGCTTGGTATGAAAGTCTGTAACTGGAGCATTCTTTTTTTGTATTTTGATGTAGAATATGTGGTATCTTATCTGTGTATAGTTTATGTTTGAATGCGCAGAAAATGTAAATCAAACATAAGTGTTAAGCAATGGAATAAGCCAGTGATTCAGTGTAACAATGCATATCCAATAATTGATATTAAACAGCCTTTTTCAGTACAGTCCCTGGTACTGAATTTTAGAATACGACGACAAGTCATGCCATTCATAATTATCTGAGGCTTATCGTTAGCATTGCTTTATCAAAAGATTTTAAGCTCCATTGACAGCTCAAGTGATAGAACCATTTAAAGTTACCACACACTGAAACATCCATCCATCTATCCATCTTCAAAACTGCTTATCCTGGCGAGGGTCACGGGGGAAGCCAGAGCCGATAAAAACTGAAACATAATTAATTAAATTATTATTTTCACATACACTTATCAAAAGATTGAATTGCAGTTGTGGAAAGTCATTTGTCAGTGGAGGGTAATTGTAACTGCAAGGAAGCAATCTTATTAGTGACCAAAATAATACAAATCAATATTGGTTTTATAGCGACTGTGGAAAAAGCATTGGTCTTTGAAGACTTTATTACCTCGTGTTGAAATAAATAATAATTATCATCATCATCATACCAACAATAACAAAGAAATGCAAATGTTAACTATACTTTTAACTTAATTTATACTTGATTAAGAATCATTTGACGAAGGGAATATAATCTATGTGAAACTCACAGAATAAAATCTGAAATCATGCAGACTCATTTTGTAACAGGGTGTACAAGAGATAAACTCTTTGGCTCTTATTCATTCAGCAATTTATCAAAACAAGACTCTTACAATGTTACTCCTTTTGCAATAGCTGGAAGAGGAATGTATGAAATGGTTGGTCCAGGTTTGAGCTGAGCTCTTAAATTCACACAGACTGAGACAATGAAGTCGTGTGCAGTCAATCAAAACCAAACCCTTTGGATCCTGAAATCTGTGCCATGATCATTGTGACTTGAAGAAAAAGTAATTTAAAAATGAAAATGGTTAAGGCCTGCAATTGGATAATTAGCATACACATATTTGATGTGCTCTTTGGGATAGAAATTATATATTTTTAAAATTAATACCTTTTTGATATTGACTTATATGAAAGCAATTGTAACTGTCTGATTCCTGTTGCAGTGCTCACTATATTTTGCTCATCAACCCACTTCATTGTTCGTCTGAGGAAGCTAAGATTGTGTTTTTTATCACCCTACTCACAGGGAAAGTGTTACAGTGGGCTTCAGCTGTTTGGTCACAGAAGGGTGAAATCACTCAGTCCCTTGATGTCTTTCTTGATCACTTTCGGGATGTATTTAATCATCCGGCCAAGGGAAAAGATGCTGGGGAGCTCCTGCTTACGCTTCGCCAGGGCACGTCATCCGCCGCCGACTACACACTCAAGTTCTGAACCCTGGCTGCAGGCAGCGGGTGGAATGACCGTGCTCTCCTCACTGTGTTTCATCAGGGACGTCACTCTGATCTACAGACAGAACTGGCATGCAAGGATGAATCTCTGATGAACAATTTATTCAGTTGGCTGTTAAATTGGATAATCTAATCAAAGCATGACGAAGGCGCCCCACTCCTGACTCGACTCTTCTGACAGCCAGATCCAGCCAGTCTGCCCCTTCTATGTGCGACTCTGAACCCATGTAACTGGGTCATACACGGCTGTCAACAGAAGAGTGACAGCGAAGAATACAAAATCATCTCTGCCTCTATTGCGGCCAGTCGGGTCATTACCGTAACTCCTGCTCAATCTGCCCTACAGTTACCTCTGTTAGCCACCAATCTGTCCATGAGTATTGGATAATGTACTCTTGTTTCCTCTGTACAGTGCCTTATCCAGGTGCAGATTCAAGTGGGTCGTAAAACTGCCTTTGTTTCCGCCCTTATAGATTCTGGCTCTGCGGGTAACTTCATCCATCAAACCACTGTTGCCCGACTAGACATTCCTCTCTCTCCATGCAATCCCCCTCTACATGTCCAAGCCATCAACGACCACCCCATTAGCTCCGCTCACGTCACTCAGAAGACCGTTCCTGTCACCCTACAGGTTGGACTTCCTACACATGGAACAACTATAATTTTTGGTAATAGATTCCCTCAGGGCTGACATTATTCTGGGGATGCCATGGCTTACCTACCACGACCCTGTCATTTCCTGGAGAGAAAGTGACATACTATCCTGGAGATGCCACTGTTTCTCTAATTGTCTCTTCCATGCCGTGCCACTCACGTAGAGAGTCCTCTTCTTTACACGCTATCCTTGATTCCCACTTAATATATGGATTTAGCAGCAGTCTTCAACAAATCTCAACCATCCTGTTTACCTCCACATAGACCATGGGAATGTGCCATTGATCTTCTCCTCGGTGCTTCTCCTCCAAGAGGTTGGATTTATCCTCTATCACTCCCAGAATCCCAGGCAATGGAGGACTACATTAAAGAAGTACTGGAATTAGGAATCATATGCCCCTCTACATCGCCTGCTGCTGCTAGTTTATTTTTTGTCGCCAAGAAGGATGGAGGTCTCCGGCCATGCATAGATTACAGAGGATTAAATTCAGTAACCATAAAATGCCACTATCCTCTTCCCCTTGTACCCGCTGCATTGGAACAAGTTCGAGGCGCCAGGTTTTTTACTAAACTGGATCTATTCATCATTTACAACTTAATCAGAATCCAAGAAGGTGAAGAATGGAAGACAGCTTTTATTACAAATAGCGGTCATTACAAATATCTTGTCATGCCGTTTGGATTGGTCAACGCCCCGTCTGTCTTCCAGGCTTTTGTAAATGAGGTACTACGACCCTTCCTGAATCGATTTTTAATTGTCTATATTGACGATATTCTAATTTATTCCCTGAATTTCTCTGACCATGTTTCCCATATCCGTCAAGTTTTCCAATGTCTGCTCTACAACTAATTATATGTTAAGGCTGAAAAATGCAAATTTCAATGCCAGAGCATTACATTTCTGGGATACATAATCGATGCCAACGGTGTACATATGGATCAGGACAAGGTGTCAGCTGTCTTGGAATGGCCCCAACCACAGACTGTGAAGGAAATACAAAGATTTCTGGGCTTCGCGATTCATTAGAAACTTCAGCTCCATTGCTTCACCTTTGTCCTCCCTGCTCAAGGGATCAGCTCACACTTTATCCTGGAACACAGCAGCTACGGAAGCCTTTACCAGTCTCAAAACTCTGTTCGCTACTGCCCCTATATTAAAACATCCTGGTCCTTTTCTTCCCTTGGTGGTGGAAGTAGACGGCTCAGAATCTGGAGTAGGGGCAGTTCTCTCTCAACGCCACAGCTCTTCAGCTAAACTATATCCCTCTGCTTTCTTTTCCAGGGAACTATCTCCTGCTGAACAAAATTATGATATTGGAAACCGTGAGCTGTTAGCTATTAAATTGGCATTTGAAGAATTCTGACACTGGCTTGAGGGTGGTACACATCCATTTCTGGTCCTCACGGATAATCGGAATTTGGAATATATCTGCTCTGCAAAGCAACTAAATCCTCACCAGGTGCGCTGAGCGCTATTCTTCACCAGGTTCAATTTCACTCTCACTTACCGTCCCGGATCAAAGAACTCCAAAGTGGATGCCTTATCCCGACAATTTACCTGTCATTCTCGCCAGTCCAGTTCTGACCCCATACTTCCACCCACCTGTATTATAGCTCCTATCAAATGGGATATTATGGATGAAATTCAGTGGGCTCTCTCTCTAGACCCATCTCCTGCCTCTTGTCCGGCTAACCATATTTATGTTCCTGTGTTGATTCAACCTCTGGTTTTACAATGGCTCCATGCTACCCCTGCCATGGGACATCCTGGGATACAACGCACAATCTCTCTTTTCCAGAAAAGATTCTGGTGGCCTACTCTGCTTCAGGATGTCACTCGTTTTGTCTCTGCCTGCTCTTCCTGTGCACAATCCAAATCGCCTCATCAACTCCCTGCCGGCCTCCTGGAACCACTTCCCATTCCCCATTGACCTTGGTCCAACATTGCAATTGATTTCATCACAGATCTCCCCAATTCTCAGGGTTTCACCACTATTCTTGTCGCTATTGACCGTTTCTGGAAATCATGCAAACTAATCCCCCTTAAAGCTCTCCCCACAGCTCTCGACACAGCAGAATTCCTGTTCCACCATGTGTTTAGGACGTATGGCTTACCAGAGGAGATTGTGTCTAACAGAGAGCCCCGATTCACCTCCCGAGTCTGGTCTGCATTCTGTAAGTCTCTCAATATTAATATCAGTCTTTCCTCAGGCTGCACCCGCAGTCAAATGGAGTGACTAAACCGAGAAATAGGACGTTTCTTGCGGACATATTGCAGCCAGAATCAGAAAGATTGGAGCAGGTTTCTTCCTTCCTTCCTCCTATTCACTAACCAGCTCTTCTACAGGAATCACTCCATTTCAATGCATCCTAGGTTACCAGCCTCCACCTTTTCCCTGGACCGAGGAACCGACAGAGATCCCTGCCGTAGATTACTGGCTTCATCGTAGTGCAGCAGTCTGGCAGACAGCCCACACACGCCTTCGAGCCATACACCAGCAAAAGATGCATGTGGACCGGCACCGCCGTCCAGCTCCCCAATACCTCCCTGGACAAGAGGTATGGTTATCCACATGGGACATAAAACTTAAACTCCACTGTAAGAAATTAAGTCCCTTTCCCATCCTGCGCCAAATAACCCAATTACATATTGCTTAAAACTCCCCTCTCATTATCGGATCTCCCCTACCTTTCATGTTTCTTTATTAAAACCTGCTGTATCTGACCCTGGGTAGTCCACCGCTTCTACAGATACCTCTCAGCCGGCCCCTCCTCCTCCCTTGGAACTTGACCTTTCATGTTTATTGACCCTTGCCTGTTTTTTGAGACCACGCTTTCCGAATTCCCTTTGCAATACTGTCTGCCTGATCGATTGACCCTGATATTTCGACCACGCTCTCCAGTTCTGCCTGCATTGCCCAGTTAACCGGTATCCGACCCTCGCCTGTTTTCGACCTGCCTTTTTCCCACACCTGAGTCCTCCAGTCCCTCCTGTGGCCCCTGTGACTGGAGTGCTTAAACCTGAGGGAAACACATGCAAGTCAGATGAGGACTGGATACTGGTAGTAAATTTAAACATATTAGTCATATTGGCAATAAGTTAGTAATAAAGATCAGCTAAGTAATGTATTCATTGTTTATTATTATCATCATGATCAAGATCCATATTATTATTATTATTATTTATAATAATGGTTTATTTTGATTTATAATGTTTAAAATATTAGCTCCATTGATTTGTATATATAAAAAGGTACAATTCTGTTTAGATGGACATATAGGTGGGACATAGTTGACGGGAGTTTTTAGCGAGTTCAAAAAATGATATTAGCAATTCAGCCCTGGGTAGAGTGTTGTTGACATGAATGGGACTGAAGGCAAATTAAACTGCACTGTATTATGGGAATTGGGAACTGTGAAGACAACAGCTGATAGAAGCAGCAGTAATACCTGCCATTATTTATACTCTATTTTGGGCAACCAAGACAGATTTGATTTGTTTATTTCATTCATGAATAAATGTTTCTCTTATTCAACTTTACTGTAGAGTCCTCTGCCTAATTCCTTTGCCTGTCTCACCTCAATGCTTATTGAACCGCATGCGTCTGGGGGATTTTTCTTCTCCTCCCAAAAAATGATTAACACAAGTTGTAATGTTTCACCATGCAGCTTATGTAGTGGCAGAAAGATAACAAATCTAAATGGTTAGGTTTTGAAATGAGTGTGATTTTCTGTAATGATATGGGAAGTGGCATTATTTTCAGGTGGGAGAGAGCTGAGCTATACTCAGAAAACCATAATATAGAATTGTATTGAAACACTGAATTTTATTATGCTTTAAGAGCAGTGATAGGGCATAGGTGCGTGTCAGCCTGAATTAGTGTTAGCCCTTCAAAGAGAACAGCTCTTATTATGTAAGGAAAGAGACACTGAGCAGCATAAAGAAAGATTGCTTTAAAATAATCTACTTGCTGTGACTGTCCAGTTGCATGAGACGTATCTACCAGTCTTGCCGATTTAATAGACTGCATTCATCAGATCCTTCCACTTTCCTTATGTAGTCTTCTGATGAAATGAAAGTCTAGGAATTTAGTTTTCTGGACGATTACTGTTACTGTTACTGTTGCCATTTCTGTCTTCATACTGCTACTACTTCTACTACTAATACAATTGTGGTTCAGGTAGTTTCTCAATAAGTAATTAAAAGGGATTTAATTATTTACATGCTATATCATTTTACTATCAGCTGATGTCATTTTGCCTCTTCAGCAGATTCAAAGGTTTGTTATTTAATAAATACTTTTCTTATACTTTGCCCTGTGCTTAGATGTCAATATCACTCTTTTATAGAGACAGTGAAGCATTTTCTGCAAGCTGAAGGCTTATCACTATCACAGCAGTAGTGCAGGAAAAACCTGAACCATTGATTTTTCAATTCCACAACAGTCCCCAAAGGGCAGGGATCTGCTCTTTATTGGCCAACTACTAGAAGCAGAGCGGACGACTTCACAGTGTCGCTGCAACACGTCAATATGGAGTTTAATATATATTGTCAGGGGTCTGGCTGAGAGGTGCTCCTACAGGACTCCACATTAGACAGTTCAATGATGCTGGGAGAACACCTGCAAGGATTGTCAAGCAAAGGGAGATGGAAGTGAAATGAAGGGATATTCATAAGAACCATTGATAAATCTCGCAAATTACAAAAGCCTTCACCGGCCTACATCATATCCCCATTTTCAGTTCAACCCATTACAAACCATACACTACATTAGCCTCCTCTTTCATGACTCACTACACTAAGTCTTATGAAATTGTCATTTTGCATATTGTAGAATAGTAATAATGGTGACAATAATAATAAATGATGATAATGATGATTATAATAACAACATCAATAATAATAAACATGTAATAACTATGGACTAACTTAAAGTAAGCATGAAGCAAAGCCAAGATCTTATCCGAATAACCAGTAGTGCTGTCTTACAAGAGAATGCTTGAGTACACTGCCTCATTCTTCCCTGTCGTTGACAACTGGAAAACTGTTTAACAGGTTTCTATACAGGCATTTCTTTTGATAACAATGAGAGGCAAAGAAACGTCTAGGAGTTAAATCGGTATAACTGAAAATGTAGGGAGAAAAGGTTTCGTCTTCAAAGATTTTTCAAACATAAATTTAAAAAGTAATATAACATTGAAGTAAATGATACAGAAGATATACCATATTAGCTATTGAAATTGAATGGGCTTAAAATAACCAAAAAGGCAATACATTGCTTAATTATTTTAGTACAAATAGACTAGTGGTACATTTTGGATATTTCCTTATAATTATGTTAAAACTATAAGGAAAGATATCCAATACATTCTGTACAAGTAATGAAGGAAATACACATGAATAATGACAAAACATTGTTTGCTGCAAAATATGAAATAAGACAACACAAGACACAAGTTCTCTAAAAGGTATTTTAAATGCAGATATTTTCTTATTTATCAAAGATTGTCCAAGATGGTATTACACACAGTTTATACTTGCTGACATATTCTGTGTGTCCCCAGTTTTGCTATAAGCTTTTTTCCATGATATACTGGACGATGTACAAGACTTTAGTGACCCAGAGTCTAAACAGTCTGGAATCCTTCACCATCATATTAGTTGTTTTACTGCTAGAGATTGGTCATTATGTTCCAAAAAATATTTTCTTTCAGAGTGGTGAAGATGCACATTTAGTTTTTAAATATTAGCTGAAATGTACATTGAACTATACTATACAAAAACACAGAAAATTGATATTTATGTCCTGTTTATCTGATTGTTTGTTTCTACCGATATAAAAATATACACACCTCACAGCTAACACATTCACAACAACTTGCTCGCCATCTGTGGATTCACTACAAAGCACAGGAAGGTTGGAGACTCATCCACAGCAAAAGGGACATAACCACCATGTCCTCTTTGCCTTCTCCCCACTATCCTGCTCAACTCTGTCAGTGCTACTGGCTCCTGTTTAGAGGTTCATTCACCTTCAGCTATAACTCTGCATGCTTGGTTTGAAACTATATTAGAGGAAAGCAACAGAGTTCTCCCTTGTGCCCAGATTTAAATTACCATGACAGCATATGAGAAAACCAAAATGGATTACAGTAAATTTTTCGTTATTATTGATTCAAATGTATTTAAATTGGGAGAACATGCCGAGATGCTCAATGAACAATGCCAGATGGGATATGCTAGTGTTTAGCCCTTCAGCAGTTATATGACATCGAACACAAGTCTCCTTTACACCCTCTCCAAATGCATCTTTTACATAAATCTCTCAGGTGGAGGAAAACTTCAATTGAAAGGCTATTTTTCCATTCACTTTAACTTTAACACACTGTTCAAGGAAATCCTTTTTCAGGGCAGGTCCCCAAGTTATGTTTCTCTCCTTTGCTGGTGCATCCATGGTATATAATGAATATCAATGTAACCGTAGTTTGGAAGCAAATATATTAAATTGTAAACATGACTGCAAACCAAAGTACATACAACAGCCTTATTGTTTATCCACAATTCAACAGCCCAAAGCAGTTTAGAATCAAAGTAGCCACTGCAAAAATTTAATTTTACACTGCCTTTCAGGGTGAGTTTTGTTTGTTTTTTGTTGTCTACGGTGTGAAATTGTCTACTCCGTCTGACTGCAAATTGTTTTAATAGAAGTCTGGAGTTAATGGAAACAATTCCCTATTGCTTTTATCCTTCTCTCTTTTAATAGAAAGTATGAAACCTCAATTAAGAGCCACGGTCGGCACAAAGAAAATTAAAGTTAATTACTTTCAAATGAAATTCATTTATTGCAGTATTTCTAAGATCTTCAAATGAAAGTAATACTATACATGATTGATGTTGGTGCCTCTATATTTCTCAGAAATAAAATGAGTAAAACGGCTTTTTTATTTTCTGGAATTAGCTATTTTTAGGTAATAGGAAAGACAATATATTGAGATTCTAATATTTAAACTCAAATGCTACTAATAAAATGTATGGCTGTTATGATATCAATTTGACAATATGCATTTATAGGATAAAAATAGTTTCATGCTATTTCCTTCACATAGTGTATATTGGAACTGGAGGTGAGAGACATAAGATGTTAAGATGAGGAAAACATTTTCATGCTTCTAGTTCTCTGAGGAATGGGATAGGGCAGAGAGGTTTATCTGTGAGTTGCTAATAAACATCTGTTGAAATAGCTAGAGCTTTCACCCTCCACCCTCCTCAGGTCAGCAGCATTTCCTGCTTCAGTGCTGCCAGGGAATTTGCAGACAAATTGGATTGGGAAAAAAATCTAATAAAACAAACAAACACAAATGTATGTAAAGATGTACATACATACATAAATATATATATATACACATATCATCAGCCCATATTATCCACTGCTGGATGAAGGCCTCCCCAAGATGTTTCCTCTTGCTTCGATCTACAGCTTCCCTTTTCCATGTCACACCTGCAAAGTTCATTATTTCTTCTTAATATATTTTAAGTGATCATCTTCTAGGACTTTTTTAATCTCTAGGGATCCAATTGATGGCTTCCTTTGTCCAACTTTGATCTGTTCTTTTTGCAATGTGTCCTGCCCATTTTCACTGTCATTTTTTGGTTTGTTCTCAGATCCATTAATTCATTTTTCTATCTTTGTTATTTAAAGCATAGATCTTTTCATGCTTCTTTGTGTCGTCTGCAATTTCTGTAACATTATTGCATGTAGTTACCAGTTTTCACAACCATACGTGAGTACTGGTAGTACCTTTTCAATTCGGTGCTGTTAATTGCAAATGTACATCCCAATTCCACTCTTCTTTTGATTTCTTCCAAAATATATTTGTCTGCGCTGATTTAAGGTAGACATAACTTTTGATTTCTTCAAGTATCTGGCAATCTAACAAAGCTGTTAAACATGACATTGTGTTCTCAGGTTCATGTTAAGTCCAGTTGAATTGCTTGCATGTGTGGGTTCTTGAAGTTGAAGCAGCAGGTCTTCAGGTGCTTTTGCAAATATGATAATATCAGTAAATCGTAAGTTGTTCAAATAAATAAGCTCCGTTTAACTTTTTTCCAAATTCTTGAACACAAGTTTAGTATTATATTATGTGTATATATATATATATATATATATATATATATATATATATATATATATACACATACACAACATTAACATTATGAATGTAATAGAAAAAATAGATAAACACTGTCCATGTCTGATCTAAAACTTTGATTTGCACAAAACCATCCACAACCATACATATATTACACAATTCACTTTCTAATACAACTGAGTTTTTACTAACTCTACATTTCATCAAGTCATCACATAGTTTAGTTCCAATAAAGTAATCAATTACTTCACTGACTTCTATCGGTGCAAATTTGACTTGGGACATCTGGATGAAGACTGACTGACAAAATGTAGTTCTCTGTCTGTCAGTTTAAAAGGCAAACACAACACAATTGTGAAAAATGAAAAGGGCAGAAAATCCCTGTACCTAGATTTCCTTGGGCATTTTTTAATTTATTTTTTCTTGTCTGAATCATTATCTCTCATCAGTAGCAGGGATCTATGCTCACCTGAGGCAGCCTATTAAATTGTAGCAGAAGTAAAAGGTTTGCACAGGATCTGGCAGCCCAGAAAAAACAGATAGCATGCATCAGGAATTTCCACAGGAATACATGCAGGAGAAATCAGATTACATCTGGGCTGGGGTATATTTGCAGATCAATATTTCCTTGCTGTTATGGAAGCACTGAATATTACATCACACAGCATGAGACTAATGGCCAACAAACTCTGAAACTCAATGAGAATGTCTTGTGGTGCTTTCATACACAGAAGGATATCGCTGCGTCTGTGACCAATTGTGATTAAAGTGGGAATGCTTCATTAGAACGTTTCTAATTTAGGACTGACATATCAGCCAAAAACAGTTTCATTCACATACAAGTCGTTTTCATTGTTACCATTAGCATATTGTAACGGGTTTCTTGCACTCAGTGTGTTATTGTGTGGAACCTAATACCAGCCCTGGTGTTCTTGTTTTTTTTTTTTCCTTCCCTTTCTCTTTTTATATCCGTTCCGTAAACGAGGTCATCCGTAAAGACAGTCCACTATGTCCTCACCTGGCACCATTTATGCACCACAGTGCCACCGGGGGATAGTTGTCACTGCAATACACACCCGTAACACAGTTGATGCTATATTTCACCCTCGCTTTAATAATTTACCAAAACTGCATCATTGGCAATATATTCCTTTTCAGAAGATAGATACAACAGAGCTGGCTTTATTTACTTAATTGGCTAAACTTACTAGCAGTCACCTTTTAAAGAGTTAATCCCCTTTAAGAACATAGAACATATATACGTAGAAAAAGTGAAGATACTCTGAACACCATTTTCTTCCGCTCTTCTCTTTATTCAAACCACAAGCATTTGCCAGAGAAAACAGTAAGCAATACATTATGGTCCTCAGTACTGACATTCCCCATTATGCCTACAAATCAAAACTCGAGGTGAACTGTCCAGACAATGACAGAAATTGTGTGTTTTTCTATCACATGCTTAAATGCTTATGACTTACTGATAGGCCAAAGATTCATTCTCACTCAATGTGATCAGTTCAGGACCTCTCACAAGCTCTTTACAGAGAAAAAAGGGAAAAGTTGCCTCAAACCCCTTTCCTCATCTCACTAATTGCTTCCTAGTTGATATCCATTAGAGTGCCCTTGACAACAAACAGCCTGATTGTTTTGTCACTTTTATGGTGACTGGCTGAGCTTAGGGGCTAAAAAGCAACGTGTTGCTAAAACTGCCAACTGTGAGCGTTGATCTACGGGCATTGCTGACAGCATGGTAATTCATGTCCTCTTAATTCTTCTCAATTTCCTTAAAAGCTCTCCATCTGGAGACAATCCTAGGTTATGTTCCAAACATATCAAAATATATATAAAAGACATAGAAGGAAAAACTAGACAGACTAAAAACGTTGGTTGGCATTTCATTCTTCTAGCACGCATTACATTTTGTGACCTACAAAGTTCCCAGAATAGAAATGCAGTATTTTATATCTGTAGGAATTCAGAAGGTTAATATCTGTATTGCACTGCATAGAAGTGTGATCTACACTCTTATACTATTACTGAATGTGGTTAAAGATAGCCTCTATGCAACTATGGACAAGGAGAAAATCCAGGTGGTCGCTTAAGATAACCAGGAACAGCTTTGAAACTCTGAATTATTTGAATGGCATGTTTGAAATTAATGGTAGCCTATCGCAAAAACGTCATGACTGTATAGTATTAAAGTATAACAAGGTTTTGCTGCCAGGCTGTACACCGTATATGCTTCAGGTACAGTATTTTGACAGTTCATCTATTCAGCATTTTGTTTCCTCCTATGAATCTCATTTTGTTTTGAGCCAAATTTACATCCAACACATTAATGCTACAAATAGCAATTTTATAAGCTTATGGCAATTCAGAAAATTTGCTCGAATGAAATTCGTCATTGATCACAAAAGTGGTCATCAAAGTCTTCAAACAATCATCAGCAATAGGTTCAGCACAGAAATCATTCTGATGCATTATGAAATTAAAAAATATATAAAAATCTTACAATTTAACAAAAAACAAACAAACAAACACAACATGCATTTTGCCCTGCTAAGACAATAAGACAATGGAAACTAGACTATGGGCTGGATTAAATCAAAATTTGACCCACCCACTAATAGCAAACTACAAACCTGTACACCATAGCGGTTACATTTCTGATGAGAAGAAAGTGGCATCTTACTAAAAATGAAGCAGCAACTGAGTACAGATCTGTAGTTTTCTATTAGCAGGTGGGTCAAAGTTTAAATTTAATCCCAGCCTATGTAAAATATTTGTTTCCTAAAATTGAATATAAGGTCAGAAAATCAATCATATATCTATCTTCAATCTTCTATAGGTATTTTAAATAAACTATAGTGTGCCTTATTTAGTCTGCATAAACATGATTTAAAATTAAGGTTTAAACAGTGTAGTGCCTCAGTCAACAGCACATGGCTGGAAATTAATTTTCATCATTCATCACGTAATTGACAGCAAAGACACCAGTGAAAGTCTAGATCAGAACTTTTCCTATAATTAAATTACCAGCAATTTTGATGTGACTGACATAATAAATGTCAAAACAAGAGATGCATGACACAGGCATTTATGATTTGGGAAATCTAATGATGCAGGATGTTTTGCAGTGCAGGGATGAAATGGAGGAATATTATCAAGGCGCACGGTGTCATTTGCAATGTGGCGGGGAAATGACAAAGATTCTACAGGCCTGAAAACACATCAAACATTTTAAATAGAGAACAGATCATTCCATGTCATTCTCATAGCAGTAAAGCGGCTGGGGGACTGCATCCTTGAATTATGATTGTAATCAGATAAACTGTATGACCTCTGTTTTGCTTGGGAAAATAAGTTATTAAGAGATGACACCTTGAAATGAACAAGGGAATCTGCTTCTGCCTCACAAAGAAAAGAAGCAAAACAATGTAATATTTTTTATAATTTAGAATTTTTCAGTTTAACAATCAGCGTGAGTTATAAGTACATATTTGTATTTAAAACAATTAAATGTACCTTTAATTATGGCTATAACAACAAAACAACCCAATCAATCCCACCATTTAATCTTGGCATTTCCTCAAGGAGTCAACTTCAGTGCCTGGAAAATGTATTCTGGATGTCCATGACTTTTTGTCTAACAAAATAGATAAATACACTTGCCCATAATGTCTACTTGTGACTTACATTAGGTCACGTGCCTTTAATTAATTTTGGATGGTCAACTTTTCTATTTGAGTGTGCCACAATTGAGAAAATTTAAATTTTAAAATTTATAATGGGGTGGGTGTCAGGTGAGCAACATCAAATTTTAAGTTAAGTTGGTGTTTCTTGGTCTTGAAAAGGAAACATTTAAAGACAAAAACATATACATCCATTGGAGGCTTCCTTTTTTTATAATGTTTTCCTCCATGAAAAAAGCAACATTCGTTATTCCTAAGCCTTGCATGTCTTCAGCTTGTTTCGTTTTACTGCAGTGCAGACCCAATGGCAACATTGTAACATTTCATGCTACATTTATTCTGTAGGCCTACGCTTCAATTATTGTTATTGGTAATAAACTTTTATAAATTACTGTGGCTGCATTCTTGGAAAATGCCTGAACATTCCTTTTGTGGGCGATTTTATAAATGTACATATATTCTGCCCAATGGTATATTTTACTCAATTTAGAGGGTTTATGTTTATGGGCTTCTCAGTTCAGCGAACCCCAAGATTACTTGGTTTGTATAGCTATCCAGATGATAGGAAAACACTAACTTGTTTATGGTTTTCAAGTAACCTTTGATGGAAACAGACATAGATTTGTGTCATAAAAATAAATATATACAACAGTAATAATAATGATAACAACAACAATAATAACCAAGATAATAATGAAAATCATAACATAATCATAATAATTAGAATCATTAGAAGCTGAAAGGAATGACATTTGCTTAATATAGGTTTCCTTCATTTTACATTTTTAACTTCCTTAAATTGACTATTATTTTATTACCAAGATTACTGCGTATTTTTATGCAAAATTTTATGTTTTTTAGCTGACAAAAAAAATCATAAATGTATAAATGTATACATATATTAAATAGTACCTTGCAAAAGTATTCAGACCCTTCCTACGGTTTCCCATTTTGTGAAGTTGCAAAATTATGCATTTTATACATATTTTATTCAAGACTTAAATGCTCAAACTGAAGATTTTAAAGGGTAAGATAACTTACAGCAAACGTCATCAAAAACTACAGAGAAACAAAATGGAAATATGTTGATTGCATAAGAATTCAGATGTGTTACCTCAATATTTGGAAGCACCCTTGGCTGCAATTACCACCCGATCCTCGAGATTCTACATGCATCGAAGCATCTAGTAGAAGACATTTTTATGCAATTGAGGTGAGAGGGGGGGGCTGCCCGGAAACAAAGGTACAGTGAGGGAAAAAAGTATTTGATCCCCTGCTGATTTTGTACGTTTGCCCACTGACAAAGAAATGATCAATCTATAATTTTAATGGTAGGTGTATTTTAACAGTGAGAGACAGAATAACAACAAAAAAATCTCGAAAAACGCATTTCAAAAAAGTTATAAATTGATTTGCATGTTAATGAGGGAAATAAGTATTTGACCCCTTCAACTTAGTACTTGGTGGCAAAACCCTTGTTGGTCAGACGTTTCTTGGAGTTGGCCACCAGGTTTGCACACATCTCAGGAGGGATTTAGTCCCACTCCTCTTTGCAGATCCTCTCCAAGTCATTAAGGTTTCGAGGCTGACGTTTGGCAACTCGAACCTTCAGCTCCCTCCACAGATTTTCTATGGGATTAAGGTCTGGAGACTGGCTAGGCCACTCCAGGACCTTAATGTGCTTCTTCTTGAGCCACTCCTTTGTTGCCTTGGCTGTGTGTTTTGGGTCATTGTCATGCTGGAATACCAATCCATGACCCATTTTCAATGCCCTGGCTGAGGGAAGGAGGTTCTCACCTAAGATTTGACGGTACATGGCCCTGTCCATCATCCCTTTGATGCGGTGCAGTTGTCCTGTCCCCTTAGCAGAAAAACACCCCCAAAGCATAATGTTTCCACCTCCATGTTTGACGGTGGGGATGGTGTTCTTGGGGTCATTCCTCCTCCTCCAAACACGGTGAGTTGAGTTGATGCCAAAGAGCTCGATTTTGGTCTCATCTGACCACAACACTTTCACCCAGTTCTCCTCTGAATCATTCAGATGTTCACTGGCAAACTTCAGACAGGCCTGTACATGTGCTTTCTTGAGCAGGGGGACCTTGCGGGCGCTGCAGGATTTCAGTCATTCACGGCGTAGTGTGTTACCAATTGTTTTCTTGGTGACTATGGTCCCAGCTGCCTTGAGATCATTAACAAGATCCTCCCGTGTAGTTCTGGCTGATTCCTCACCGTTCTCATGATCATTGAAACTCCACGAGGTGAGATCTTGCATGGAGTCCCAGACCGAGGGAGACTGACAGTTATTTTGTGTTTCTTCCATTTGCGAATAATCGCACCAACTGTTGTCACCTTCTCACCAAGCTGCTTGGCGATGGTCTTGTAGCCCATTCCAGCCTTGTGTAGGTCTACAATCTTGTCCCTGACATCCTTGGACAGCTCTTTGGTCTTGTCCATGGTGGAGAGTTTGGAATCTGATTGATTAATTGCTTCTGTGGACAGGTGTCTTTTATACAGCTAACGAGCTGAGATTAGGAGCACTAGTATAAAAGACACCTGGGAGCCAAAAATCTTGCTGATTGATAGGGGATAAATACTTATTTCACTCATTAACATGCAAATCAATTAAAAAAAAAAATTGAAATGCGTTTTTCTGGATTTTTTTGTTGTTATTCTGTCTCTCACTGTTAAAATACACCTACCATTAAAATTATAGACTGATCATTTCTTTGTCAGTGGGCAAATGTACAAAATCAGCAGGGGATCAAATACTTTTTTCCCTCACTGTTCATGCATTGAGCCTTCACGATTTAGCCCACCATTGTAGTCTATGGAACAACTACCGCAAATCCCCGTTAGAGGCATAAAAACGGTGCTTTATCCTATGCTTTCCCAGCCTCCGAGAAGCTGGCATTCACTTGCTTCAGCCTTACATCTTGCAGCTTCCAGGTACCGCACACGGCATGCTTTAACCCCCCTGCTCTGCACCCACAGAAGCCGCTCTTCACTTGCTTCAGCCTTATTCTCTCAGTTCCATATACAACACTGCATTTGTCGTCTTTCATTTGATCCCATGGAGAGGCAAATGGACAGGCTACATTTTAAACATGTGATGTCTTGAAGGAGCCTTTATTTATACATTTGTGTATATATTTCTGTATGCATATGTAGTGTATTTAAGACAATGTAATAGAATGAGGACAGGTTCATGCGCTCTCAATGGAAGCTAGGTGCTGTCTCCAGAAGCAGCAATACACCTGCTTCAGCCTTATTTCTCTCAGCTCCCAGGGGCCGCACATGGCATGTTTTAACCCTCCAGCTCGAAGCCTCCAGAAGCCCATATCACTTTAGCCTTACTGGTCTCAGTTTCCTTATTGGTCTCAGGGCCGTGCAGAGACTCAAACGAGGTGGGGCGTGGGGGTTGTAGAGTACATTGCAGGGCTGTGGATGAATTGTCAGGCGAAACAGCAGTGGCTAGTAATGGCTGTCTTGGTTTTTGCAGAACAATCACAATAAAGTTGGTTTTATAGACACACACACTTAAATATATTCTTTGTTTGAAGACTGAAGCTAAAAGACTACAGCCGCCACAATGCCTAGCTGTGTCACTCCAATGATGTATGGGAGCTGTAGTTCTTGAACCAAATTCAGACAGAAACACGGCCTCAAGGAGGCGTATTTGATGCAGACTGCTGTGTAAACTGAGACTTTGGTGCTGGTTTTGAGATTGCTGTTGCTGAAGACCTTGGTGCAGAGACGTCTAAAAGCAGCAGTGGCTTAGGCGATACGGGTATGAATCTCAATGTCTATGGAGCAGGAGGGGGAGAGAACGGTGCCAAGGTAGGTGAAGTGGGGGACTACCTTGAGGGGTGTTCCATTGATGTGAAGGTTGGGGATGGAGCTGATGGGTTGGACAGCTGGGCGATTATTTCAGTTTTTTGGATATTGACTTGGAGGCCTACTGAGTGGTATATGGAGGAAAACATATTGAGGGCCCACTGCATGGCCTCAAGGGCGTCAGGATACTGCAGCAAGCAGACCTGGTGGATTTTGGTCTTGGACTTCAGGCAGTCATTGACTGCAAAGGATTTGGAACCAAGTATTGAAACATGATTATGTTAGTTTGTCCAATTACTTTTGAGCCTCTAAAATTGGGAGTGGGGGGGGGGCACATATTAAAATGTGTGTAATTCCTACACCGTTCACCCAATTTGGATGTAACTACCCTCAAATTAAAGATGAAAGTCTACACTTAAAGCACATCTTGATTTTTTCCTTTCAAATCTATTGTGGTGGCATACAGAGCCAAAATGATGACAATTGTGTCACTGTGCAAATATTTTTAGACCTAACAGTATATACACACACACACACACACACAACACACACAACACACACATGAAAGTAATATTTCTGTTAGTTTGCAAACTGCAGACATTTTCTAACACTTAAAGTATGAGACATATCACTTCACACTCTGAGCCAGAATCCATGCAGTAGGTAAATCCTTGAGGTTGCTGAAGGAACACCCACTGCAGGCATTTCCATCACATCACAGCTTGGAGGAAGGCTTCTCTCTAGCAACTGTAATTTATATTTTAAAACTTGCAAAAGAAGTGTAAAAATTGTTTACATTAAAAATTTCCATACAGCTTTCCATGAAAGACTAAAATAATATTACATCCCATAGATACACAAAAAATGTACCATAGCAAACTAATACACTGCAGCTTTCCATTTCCAATCAATCTCTTTTTGACTACATGGTGATACTTTAGACAAACCCAATTAACCTTTTAAATAAGGAAACCCAAAAAACGAATAAGAAAATCCTCTATGACTTGTTTATGCTTGAGAAAGCCATTATATCAAACAAACCATCTTCTCCATATAAGCCTGCATTATTAGGAATGTTACTGTGGTGCAGTGCTGGGTGGGGCACATAATGGCCTCCCAGAAGAAGCCCTGGGGAATGTAATGCCGCTCTGTGTGGCCATATTGTGCCCCACCCAACACTGCACCACAGTTACATAGAGAAAATTACCACGGTTATAACACGTTAATGTCGTGGTTTATTGAATATAAATAATCTACATATTGAAATGGGTAGCTTACTTCCATTTAAGCAGCACACAAAAAGAGCAGCAAGTAAAAGATTGACATGGTGACATGACATTTGAGCTGCAAAGGTATATATTTATTATAAAATAAGAAAAGAGTGACATTCTCAAACAATAAGATACAGCTGTACATCAATAATCCATTTAGGTCCACAATGAACAGAACACAATATTAATAATAATGAGAACAATATGTAACAAGCTGTGCATACATTTTCTTCAATTGAAATCCACGCTTTTCTTGGTGTCCTATGACAAGATGTTATGTCCCATGTTTCATAGCAGAGTGTTATAACATTATGTCTTATATGTATTTATACCTGCATTGTGATGCTTTACCTCCAAAATCTGGAGGAATCATTCTGTGGCATGTATGGTTATGTCACACATTTCATAGTGAGTGTTATATTTAGTGTTATGAATACTTATGTGCCTTTTATGTCAGATGGAAAAATTGTTATGGCTGGTTATGAATGTATTATGGCTGTGTTATGTAGCCTTAATGTAGGCTACAAAGAGGGGTGCTCAAATAAATCGTTACCCAAAAATCTATGTATGTGCATTGAAATAAACGCATACCAGGCTGGCTGCATTTATACTGCGTTATATCTGACATTTTTAAATAAGATTTAGGAAATATAGTCTGTCTGAGGCAGTCTGCAATAACACAGATAAACAACATAAGGCAGCTTTTACTAAATACAACAGAGAGATCACCGCTATCATATATAAGGGAAAGGTAGTAATTTCACTTGTATTAAATAGAAGGCCAATGCAACCAGTGTAATTTTGGTTTCCTTGTAGTAATATCATACTTTTTCAATTCCCTGACATGTATTATGTTTCTTAAAAAATATAAAATAAATAAAAGCCTGCTGAGATATCCATGTTACTGTTGTGTTTAAGTGAGATTTTAAAACTTACAACTCGTTTTACCCTGCCACAGAGGTGGGGGCTACCCACTATGCAGTTACAATAGCTGACAAAACATTTGTGGTAAAAAACTAAAACTAAAATAAAACTAGTAATAATTTGTTTGCCTCTGGCTAATTTGACGCAAACAAAGTGTGTTATAAATAGCTGTCTCTCCCCTTGAACATCCCCAGAAGCAGCTCATAATGAGATCTACCCTTTATTACATCTGAATGAATAACAATGCCCAATTTTTAGATGCTCTGGCTGAAGGGAATCAGGTAATGAGTTCTGGATTATTAATATATGTATAAATTTGCAAACGGGGAAAAATTAAATCAAAATCTGTATCAAAACAGAGTTTTCCACAGTGAAGTTAGAATATTCACCAGGCGACAGACACCACATTGTAACACAGAGGACTCTGTGCAGAAACACTGTGTGATGCAGCCCTGTGTGGTTTCCATGGAAACTGCTTGAGAAGAGAGTCGGGGTTTCATTTTTGTTTGTTTAATTTTTTTTAAACTACTAACTTTGTCATTTTAAAATGTTATAACTATAAATATATAGATATACAATCTACAAAAATCCCCTGAAATGAAAACTTTAATAATTCTCTCAAAGGGTTTTGCAAAATTTGTCTGAATGTTTTAATAAAAAGTAGAGTAACATTTAAGCTTGGGATACAGTTTTCTTCTTTACCTATGAGTGAGTTTATATTTTTTAATACACAAGTACATTTTTCTTTCTAGATGTTCCTCTCCCATGTGGGCAACAGTTTGCATTTAGCAATTCAAATCATGAATTAAAAACTATCATGAATGCCACTGGCATTTCTTAATACCTCATTAGAAGTGAAAGAATTACAAAGAATTCCTGCACAGAAATCATGCAGAAGGTCAAGTGGAATAATCCCAGTGTCAAAGGATTTCTGCTATAAGGACAGGTTAAGAAAATGTATTGAAATTGAGGTCGGGGGAAAAAAAGAAAAAAGATAAAAAGAAGAAATAAAAGGTTAAGGGGGAAATTTAATTAGTTTGTAATTTCCTAAATGGTGTAGATAAGGTCACTCCAAATTAGTATTTCCTCATGTGCAGATAGACTAGGACTGAAACTGAAATATGAATCAAATGAAGTTAAATCAAGTGTAACTGTGGCATCAACACCTGGGCTTTTCCATGCGTCTAGATTTCTTCCTCAGGGGGATCGATCCATTCCTAGGGGCTGCAAAGACTTCAATCCATCCCACCATTAAAATGATAGTATTGATCTAATCATTCACTTAATAGTCCAAATAAGCCAATTCTCCCTCGGTCCTAATTAGTCACTAATTTAATGATGTATATAAAGCCTGGAGGACTGTGGCCCTTTTGGTACTGGGCTGATCATTAGCATCTTTTAGGGACTCTCATAATGAAATGAATCCTCAGATGTACTTATTAATTTTAAGTATGTGCCCAAGAAGAGGATTCAGTACAGCAAAGAGTGCATCAAACATTAAAATGCACAATATGATTCAGCAGAACCAGCAGCTATGCGGTCTTCGTAGCCACCAGATGGAATCAGTCCTACAAATACCCTGTGTTTGAGTGTTTATTCTATAGAATTAGATTATATGCATTTCAAAACAGGGTCTACTCTGCTAAGTATAACATACAACATAATCGAGCCATTAATCGACCAATCCCTCGATCTGAGGCGTATGAAATTCATTATATTTATCTGGATTTGCACATTTATTTTCAGATGTCAATTTTGTTGTTTTAAAGCAAAACACTTTTTTAAACATCTGATTCACCACGGTAAATGGAGTGACAACAAAATGGCCTAACAAAATAAATGTTCAGCAACTTTATTCTGAAACTAGATATTGCAGTGACAAAAAAATAAATAAAAAGGATTTGGCACTATGGACCATTGCATTACACCAATAGGATGCTTACCACGTTATTAACTTTAATGTTAGTGTGATGGAGCAAAACCCATCACTGTATTATATACACCGATCAGCCATAACATTATGACCACTTGCCTAATATTGTGTAGGTCCCCCTTTTGCCACCAAAACAGCCCTGACCCGTTGAGGCATGGACTCCACTAGACCTCTGAAGGTGTGCTGTGGTATCTGGCACCAAGACGTTAGCAGCAGATCCTTTAAGTCCTGTAAGTTGCGAGGTGGGGCCTCCATGGATCGGACTTGTTTGTCCAGCACATCCCACAGATGCTCGATTGGATTGAGATCTGGGGAATTTGGAGGCCAAGTTAACACCTTGAACTTGTGATTCATCAGACCAGGCCACCTTCTTCCATTGCTCTGTGGTCCAGTTCTGATACTCACGTGCCCATTGTAGGCGCTTTCGGCAGTGGACAGGGGTCAGCATGGGCACCCTGACTGGTCTGTGGCTACGCAGCCCCGTACGCAATAAACTGCAATGCACTGTGTGTTCTGACACCTTTCTACCAGAACCAGCATGAACTTTTTCAGCAATTTGAGCTACAAGTAGCTCGTCTGTTGGATCAGACCACATGGGCCAGCCTTCGCTCCCCACGTGCATCAGTGAGCCTTGGCCACCCATGACCCTGTCGCCGGTTCACCGCTTTTCATTCCTTGGACCACTTTTGATAGGTACTGACCACTGCAGACCGGGAACACCCCACAAGAGCTGCAGTTTTGGAGATGCTCTGACCCAGTCATCTAGCCATCACAATTTGACCCTTGTCAAAGTCGCTCAGATCCCTACGCTTGCCCATTTTTCCTGCTTCTAACACATCAACTTTGAGGACAAAATGTTCACTTGCTGCCTAATATATCCTACCCACTGACAGGTGCCATGATAACGGGATTATCAGTGTTATTCACTTCACCTGTCAGTGGTCATAATGTTATGGCTGATCAGTGTATGTTTGTTTGTTAAACATGTTTAGTATCATTCTAGGTGTTATAATATTGCAATTAAAGACCATATGCATAGAAGGCAAGCCATAATGTGATTTCATACAAAGCCTATTTCAGAAGAGGTTAATAAGGTTAGTAAGGAAAAGAGAACTAACAAAGACTTACTTTGGGTGTCATTGAAAAGTGACCATATTGGTCACATTTTTTTGTTAATAGAACTAGTTACCTTAATCCAGCTATAAGGAAGGGGTTACTGTATTACTTTACAGTGTGATGCAAAATTTTGAGCAAAAACTAGCCCAACCCAAAGTCTAACCATAGTCTGAACTCTTAATAGCAAGTTAATTTTACATTTCATACAACTATGTATGAAGTTGCTATGCATCTAATAAGATTAATCTAAATCACTATTAAATAAACATTTGTATAACTATATGAATAATGAATACATTAATAATACAAGAGTCTGTTTTAAGTGTAGCCTCAAGTTGTGCCCACATACATGTAGCTCATGATGCGAATGTCAACTTTGGGAGTAGGATATGACCTTCACAATTATTTTGCTCTTAAACTATAGCAGATTTTATCTCCAGGCATTCCTGGTGAAAAGAATGAGAGGATACTAAATGAAATTTTTTTGGCAAAGAAGGAAAAAGTAAATCCATTTCATTTCACTCTTCTGACAGAAGTCATTTTCTTTAAGCAACCTCCACACTTCAAACCATTCCCTCTTTGTTTCCCAAGGTGATACGAGGTCATTTTAATGAAGAGAAAAAGGATGGCCAAAGGAGCTGCATTGTTTTTCTTCTGCCACTGCATCCCTCTTTATTAAATAAAAGAATGCATGACTGCTTTATTAAATATAAAATATTGAAATCCCCAAATTTCTGTTTGCACTCCACTCCTCCACTGTTAAATTGATTTTACGCTCCATAGCTATTTGCATTCGAAATAACGCATTGAATTAGTAACTGGGGTGGTGAGGGGGGGTCCATGTAGAAGGAACTCTATTTAGAGATTGCTCCCTGTATGTCTCAGAAATGACTAATTATAGGCTGCAAAGCAATGTTCTATATCATAAAAGAAAGTAGGTGTACAAATAAATTGAAAGTTAAATTATGCCATTATACATTCATATGTTGTTCATTTACCTGGTAACCTTATCTTAATCTCAATCCAAATCAATTTTCATGAATAGGAAATTAAACTTTAGATCTCTAATTGATATATATGTTCAGCTAAACATGATTCATTCCTATCCAAATAAATACTTTTTGAAAACAGTGACTTCAATTTAAAGAGGGGATTAGACCAATTATTTTAATGTTGGAGGGGAACCAGAACAGAAACTGTATTCAACAAAGTATTGCGGTCAAAATGTTACACATTGTTTTGTAAACATTGGTTTGGTCATTAAAATGTGCAAGATCACAGTTATAAACAGAACAGAAAACTGGAATGCATTAACAAAAAGAGAGATCTGTCAATGGCCTGAAGTATGAGAGATAATACTTGCTGCCAATGCTTAAAATATTACATATACAATAGCTATTTAGCATTTGTTCTAGATAAATACAGGTCAGATAACAGCATATTTTCAACTTCTTTAATATCTTAAGGGATAAGAGGAAATATAATAATGCTGTTCCAGTGTTTATACATTCAAAGCTGTTCTGGTATCCTGAAGCTATTTTCACAAATGGTTGACAAATTAAGATATTTCTATAAGAAGATTCACAGATTCAGATTTTAAAAAATCTGATAATATTCAAAGCTGTGATGAGAATGTTATCGATGGATTGATACACAATACTTTTTAAGAAATGTTTTACTGAAATGTATTAAATGAAATATTAAAACTGCAAGCATGATTGTCTTGAGATAAAACCTTATACGAAGGCATTTGAGTGACATTATAAATTGGCGTTCATTTACAGGGCTGGAATGATTATTAGAAGTTATTAAAGTTATGTTTTCAACTATATGTAAGCACACAATACAGCACTCTGGAAAGTAAACAAATATTTAAAAAAGTGTTTAATTCGTGAAGCCACATGTAGCAATGTAAATAAAACAAATAAAAAATAGTTTGTGTGTGTGATCTCTCAAGCTTTATAAACACATGTTCTCCTGTGGCCACTTTCTCCTGTCCCTGCCCATTTCTTAACTTCATGTAATACATGCAGGATGTAATAGACACCACCTGTTTTCCTGGGCTGCATTGCATAGGGTCCCTTGAGCTCGGCTACAACAGACAGGCTATGTTCAGCATCTGAGGTCACTGGAGAAGATTTCCACAGGGGAGAATAGGTGAGAGTCTGCTGAATCTCCCTGACATTTCCCTACCAATGAACAGGAAGAGTTTAATAAGCCATTTCTACATTTAACTAACAAGAACCATCCCTCTCATTCAATATTTTATAAAGAATTAATACAACACTCACCAACATTTATTTTCCTATAACGAAAATCGACGTCTTAGTCACCAGTTCCTCTCCACACTCCTAGTGTCCTCACAGCAACACATTGCATTCCCAGGTTGACTAGTAACCAGAATGTGTTTATTTTTATGTATTTCTTGTTTAAGAACTATCATGATCGCGCATTAATTCTATAAAAGCCATGTTATATATTTGGCTTTGGCATTTCACCTGGGGCAAAGTGCAACTGCTAATAAATCAATCAATTAATGTCTATTTATTTTCATGGGTTTGAAGATGGTGGTGTTTGTACTGTTTTAGCACAGCACTGCATGTACAGTCAGCTCTTGTAAGGTGTTTTATGAGGAGGTTGAATATCACACCTTGACAATTTAATCAGTACCATGAAAAACATAATTAAATTTAAATTAAATAATAATAATAAAAACATACCGCAAACCAACTCATGAAAGACAAGCTATTCTCAACTTCACAAATTTTTGAAAATCAATGCAAGTGTAGGTGTTATTTTTTGTTAAGTGAGATCACAGTATAGGAGTCAAACACACACCCCCGCTCCCACTCTGCAAACTTGTCCCTTCAGGCTGCTTTTGAGCCAGCTTGCTTTCATTTTAATTTTTTCTCAGCAAAATACCTAGCCACTACTTTTGAAATGGATATATTGGATAAGATCAGAAATCAGCAGCAGTTTTACAAATTTGTTTGATAACAAACTGCCACTGAACTACGTAATTCAGTCTTGACTTGATGTTACAACATTAGTATATTATTCAAATATTATTGTCCATAAGTATTCCTTTGTCACTTCAAATAACATCAGAAATACTGAATACTACTGAAATTACATACAGACAAGTGACAAATTAAAGGAAAAAACAACATAAAGTGTCTCAGTAAGGTGTTGGGCCACCACGAGCCACCAGAACAGCTCCAATGCTCTTGGCACAGATTCTAGACTCTCTGGACTCTACTGGAGGGATGGAACACCATTCTCCCAAAAGATATTCCCTCATTTGGTGTTTTGATGATGGTGGTGGAGAGCGCTGTCTAACACATCGGTCCAAAATCTCCCATAGGTGTTCAATTGGTTTGAGATCTGATGACTGCGAAGGCCATAGCATATGATTCACATCATTTTCATACTCATCAAATCATTCAGTGATCCCTCATGCCCTGTGGATGGGGGCATTGTCATCCTGGAAGAGACCACTCCCATCAGGATAGACATGTTTCACCATAGGATCAAGGTGATCACTCAGAATAACTTTGTAATGATTTGCAGTGACAAGTGGACTCAAACCAGAGCCTCCAGACCCCCCTCACTGTAGGGGTCAAACAGTCAGGCCTGTCCCGTTCTCTTGGTGTCCCACACATGCACTCGCCCACTTGTCGAGAACACTAGCCAGTTGAGTGTCTTTGTGACTGAAGCTCCTGCCATTCGTGCTCCAATAATGACCCCACTTACAAAATGACTTAGATCCTTTCCTGTTGCCATCTTGCTACAAAATTGAGGTCAATTGCTTAATTGTATCATGCAGTACACCTCTTTGGAGGCGTCTGCATTTGTTATGTTCCTCTACTCATTTATTCAGGTTTTTCCTTTAATTTGTCACCTGTTTGTGTGTGTGTGTGTATATATATATATATATATATATATATATATATATATATATATATACACTCACCTAAAGGATTATTAGGAACACCTGTTCAATTTCTCATTAATGCAATTATCTAACCAACCAATCACATGGCAGTTGCTTCAATGCATTTAGGGGTGTGGTCCTGGTCAAGACAATCTCCTGAACTCCAAACTGAATGTCTGAATGGGAAAGAAAGGTGATTTAAGCAATTTTGAGCGTGGCATGGTTGTTGGTGCCAGACGGGCCGCTCTGAGTATTTCACAATCTGCTCAGTTACTGGGATTTTCACGCACAACCATTTCTAGGGTTTACAAAGAATGGTGTGAAAAGGGAAAAACATCCAGTATGCGGCAGTCCTGTGGGCAAAAATGCCTTGTTGATGCTAGAGGTCAGAGGAGAATGGGCCGATTGATTCAAGCTGATAGAAGAGCAACTTTGACTGAAATAACCACTCGTTACAACCGAGGTATGCAGCAAAGCATTTGTGAAGCCACAACACGTACAACCTTGAGGCGGATGGGCTACAACAGCAGAAGACCCCACCGGGTACCACTCATCTCCACTACAAATAGGAAAAAGAGGCTACAATTTGCACAAGCTCACCAAAATTGGACAGTTGAAGACTGGAAAAATGTTGCCTGGTCTGATGAGTCTCGATTTCTGTTGAGACATTCAGATGGTAGAGTCAGAATTTGGCGTAAACAGAATGAGAACATGGATCCATCATGCCTTGTTACCACTGTGCAGGCTGGTGGTGGTGGTGTAATGGTGTGGGGGATGTTTTCTTGGCACACTTTAGGCCCCTTAGTGCCAACTGGGCATCGTTTAAATGCCACGGCCTACCTGAGCATTGTTTCTGACCATGTCCATCCCTTTATGACCACCATGTACCCATCCTCTGATGGCTACTTCCAGCAGGATAATGCACCATGTCACATGGTCGAATCATTTCAAATTGGTTTCTTGAACATGACAATGAGTTCACTGTACTAAACTGGCCCCCACAGTCACCAGATCTCAACCCAATAGAGCATCTTTGGGATGTGGTGGAACGGGAGCTTCGTGCCTTGGATGTGCATCCCACAAATCTCCATCAACTGCAAGATGGTATCCTATCAATATGGGCCAACATTTCTAAAGAATGCTTTCAGCACCTTGTTGAATCAATGCCACGTAGAATTAAGGCAGTTCTGAAGGCGAAAGGGGGTCAAACACAGTATTAGTATGGTGTTCCTAATAATCCTTTAGGTGAGTGTATATATATATAAATTAATGAATCACATTTTAAAACCTGAGTATGCAACATACGCTTCTTTAATCAGAACACTACATATGATCACTAATTTACTAAATGTATCACCTACCTTATATTTCACACACTATCATAATATATACTATACCATATGAAAATCTAACAATGGCAACCACATTTGAGTTTGAGTTTAACAGGTACTATCTTATGTTACATACATTAGTGTTAGTCAGAGCACCTTTTTTTCCAAGTCCATTTAATGTGCTGATATATTTAGTCCATGAATTGATAGTCCTGATGGAGTAGGTGACATAGTCAGTGATTAAGTATTCCTGTTTAATGTTCTTACTTTAAATACAAGTTTAAGTAAAACTTATTTTAGCAAATGCATTGTGTTTATTCATGAATGGAATCTGTTCACATTACATGAACAACAATATCTTGAAAGTCACAAAGATTTTTTTTTGGGGGCGGGGGAATCTGAATAGTGCGCATCTATTAGGACGAATACGATATATATATATATATACACACACACATACGTACACACACATACGTACACATTCTAAAGTTAACATTTTGAAATCTTAAAAAGTGGACCACTTGATTTTGTGGTGCTCTTGAAACACATTTATTTTTATCCTGTTGCAATACTTCTCATATTACTTATCAAGAAAATATTTATCCACCTCCATGTGGCTTTTCATGTTAAACAATCAAAAATAAATACATTAGTTAAAAGGAAGAGACCTGTGGGTGAAAGAAAAAGCAAGAAATCAGAGTTGTATTTAGACACAGGCTTGTAGCTATGGAAACAGGCCTATCCTGTCCCATAACCGTCATTTGACTGAAGTGTTTATGGAAAAGTTGTTTCTTTAGTCACCATTCACTATAATTAATCTGGTTATGGAGATTATTCATTTTGTGAAATAATCTGGTCCACCAATTGCTAATGGTAGCAAGATATTGGTGAAAATTATTTCAGTGTTTATACTATAGTTTTGCATGAACAGCAGTAACTTGAATATGAACTAACAAAGAGCAATATATAAACACTGAATCTTTTGATGTACAGATTTTCAAAATCCTTACACTTAAGAATACCACACTATACATATATTCTTTTCAAGCATGTGCAAAATAAATTTTTGAGCCTTTTGATCTTCACTTACTTATTAACTCCAAATCATATTTAATATTCATGCCTGTGACAGATACTGCAAAGTGGCCACCACCTTGAATAATTACAGCAACAAATAAATGTAATAACCTCATAAAGTGCTTTATTTATTTGAGCTAGTATCCTGCCTTGCTGACTAATGTGTTCCCCCCCTCACATAAACCATTTAATTTCTGGCTTACTTTGACTTTGAAAGAAGAGTTAACTGCATAATGTTTTGCAGGTATTTAATTCCCTTTTTGCATTTTTAGATTATCCCAGAAAGAAGCAGATACAATTTTCAAACTGAATAAAGCACTAAACATTCAAATTGCAACACACTGTCTTTATCACAAGAAGCTGTGATGGACTGCTATCATAATCATTGTCATCATCCCGTTATGTGATATGTAAATGTAGGTAAATGGTGAGATACTCAGCCTTTCTGTCATATTAACAAATGGAGGCTAGTGATCAGACTGTAACAGCATGAGGCGGCTTCAAAACACAGAAGTGAGGGAGAAGAGATTACACACAAAGATGCTGCAGAGAGCGGATGTGTGGGAAATGAAGCGGGATGGTGAAGCAGGTGAACAGACTCTAAACCCAGTGGGAAGGAAAATGAAGGGTTAGCGAAGGGGATAATTAAAAAAGAAAACTTCTCATAAAATACATTTTTAAGAAATGTGTAGACGGTGTCAAGAATGAAAGACTAAAGGAAAGTGACACACCTGGGACAGTTATGCAGATAAATAGCCTCAGGGAGAATGTTCAGAGGAGGAAATATTGCAGAGAAAGTAGGAAAATGGAGTTCGTTTAATTTAAACACGCCAAAGCTGAATGCATTTTTACCTTTATCATATGTTATGAAGAGCAATTTCCACATTAAATGTTTTTGTCAGATTTTTCAAATACCATGATTCAGGAGTTTATGGACATTAGGGAGCTTCATTTCTGTGCATTGTGTAGGACAATATTACACAATTTTTTTAATGCAACCTAACTTACATTTTCACTTTATATAAAAGTAGAACAATTTTAATATCTTAATGAACAGAAGAAGGAGTGTTGGTTGTAATCCAATAATAGTCATTTAGTTATTGCATAAACATTTTCCCCAGTTCCTCATTATAGATTTATTATGAACATAACTGCTGCTCATCTTAAACTGGAGCATCTGTATGTTCATTTTAATTTCAGCCTGCTTTCTCCACACCAATTGGGAAAAAACATAAAGCAAGTTCTTTACAGTGAAATAGGCTTCTACGATGTCTGAACTACTGTATCATTAATTTTCTCTCATTTATGTCTTAGCTTTAAAGTCTTTCTGGCTGTTTGCAACATTAAATATTTTGGATATCAGTGGTGCAAGATTATGTTTTTGAATTTCAATATGGCTGGGGCATCTCTAATTCAATTTGCCATCAGAACAGGTGTGTCACAAAATTGTGAAACTCTTGAGAAAACAACTATATATAATTCATTATAATTACTTAAATTCCTATATATATATATATATATATATACACCGATCAACCATAACATTATGACCACTGACAGGTGAAGTGAATAACACTGATAATCTTGTTATCATGGCACCTGTCAGTGGGTGGGATATATTACACAGCACGTGAACATTGAGTCCTCAAAGTTGATGTGTTAGAAGCAGGAAAAATGGGCAAGCGTAAGGATCTGATCGACTTTGACAAGAGCCACATTGTGATGGCTAGACGACTGAGTCAGAGCATCTCCAAAACTGCAGCTCTTGTGGGGTGTTCCTGGTCTGCAGTGGTCAGTACCTATCAAAAGTGGCCAAGGAAGGAAAAGCAGTGAACCGGCGACAGGGTCATGGGCAGCCAAAGCTCACTGATGCACGTGGGGAGTGAAGGCTGGCCCGTGTGGTCCAATCCAACAGACAAGCTACTGTAGCTCAAATTGCTGAAAAAGTGAATGCTGGTTCTGACAGAAAGGTGTCAGAACACACAGTACTGTTAGGGCTGTTTTGGCGGCAAAAGGGGGACCTAAACAATATTAGGCAGGTGGTCATAATGTTATGGCTGATCGGTGTATATATATATATATAAGGCGGACCCTTAACTGAATCACTGAAAAACTTATATTTTATAAATAGATTACATATAAGTTTTAAATCCTTACAATAGCCTGATCCCTAACCTTTGCCAACACCAACATTTCAATCTAGGCTGGTTCAGTTAAGTCAGTAGAAAAGCAACACCAACCTTAACATAAGCTTACATTTACTGTAGACTAACTCAAATTGGAGTTATAAACTTAATTTATACACATATAATTAAAGGCATTAACCACGATCTCCCAGCATTCATTGCTTTGCATCCCTCATTACCAATGTAACCTTCATTTTAACACTTCATTTAAATGTATAATTTAGCTAAATTACTCAAAATAGTGTTCTCATTTACACTCTTCCTACCTTCATTGGTATGCTTAATTAAAACATAGATTGGGCCAAAAAAAGGTGATTTTTGTATTAAAGATTCAAATCTACAGTTGTTGAAGACATACAAATTAATTAGCCTAAATACTAAATAAAATGTAGAATATGTATTCCCAACTGTGACATGGCTTTGCAGTGCTGAAAAGAGAGACTTTTCACTATGACCCATTGTATTTCAATATGATATCTGTCACATTTTAAAGGCCTATCAGCTACCTGAAATCCAACCAACAAAATTGTCACCCAAATCTACACCTGATTTAGTTAAGGCAGCAGAAATGCAACCCTCACCAATGCCTAAGATTATCCTCTATCACTAACCCAAGCCTGCACCAAAGTGTAGCCCTACATTTAACACTTAATTTAAATACATAATTTATCTAAATTACTAAAAATCATGCTCTCTAAACAAATTAAATGCAAGCCTTAGGCAAATGCTACCTTCATTTGTAACCTTTAATTAAAATCCACAAATCTACACCTGATTCAGTTAACATAATGGCAAGACAGTTTGAACCTTAAGTGTTTCATGGAGACACTACCTCCAGCCTAGACTAAAGTGTTACCCTAATTTCATCGCTACATTTAATTTTAATGCAACAGAACTAAAATACCCCAAACAATGGGGTTCTAATTTAAAAATGTAAATGTATAATTGAATATGAAATATCAAAATCTTCAGTTCCTACATGAGTAATACTTATACCTAAATAATATTAATTGTCTTTATTCAAAACTGATCTTGCATTGCTGTACTTCTGTACATGTACTATTAATTAATTTGACAGATGTCTTTATCCAAGGCCAGAATGTCATGAAATGTTCTGGTCAGGGTTACTGATGAGTAAATAAAGGAGTGTAAAAATATATACATCACCATGTGTGTTGTCAGTGGTTAAGATAAACCAAATTTTTGTTGTTGTTAACATTCACATCCTTACGAGTTTGCAAAAAATGACTTCACTACAAGCACAAGGACTGGTTTGGAGACATTGAATCATGTGTAACAGATAGCAGGCAAGGATAAATGTATGTATGTAAGCTGTAATGAAAGGGATTGATGCAGACAAAGCATACAATTTTAAAAACAACACATAGTGATGTATAACACTATGTTAGAATCCCCATTTTACTCTTTAAACCCATCTCTCTCCTTGTAATTGTTTGCAATAAGTAGTAATGCTTAAAAGAGCAGGAGCCCTTCCCAGAGGATCACATTCTGAGTATCTGACTGGATTTTATTGCTTTAATATGGAGAACATTATTTCTTCAATAGTTAATCCCACTTTCTGTGGTTGCCAGGCAAACAGCATTTGTAAACACTGCAATATGTAAACTGAGGAAACTCCAAAACAATGTTCAGTTCCTCAGAGATACATTGGAATATCACTTCAATCTTTTATTAATTCAGTTCTGAAACTGCCAAAATAGTTTAATGATCCCCTGCATCTCACCCCATTAAGCCAGTTTACTAGCAGTGAGTCATGCAGCCTGGAAATCACACATTTGGAATTCTGATATTGGTTAAGAATGCTACACCAACTGTCCTATGGGCTACTGGTCTATGCACAGAAATATCAAGTGAAATGAAAATAGATGGGCTTCTCTTAGATCAGAATGACCTCTTTAGAAGAACAAACAAATCTCATATGTATCCTGGGTGCAAATACAATAAGTGAAAATAACTTTGAAAATGTGTTTTTCTCTGGTAATGAAAACATAAACATTTGAAATACCTTAATTAAACTGGAAAATGATTAAAGGTGATTAAAAAAAAACCTATTGTGATTTTCAAAATGACTCTAAAAATGAATGGGATCAGGACAACATCTTTAATACCTTTGGGGACGGTATATGTTTGCAGATCTCACGTGCAGACTAACCTTCAGTTTCCAGCAAAGAAGGTTATTTTGTTCCTCACAGAAACGGCACGTAGTAAACAAGATGAAAAATAGTGGTCCATCTTCAGGGCTACAGGAACATTTGAATAGCTGCTAATGAGAAGAGGATGTTCCATATAACTAATTGCGTCCCATTTTAATACTATTTCCTGAGGCTGAGTGACCCAAATATTTGAACCCCACAGGACTATTTTTCTATGTATTATTCTCAAAGGTACTGCATACATACCATACATATATACATATATCTCTCTATATATATTTATACACAGATACATATACAATATTTGCAATGTACAATATAACTTCAATAACTCCGGTTAGGCCTCACAAAAAGGGCATTAACAGACCTAAGTCAATCTTTGTGGAAGGTGGAAACCTGCAAATACACTGGTCCTATATGTTCAGCAATTCAATGTGGAACATTTGAGTGCCAGTGAGGGGTCTAATAAAAAGAAGTTTTGGAATCAAAATTCCTGCTTTAAACCTATTAACTATAACTTTATAACTTCTGTTAAAGTACTGTTGAATGACAGGAAGACTCTGACAGATGTACAAGGTGTAAACAGCTATAGCTATGTGCCCTTAAGGTGTTGTGTGCAGCCAACTGTACCCTCTCATTTTTGACTGGATGCTTCCACAAACATTTTACATCTCAAGGGGCTGTTGTTTATTATCTTGCCTAAAGAAACTGCAAGCTTAGCCAGCCATAAAATAATAAAAATTTCCATATGATCCTGATGAGAGAACTACTGGACAATTACTGTGTAACTTTAATCACCTTTAGTTTAATATAATGTAGTAGTAGTCTAAAACGTAGACAAGCCACCATTAAAGTGTTACATGTTATTGAAGCAATTATATAATATTCATGGGAGTGCATTATGTAACAGAGAGTGTAATACATTTTAAAAAACAAAACTATTGTTTTAAGCTTACTGCCCAGAATTCTGAAGAAAACAACTTTGATTTTTAAAATAATTAATTTAAATCAGATTTTATATATATATATATTTCTGCATTGAAAAAGACAGCCTTCCCATATAGATTTTATAAATGGAACAAAACACACACAAAAAAAAACCTTGGTATATCCAAATTAGACAAAATACATGTTAGAATTAGCAAAGAAGAATGTGCTTGTATCATAAAGCATTACAAACTTGGATAGTTAAAAAAATAAAGGTTCTTTTGGGCTCTATTTAGCACCTTTTGGTTCTTGCAAACAAATGTGGAACCATTTATGAGAGCATTCCATGAATGAAGAAAAGAACCTTCAAGGAGCCATTATTAATTAATTAGCAGACATTTAAAAAGGGTCTTAAGTTGTATAAAAGTGACAAGATTTTATGTGTATAGCTCCTTGATTAAGTTGTTTGTCTTCAGACTTCCTTTTCTAGTAATTTATTGTTGTTTGATTAAATTAAAATTTTCTGCCCTTCCTTAAGTTAATCTTATATACTGTAGCACTAGTGTGCAGCTGCTCTGGCATCAGCATCAGGACAGAGGCATGCCGGGAGCAGCTCTCCACTGGGAAATTAACCCTGGAGGACAGGACTGTGGGTGGTTGGTCGACAGTCCTGTGAGTCCCGACCCCTCTACTGTCTGTCTCACCCTGGCTAGTAAAGGAGCCTGGCATAGCCCCCCTAGCTTTCCCCTCTATCTGTGTTTCACTCAGTGTACATTTCTACATGTTTTTTCTACATAAGCAATTGAGCAGTCAGTTCAATACATGAGTGGTTTGGTTTTGGTTTTGGGATGTAATTTTGTTATTTGCTTTTTACCTGTTGTTCAGAGTAAGTGCTACACTATGTATTATTGTTTTCAATCACTTTGACTAAATTTCATAAATGAAAATCAAGTATTGGGTACAATGCAAATTTGACTTTCTATATGCTGTTATGTCCTTTATTTCACAGCTTTGTGTGTTTCTCAGTTTCCAATTTACAGTCAATAATTTCATACAGTACTTGCTATGAGTTAAAGCTATACAATAATAATATCAAAACCAAAAAAATAAGTTATTAAAAGTGGGGAATAACTGATATATTGTTTTGAGCCATGCAGTTCTATGCTGTGGAACCCTAGAGGTTCAAAACAATACCCTAGAGCTGGGGTAGTCAATTATTTTGTGTCAGGGTCCAAATTTCTTGGTTAAGGTATAGTCAAGGTCCAGACATGGGGGGGTGTCACAACTTCAAATGACCCTTTCCAACACACACAATTCTGTGAATTAGTAATATACCCCATTGCTTATATTTAGTACATTCATTTGTACAAAGTACAAAAATAAAATGTTTAAATACTTGTATATATTAGTATTAAAACGGTTTCAGACCACTTCAATTTTAATGTGTTAAAGATTATTGTAGTCATATAGATAAACATAATAGAAACTTTCAAGCAGTTTTTGTCTAATTAGATTCAAGTTCTTCACCATTCCCATTTGTCCCACTGTGCACTGCACAAAATCAGTGTTGAAAAATGAGGGCAGGGTGTATTGAATAATTCAGTAATTCATTGTCATATGATTTTGACAATTGGAGACCTGAAATGCGTGATTCTGAGTCAAAAAACATAGCTCAAAATCTCCATGAAATCAGGCAGATTTGGACTCAAACATATATTTGCTTCACAACCACATATCACCAACGAAAAACACATATCAACCAACATTATATATGCAAACTATACACGGTTTCTGTTGCTTCTCAATCACAGATCTATGTCAGTGGGTCTCTGTAATTGAAACGGGTGAGGATGCACAATTCTCGATTTGTGCACTGCTAGAAATATGCGTCTGCATTGGAAATCAGCTGTTTCCACCCCTGACTTAGGAGTTTCTAGGTGAATACAAGCTATTGCACCCCCCGGTCGTGTGTATGCACTTTTATATTTTAGAGGCGATGTTGACATGTGTCCACACGACAAACGATGCACATTTTAGCTGCTTATTTATAGAAATCAGGTAAACGGAATACATGTTTTTGTTTTGTGTTTTTGATGAGTACAAAGTGCCACTCTTGCCCCAGTCCAGAGTGTGTGCAGAGAACCTGAAACCTGGAATCTGCGAGCAATCAACTGACTAAATGGAACACTAGCTCTATATAGGACACCCATATTAATACATCACATCATATTGGCTAATAGCCAGGAATTGCTGCGACTAGGTTCCACACTATAACAAGCATGCAACAAACCTCCGTATCATTATATTTTTTATTTTATTTTTAAAATATATACTGTATACATATATGATAAAAAGTTATTTAAAAGTCAAAAGCGTCTGGTGGTCCAGATTTGGCCCGCGGGCCGCCTTTTGATGACCCCTGCCCTAGAGCTTCAGAAACTTGATCTATATGGAAGCTTTCTGAGGGCCATATATGAAGCAACCCATGGAACCCTGTTTGGTTCTATATTGCACCATTTATTGTAAGAGTGTATATATACATACATACATACACATACATGTACATTTATTTTTGATAAGCAGCAGCATGTACCAGTCTAATTACTTTTGATGTAAAATATGTAAGAATTGTGATTTATACAGAATTTCCAGTGAAGGATAACTGGAATGATGTATATTATTCTGCACTGAACTTCGTACTTAATAAACACTAATTAGTAAGTTGCATTTTTATCATAAATAGTACCTACTCTATGCCTCCCAAAATAAAACAACAACAAAAACAACCACCACCACCAAATGAATGTATGTCTCTTGAATGAATGGTGTTTCCCCCCCTTGTGTAAAGGCCATACAGCTGTTCTATTTGATTGAAACACAGTTAACATAAAGGGTTCGCAAGTAAAGAGGCCTTTTCACCTAAGTTGTGCCTCTCTGGGTTCAAATGGATATTGTCCACCCAATTCTAGAGCAACATTTCACATCAGGACTCACATCATGAATCTGTCAAAATAGTTTATTGTCCAGAAGCTAGATAGGGAAACTGTCTTATTGATGGGTTTCTATCCTCTATTTCACATTTTGTTATATAACACAGTACATGTCCACATAATAGATTTCTATATTGAATATGCTGCTGCAAAGTTCAGTTTGTAAAAATCCTTGATATGAGACTCTGAATGACTTATTAATGCAAGGTTTAATTAGACTATTCCATGTGGATGCTGAAGGGTAGATTGAAATAGGTATTATAGGTGTGGAAGATTGCTGCTGAGCCATTTGTCTTACAGTATTATCATCATTATAATGAAATGGTATAGGTCTAATATCTATATATAAAATATAAGGCGGCTTTGAATCAGACAATCAAAATATCAATTCATATCTGTGTTTGTTCAGTGTTTATATTTATAATGGTTGAGCAATCTTAACACAATTATTAATTAATCTTCATGAATAACAGTGAAGATGAGGGCTTAAGTGTAACATTCAAGTTACTTTTGTATAATTTACTGGTCCAATAAATAAGGACAAAGGTACACATTATGTTTTCTTGCAATGTCAGAAGATCGAAAGTGACCAAAAGTCAAGTTTAAAATTCATTGATCATTGTAGAGAAGTTGTACAGTTTCTTTCTCAGGAACTGCAGCATGTAAAAGTCAAAGTGATCAAAGGTTCAAGGAAATGGTCTCAAACTGAAAGTTAATTGTAAAGTATGCAGTTACAGAAATTCTAAATGTTACTCTACTAAAATAAATCTACAATGATAAGTGCAAACTAAACTAAAATAAACCACAAACAACAAATAAATAACCATTTAATTTTGCCAAAAGCTCTTGCAAATATTCCAAATGTTTCCAAGCTTACATGAAGATATCATTCCTGTAATATTTACCCTATTACTTGTAAAGGCTTTCTTCTTTAAAAATGGGGCAAACAGAAGCATATTAATCTTATAGGACAGGACATACTGCTGGGTGGGGCAAAGTGACATTGTGAAAAATGAGCCGATGGATGTTGTGTTGGATATGACAGAGATTAGATCATCAGTTGTGAATTCTGTCAGTAATGTTCACATATCTTGCATTGACACTAATTGCCTTCTGCCATTGAAAAATATTACTAATTACCATCTGCAGTTCTGTTAGTATTCTGTAGAGTACTATGATAGGGTGGGTGTTTAACATAGCAAATGCCAGACAATGTGAATGTGTCACAACACATTTAAGAGAAATAAAACTTCACCTACCAGTTACCACCTAACAAGTAAAAAAAATATATAATGTAATGATTAGAAACAGAGACGCTAAGATTGTAATTTGTGAATTTGATGACATGGATTTTATGGAAAACCTACGAAAACATGATTCCTCCACTACTGAAACATATCAGGGATGGGTTTCACAAGCTTTGTGTGTCTCTGTGTTGACAGGTATAAACTGACTCAGCCTGGGCACTTGAATGTAAATTCTCATTTAAAGACCTCAGTTGAATCCCACCATTTATAGGCATGACTGATTTTTTTCTTCCCTCCAGTCTATTTGCTCCAGCCTACCTTCAGCAAAGCAGACAATGTACAGCATATCCCTCTACAGCCTAATAAATGTAACCTCATGTACAAAACCGCGTCTCACTAAACCATCTCAAATAAATATGACTAAACCTCTGTGACACATATGTTTAAAGGTTTGCCAAATGCCAGTACCAGAATGTAAATCTTTGCAATAGCAGTTTCTTTAACGTTTTAAGCAAGCACCGGCTTTTGATTAATTTAATATGAATTTAAATATGAACTAGTGTGGAATATGTCACCACTAATCCATGTTTTCTCAGCACGAAATAAATATGAATTCTAATGTTCAGAACTACCAGTGAAGTACTTTGCAACTACAAGCTCATGAAAGTTCAGCAGAATTCAATCATGATTTCATACAGGTGTAGATAAATCGGAAGCACTGCCCAAGGGGGAGGGGTTTCTGTGCACTTTCGTAGGAATCTGATCGAAACGTCACTCTATCAAAGCTGCTATTGGCCCCTGCACACGTCATTCAGAACAGGTCCTTTCCCACTTCCTGTTCTATAAAATGTGACGTCTGCGCAAGTTTGTCCTCTTTTGCCATTTTGCTGGACACGTGAGCTTTCTGTGTCTATGTGTTGCATTAGGCCTTAAAACTGCATATTTCGGCTGGCTGGCTTCACTAATAGTGTTGTTCATCACCGTTTCGCTACATCTCTGTCTCTTTTGTGTGCCTTATTAGTTATATTTATAGCTATAATTTCGATCCTGTCTGTCTGCGCACCGGAGCTCCAGGTGCGATTTCAGTTTCAGTTTTGGTTCACAAATAGAACATTTAAATATAATAATCATTTTAATATAGTGCCATACATTATCCAATTGATTGCTGTGTTGTTGTTTTTTCCACAGGGCTTTTTCCTCCACAGCAGGAGTGGTAGTAGCGGCAGTAAAATCTGAGGCCTGGCCACCCAGCCTAAGCCTCAGTCTGTCGTAAGAGATCTCGCCTGCGTGAGGAGCTCCTCTGGCAGCTTGCGCCCTCACTACAGCCCACAACAGCGGCTGTAGGAAATCTCACTCTCCCAGCTTGCTGGGATCGAGTTCTGCTGTGCTCCACCGTCCGTGTGTGCAGGCCTCGGTTCTAGGCCCCGCATCAGCTGGTGGCCTACTACCCTCGGCCCCTCGTCCCCCCGGACCCCACGAAACCCCGGCACACACGGTGTGGTTATGCCTACAGGCCTACGTGGCGCTTGTATCCTACACCTGGTGTTTGGAATATACAGTGTTCTGTCCGGCAACAACAAGGTTGTGTCTGGTTGGTGTTGCAGTGCCCCCATGTCCATAAACGTTGTCGAGTGGAGCCGCACTTACAGCATCGAGCCTGCTAGGCGCTCCACTTGTTGTGGTGGCGTTTCAGTTGTTGTGTGCCCCCTGGTGCAAACAGTGACTGGCGCCCCCGCTGCACGTGTGCGCTCGGCGATGAGCTCCTCTTGCCTCTGCCATTGCGCCGCTTGCGGCCGACACCTTGCCCACCTGGAGCGGTGAGGTCCTCTGCCCTGTCTATCTGGGCACTGACAGGGCACGAATTGACCGTGACTTCCAGGTCCTCTATGGCACGCCCAGAACTCCAGCCTCCCAATGGGCGCCACCGCAATTTCCGCTGCGCCCGGCGATCTCCCACTCCTGCAAGTGACAGTAGGGGTTCGGTGGCTCTGGTCCTCCACCTTTCCCTGGGCCCCTCCTTCTCCTCCCCTAGACACGCAGCTTTGGAGACAGCAGCGCCTCCTGCGCCTGCTTGCCTGCCTGCTGCTATGGCAGCTGCTCCCCCTGCAGCAGCCGCACCCTCCCTGCCTGACGTGACCATGGTGTGTCCTGCTTCGGCCGCGCACACCCATGCACAAGCACATGAGTGACAGGGAAGAGGGGTGGAGCGATGCCCATGGGACCCCTTCCCCTCTTCTGAGCTGTTGCTAGCCCCCTCCCCGCTGTGCTGTCAGCGACGGAGGTCCGGCTCCATGGACAGAGAGCGAGATGAGGCCATCCTTGCCCTGAATAGCAGCATGGACCACCTCTGCGCCCCCTCCTGTTTGTGCAGGCAGTGCAAACAGCAGCTCAGGCCCTACCCCCTAATATCTCAAGTCTCCACCACCAGCCCATGTGCTGCTGGACTCTAATAGCGCTTTTCCACCGACAAGGAGCTGGTACTGGAGCCAGAGCCGGTGCTCGGCCTGGGAACCAGCTGATCTTTTTGGGAACCGGCCTGCTTTTCCACCGGTTTTGGAACAGAACACTGACGTCACTGGATGTGGGCGTTCCCAAGCACGGAGTAGAAGAGAAACACAGCAATAATAATCAGCACCGAGGCGACTGCGTCTTTAAACCCTATTTAACCATCACAATCAAACTCATTCCGTGTCTATACACAGCACAGATACATTGTAAAAAACAAAACAAAACAAAATATGAAAATACAACTATACGAATATGCTAAGATAACTCAGTCTTTTATTTGTATTGATTTTTATTGATGCATTAAGGGATTTACACCGATTCGCTATTTCAGAAACTTTTACTGTATTGAATAAAGATAATAGTTAACATGCATTCGTCACCACGCACACAGTTCATTATGAATATACTTTGTATGTGTGGATACATTTTCATTCATTTTGTGGTGTATTTATTCTTATTTAAAACACAATGACTATAGGCTAGCCTATTGATTATGGATGTGGCTGTTTTGGGGGTATTTGCGGCGCAGTCGCGGGCAGATCAATAAACTGTCGGACGATCTCAGGTGATGTTAATAGTTTGATGGGAAATTGTGCTTATTGATGAAGTCTGGGATGATGGTCCAAAATCACTGTTGCATTGTCCCTGTTGCCAGACACGCAGCAATGCTCTTATGTTCTGAAAGTCGTCCTGGATAAGAGCGTCTGCTAACAAATACATAATAATAATAATAATAATAATAATAATAATAATAATAATAATAATAATAATAATAATCCATTGTCAGCACTGCTGGCGTGTGAGCACAAAGCGCATCACTGTAACAGATCTTATTGTGTATTTGATCTTCTCTTACTGTACAATACGTATGTTTTGTGTAATTCACCCTGTGCTAAGAAAATGAATTTATTCATACATTATTAATCATGCGCAAACCAACCCGGGACACATGACTCATAGGGGCGCTGGATTCAGCGTAACACCGGACCAGTTAATGACCAGTTCATTAACAAACAACATTTCTGTCCAATCTATATCATCGCATTAACTCTCCATCATCATAATATCGCTGTAACACGTCTTTCCTGTCACAGAAGCTGCGCTCAGTCGTCTCTCATTGCTGCCATTTGACAACTCCTAACTAGTTATTGACCTGGTGAGACCATATTGTTACTGTAGTGTCTCTCTCTGACAGACCGCTGTTTGCTGCTGATTTAGCTAATTTTTAATCAAAACTCTCCTGACTGCTCGCGTCTCTGCTGGCATTTTAAACATGGCGGCTGCTCTCCAGCAAATCACTTTCTGTGCAGATTACTTTACTCCACCCCCCCGACTCTTGACGTCACTGGTTCTTAGGTTCCAGACCAGCAAGTTTGTGGTGCCAGAAAAAGTGGCTCCGTGCTGGCACTGAGCCAGTTCTTTTGCGGTTGAAAAGAAAAAAATGGTTCCAAATTAGGCACGGCTCCGAACTAGCACCGGCTCCTTGTCGGTGGAAAAGTGATATAAGGGGAGCCTCTCTGCCCTGTCTGTGCTATACATTATCCGATTGCTTGTTGTGTTGTTTTTTTGTCCACAGGGCTTTTTCATCCACAGCAGGAGTGGTAGGAGGGAGGAGGACCACCTATTACTCAGCCCGCATGCGGGATTTAAGTCATTAATTAGCCAGCTGTTTGTTATTCAGTAGGTCAGGGGTTCACTGCCACGTTAAAGCACGGAAGGCGCACAAGTTGCTTGATTGCCCACTCCATATATTGTGCAAGTAGATATATGGCCTCGCTCCTAGATGCGCTAGTAGAGCAGCCGGCCTTAGAGCGTGACTGCAGTCCTTGTTCCTGGGCAGCCCAGGTGTGGCCCCAAGGGGCCTCTGTGGCTCCTGTCTGGAGTTGTGTTGCCAAGGCCCCCTAGTGGTCGCCTCGGGGCAGGCTCCCTTATCAGTTCACTGCCTCCTCCCTTGCGACGGTTTTGTTATACAGTAACCCCTCCCCCTTGGGCAGTGCTTCCGACTTGAAAAGTAACGATAGGTTGCGAATGCAACCCAGTTTATCTGAAAAAGGAAGCACTGCCCAAGGGTTGCAAAGTCATGCAAGAGTTGTAGCTCCTGGCAAAAGAGGAAGAACCTGTGCTGATGTCACGTTTTATGGAACAGGAAGTGTGAAGGGACCTGTTCTGAGTGACGAGCGCAGGGGCCAATGGCAGATTTGATAGAGTGACATTTTCAATCGGGTTCCTATGGAAGTGCGCAGAAACCCCTCCCCCTTGGGCAGTGCTTCCTTTTTCAGATAACCTGGGGTTATTCGCAACCTATCATTTTATTATACTGTAGCTAAATCTGCTTAATTATCATTCTGAAAGAGTTTTAAATTATATATATATATATTTAAATACATTACCAGTACTACTTCAAATATGGCAGATGGTGTGCTATTACTCACTGCCATTACAAGTTAGGATTGTGAAAAGGGAGAAAGGTGAAGCTCCAAGTAACTTCTCTTTGCAGTTTTGAATTTCTGACCCCACCCCCCCAGTATATCTGGATATGTGTATATTGAAAATGTAAAATATTGCACACACATTTTGGTAACAATAAATCTCCCAGTTACAGTGTATTTACATTAGGGATGTGACAGAGCTGACAGGAAATCTGTTGGATGTGGATTTTAAAGCATTCAATCTGCACAGATGCAGATGTAATGTATTGAGTTGTAGGTTAAGGGGCATGTTTTATTTGCCAGTATTACTGTAAAATCATTTTGCTACAGTTTTTTTTTTTTTAAGGTGAAATATTTAACAATTTATTTTATTTAAATTACAGACTGCAAATGTGTTAGAGCTTAAATAAAAATTTACTCAGAGTCCTAAAAGTGATTGTAAGAGAGTACTTGTATTACTTTTATTTCACTTTTAAAACTATAACAATTGCATGAGTTATCAGACAGTCTGAATTAAATGTTCAGAGATGCAAAAGTTACTATTGAACATGGTTTCTTATGTTCTTAACATGTATCTAATACCATTATTAATAGTCACTTTACTACTTAGTACTTGTAGTTTAATAGTGGTAAATTAAATAGAAAAAAACACTCCCACTTTGCATTGTTAGGCAGTAGCCTGCTGTGATGATCATCATAGGGGGAGTTTACATGCAGGTGAAGTGATAATGCACGTGCACATTTGGCGTCAAGTTTGCGGCCAAGAAAAATGGCCACAGCGGAGGACTGTGTCAATCCAAAAAATACAATACAATTGATGTGGGTCTGTTGTGCACTGTTAGGTACTTTACATTGTGTTGTAATCCTAACATTATAAAACTTTATATTCACAACTTGCTAGCTCCATCATTGATGTGAAAAACAGCCCAGGTAAAATCAGGAAAACAAAGTATTAAAAAGCTAGACGTAAGGTACAAGCCACAGCTGTACACTGTTTTATTTGAACACGCTGTCACATGAAAGCCATAGATTCTGTGATGTTTGAGTCTCGAATATTGTTCCGAATATTGTTCTCGTGCATGTAAACATATATATATATATTTGTCTCAAGTATGGTTATAACACACAAGTAAACTCCACCATAGATGACACCAGCAACACTGAAAATACATTCACTTTGTACACTACTGGGTGGTGCATAAAGATACACTTTAGCCAGTCTTGCCAGTACAGGTAGTCGATACAGGTTCATTTTCCACCACAGCAAAGGGCTTACACCTCCAGTGGTGTAGTGGTAGAAAAGGAGGGGGTGCTGCACGTATTGTTTGTATGTAAATTGTTACAATAATAAGCGGTCTTTATTACATATTCTCATCATATTATTTCTGACAAATACATCGAGCAAGGAAATATTTTAATTACATTTGTTAATAATTTAAAATATTTTGAATTGAGAAACATGAGATTGAAAAATTGGTGGAGCACCTCTCTACTACACCCCTGTCTTAGAGGCGGAGTTCCACCTTGCATGTATTTTGAAGTGACGGAGTGGTGGTCTGGTGCGCTCTGGCAGCACTACACCCCTGCAGCAACCACATCATCCCTTCTCTCTCTAAAATAAAATCTGGAATGTACTGACTGAATGACCAGACTGGCTTCATGCATGTGCATGTTGCAATGGGAAGACAAACATATGGAAAAAAAAAATTCCTAACTTCCTCAAAACCCTAAATTACATAGTAGGTACTCATTTACTACATATGTATTTTCTCATAAGAACAGTATTTATGCAATATTATAAAACTAGTCCCAATTTTCCATATCAAAAAAGCTAAACATGTTTTGAGAATGAGTGACTATGGTTGTATAACAGTGGTTACATTGCATGAACAATGTAAACAAATGGTGGGGTCAATGCATTCATCCATGCATTTTCAAACCAGCTAATCCTGGTGAAGGTCGTGGCGGTAGCAGCAAACTAAGCTGGGCGGACCAAACCTCCTTTTCCTCCACCACACATTCCAACTCCTCCTGGGGGATTCCCCGGCATTCTCAAGATAGCCGGGAGACATAATCTCTCCATCGTTTCCTGGGTTGGCCACGAGATCTCCAATCATTGGCCCATGCCCGGTATAGCACCAAGGGTAGCCTCCCAGTGGGCATCCTTACCAAATCGGAGATCTTGAGGCTCAAAAATTAGGACCCTTTTATATGCAAGACATTTTTAAAGAAAACAATGTTGATACATAGTTACAATTGTGTACTTACATATACCATTCACCATTTTTACACATTAAGTAGATTGTAATAATATATAATTACACTGTACTTACGAGTAATAACAGATGTAGTTACTTAGTAACTATGTAAATACACTGTAACTGGGAGACATATTGTAAAGTGTTACCCAAATGTTGGGTTAAAGTTAACATTTAAATGATACACAAAATCCTGCTCTCTTTTGTGGCCATCAGATTTGGGAGATGAGAAACTCTACTGTTGTTGGTTCACTGTATTCAATTCTGTTCTTCTGTAGGTGTTCTATTTTTAAACATTACAGATGTATTTCTTAAAAAAATATCTTACAAACATTCAAAGAAAATTCTTAATGCACTAATAAGATTAATTAACTCTCAGGGTTTGCATGCAATGAATGCACATTTAGTTTGTTCCACAATAACAGGCAGCACTGTGGAGTAGTGGTTAGGGCTCTGGACTCATGATTAGAAGTTTGTGGGTCAAATCCTGGGTGGGGCAGTGCTGTTGTACCCTTGAGCAAGGTACTTCACTTAGATTGCTCCAGTAAAATACCCAGCTGTATAAATGGGTACAAATGTAAGTCACCCTGGATAAGAGTGTCTGCTAAATGACAAAAAATAATAATAAATGCTGGCTGTGGTACTGCCATATACCCACACACTAAGCAAGAGTCACATTATCACTTATATATATATATATATATATATATATTAGTTTCTCACTGAAAATTGAATATTCTTTCCTGCCTGTTGTAAAAGTAACATATTTTTCTGCAGGCCCTAATAAATTTAATCTTTAAAGTATAACTGACTTCATGGAGGTTATTTTAAAATATGACCACCATACGGTCTGTCACTGGCCAGCTGTTAGAACTTTTACAAGCTGAAATCAAAGCCATAATTACTGTGCTATTGAAAACAGCTAGGGCAGAAAAATAATTCCAGACCAGAGAATGAAAAGCAAAATTGGTTTCAGGTGCACAAAATCAACCAAAATAGTTTTAGGGAAAACAAGAGCTGGCTGGATGAACTATTTTTCAGTGTAAGCTATGGATTACCAAAATTGTGATATGAATGGGGTGACATACCTAATAATGTACTATTCAGGCTGGAATTCAGGCAGAAATTAATTGTCAGTTCACCTCATGCATCACACTGCATTCTTCCACTAAGAAAACAGAACTAGCCTTTAATTTGTATTGTGTTCTCAAGGCCTTTTGAAAGTGTAGATACCTAAGACAAGACTGGTGAATTTTCATGCTAATTTATATTCAAGGTGATAATGCTAGACATTTGACAGAATTATAAAGTGCTAATTAAGATGCTGGGGAAAACAACAACACCAGTGAGCAAGCATATTATATATCTATACATCTACAGATATAGATATATTTTATCTCGAGAATGAAAGCAGCATCTTGGAGCCCATTATGAAACCAGAGTGACAGTAATAATTTAAGAGCAAAAGCATATTGTTATAGTTACGGCTAACTGGAATTGAGTGTGTGGACTGCAATTTAGTCAGGTTCAAGGAGAGTTGAAGGGCAAGACAATTGCTTTGATACTATGTATTAAGGATAGGATGCTTAAAAAGTAAAGGGGGGGTATTTTACTGAATACAAAAGGTTTTGTCATTTTAAAACAGTATTTATAGCCATTAAAGGTCTCTCAGAAACTGAAATAATATCTATGGTAAACAATGTGCTATGAATTTTCTCCTCTCTGTGCCAAGACTAAAAATAAATTTCAAGAAAATTAACAGTTTATGACGATGACCTTATCTACCTGTATGTGTATATTTGACAGATAATCATTTATAAGCGTTCGGCACAAGGGCCACTTGGGTTTTTGTAAGAATGAAGTAAAGTAGAGAGAGTCAGTGTTAACAGGTTACATTTACATGTTACTACATTTGTTCAGGACAAATCTGGCCAAAATGCAATGCATTCTTGGAACATCCACAAAAACATTGCACACATGAATAACTTGAACTTCAATGTATGTGGGACTGAATGGTATTGTTGAGACAAAGCATTCACATTTCAACAGCTTTTCTTTCACAATGTCTACAGATTGTCCAGCTGGCATGAACTGTTGATTACACAAACTGAAAAACTGTGTTTTAGTCATTGCAATTAAGATGTGGAAAACATCAGTAAATAAGTAAGAGTATGATTAAGAAAAGTCAATGATAAAGAAAAACACTTTAGTACCTCTGTGGTGATGACTTTGCTAGATTTTACAGTTTTAAATCATAATTTAATAGCACTGTCAAAAACCTAGTGTCTGTTAGTGTGGATAATGGAGCAGAGATACAACTGTGGACTTGAAGTTGTAAATAAGCTTGCCCCCTTGGACATTGTGATCCAGGATGTTTATGGACATTGTAAACAATTGTGCTCAATTCCTTCTTCTGTTAATTGTGCATCTTGCTTGCCTACGTGCTCTGTGCTTAAAGTGTTTGTTTACAATTGTCTGCAAGTCTCCATGACTCAGTCCAGCCATCTGTGTAGTGGACTGGACCCCCTTAGCCTCTGATCCATGCAATCAATTTGTTCCTTGCTTTGCTGTGTTGCAAGAGTTTCTGTAAATAACAGACTGGCTGGAAGGCTGTAGGCAGTTGCTTTTTTTTGAATAAAAAGCATCACTGCAATTACTGCCACTCTCCTCTGCAAACAATTTGCCCACCTCAATGACAATCAAGATAAGTATTATTTTATATTTCATACATACAATATATATATATATATATATATATATATATATATATATATACATATATATACATTCACCTAAAGGATTATTAGGAACACCTGTTCAATTTCTCATTAATGCAATTTTCTAATCAATCAATCACATGGCAGTTGCTTCAATGCATTTAGGGGTGTGGTCCTGGTCAAGACAATCTCCTGAACTCCAAACTGAATGTCTGAATGGGAAAGAAAAGTGATTTAAGCAATTTTGAGCGTGGCATGGTTTGTTGGTGCCAGATGGGCCGGTCTGAGTATTTCACAATCTGCTCAGTTACTGGGATTTTCACGCACAACCATTTCTAGGGTTTACAAAGAATGGTGTGAAAAGGGAAAAACATCCAGTATGCGGCAGTCCTGTGGGCGAAAATGCCTTGTTGATGCTAGAGGTCAGAGGAGAATGGGCCGACTGATTCAAGCTGATAGAAGAGCAACTTTGACTGAAATAACCACTCGTTACAACCGAGGTATGCAGCAAAGCATTTGTGAAGCCACAACATGTACAACCTTGAGGCGGATGGGCTACAACAACAGAAGACCCCACCAGGTACCACTCATCTCCACTACAAATAGGAAAAAGAGGCTACAATTTGCACAAGCTCACCAAAATTGGACAGTTGAAGACTGGAAAAATGTTGCCTGGTCTGATGAGTCTCGATTTCTGTTGAGACATTCAGATGGTAGAGTCAGAATTTGGCGAAAACAGAATGAGAACATGGATCCATCATGCCTTGTTACCACTGTGCAGGCTGGTGGTGGTGGTGTAATGGTGTGGGGGATGTTTTCTTGGCACACTTTAGGCCCCTTAGTGCCAACTGGGCATCGTTTAAATGCCACGGCCTACCTGAGCATTGTTTCTGACCATGTCCATCCCTTTATGACCACCATGTACCCATCCTCTGATGGCTACTTCCAGCAGGATAATGCACAATGTCACAAAGGTCGAATCATTTCAAATTGGTTTCTTGAACATGACAATGAGTTCACTGTACTAAACTGGCCCCCACAGTCACCAGATCTCAACCCAATAGAGCATCTTTGGGATGTGGTGGAACGGGAGCTTCGTGCCCTGGATGTGCATCCCACAAATCTCCATCAACTGCAAGATGGTATCCTATCAATATGGGCCAACATTTCTAAAGAATGCTTTCAGCACCTTGTTGAATCAATGCCACGTAGAATTAAGGCAGTTCTGAAGGCGAAAGGGGGTCACAGTATACACAGTATTAGTAAGGTGTTCCTAATAATCCTTTAGGTGAGCTGAATCCCATTCAGACATTCAGTTTGGAGTTCAGGAGATTGTCTTGACCAGGACCACACCCCTAAATGCATTGAAGCAACTGCCATGTGATTGGTTGATTAGAAAATTGCATTAATGAGAAATTGAACAGGTGTTCCTAATAATCCTTTAGGTGAGTGTATATATATATATATATACACACACACACACACACACACACACACACACACACCAATATATGATATTAGTAATGGACAGCATTCCAGTTACATTATAAAGGAGAGAGCAAAGTATATATTACAAATATAAAATAAGTCTTTTAGGTAAATTATACAGTAAGTAGTGCATTCATTATCTGGAAGGTGGGATTTCAAAAGCATTTATTTTTTTATTAAAACTTAATGTGTAAGGAACACAAATTGTTTTGGTTGCTTAAGAAAAAAATTCTTCCATACCTTAGCAGCAGGAAGGCACCTAACTAAGGCTGACAGGATATTCCAAGAAGTCATTTGTCACTTCTCTGAATGAATACCGAAAATTGCCTTCATGCTTTTGGCTATGTATTGAGTGATGGCACTGGTGTCTATTTCAATTACATAAACAGCCTCAAATCTAATTATCAAAGCATTTCAGTTGCAAATTAATCCTCAGTGAATGTATCTAAAGGGAGAAAAATTAACCCCTTTTTACTTAGGAGTTACCATTTGCACTTATCATAATTACACAATGAAAAATGTATCACATGATTGCTTAAAGCTACATAGCAGAATAATCTCCCAATCTCAGATTGGGGGTAATATTGCTAAAGAACAAGAATACTGCAAATATTTTCTCTGTTCTACATACTTTAAATAACCAGATGAACATGTTCATGTCTCAGACAGTTTTTGACCAAGACATGACAATTTTCTGTGGGTCTCACTACACCTAAGTGTTTAAGTTTTGAACACATAGTTAAACACTTATCTGTAACACTTTTTAAATGCATCAAGGCATTTATTTTCTTGAATGTTTTTAGAAACTAAACGTGCTCATGTGTTTAGGAAATAAATATGTTGTAACACTTTTTAAATGCATTGATACGTTTATTAAAATGCAGGTGTTTATAATCTAAACACCTGATAGTGATGCCAATCTAATTTAAATATACATAATTAAAAATGTATCATGATTACTAAATATAATTAAGCTGCATGTTAATTATTAAAATATTAAATGTTTGTTATAAACAATGTAATACAAATTTGTATTGACATACAGTACATAAACCACAACACACCTGCATGTTCAAAATAGTTTTATTAGATAAAAAAACCATCAGTGGTTTGTAATAATAATACTAACAAGTGACAGTGAAAAGGACAATTACAACAATTACAATGAAAATTACATGAAGACATATTTACAATGTCTCCATGTAATAATAAGTGGCAGTGACAATGACAATAATAACAATAACAATATTTGATCTTCAACTATTTGTGATTTGAGTCAAACATTTGATTATAAAATGTAAAGCAGGACATTGGGACCTTATATTCTCTTATATTTCAAAATTGAATGAGGTGACTTTTTTTGTGGAAAAAAATGTATTTATTGGATTATGATTTTGTATATTGGGCATTTTAGATAAAATGTTGTAGAAAGCCCAGCACTTGGAAGTAAATCCTGGGGTACTCCAAGTCAAAAACATAATATGTACCCAGGAGCACCATGACATCATCCAGACAAGTTTTGGCCTGGCAAGAAATTATGTTTGTGTCTCCTACCACAGCAGCTTCTTGGAGTTCTTGTCCATCTATGAAAAACAAGACATGTGGAGACTCTTCCTCTGCTGTTTCCAAGTAGAATGATCATGTGTCAGATGGTACACACTGTACAATGTACACATATTTTAATCAACATCATACTTTACACACACGTACATTGACAGACAGAGATAAGAAAAAAGAAATACAATAAGGTTTATCTGTCTTACATTTTTGCTTAATTTTATGCAGAGCCTCACCTTTATTATTTTCAGATACATCTTTTACAGTGTATGAAAGCTATGTAAAGTTGATGATTAATACGTTTTTACGCTTATTATATAATAGGAACTCCAGTAAAGGGACAAAGCGTGTTTACTGACTGTTCTGGAGATCTGTCTGTAGGTCAGTGGATGGTGGTTCTTTTTTGTTTTTGTTTAGGTGGGTTTTCAGTGTAGCATCTTTTAAGTAACTTAATATCTAACACCAACATTTTACCTTAAATGCTTTGAATAATCACGTATAAACATGTATACCTTGTGAACATAGACAAATGCAGATGTCTTACTTTGTCAAACTTAGTTTGTTCCTCAATGTATTTTTAAACTGGAGACATCCTCAGAAACAAAAACAAACAAACAAACAATTTATACCAATTAAAGCACACTGATTATATCCTAGAAAATATGCATAGAAACAGTTACAGCAATAACACCATAGTATGGGTCATGGCCACAAAACAAAAAAAATCACATGTAGAATATTGGTCCTAAGCACTCATTTTATGCACTAAATATTTAACTGAAACTTTGAATATGTTGAAATGGCAAAAATGTGTCTTTTAGGTGGAAAGTTAAGTAGTGATATTCTTTATTTAGAGACTAAATTAGTCATTTCAGTAAATAATCAGATGTTGAATGTATTGTATTTTATTTACCTCTTCCTGGGATCCCAAAAGTGACTCTGCATGACCTAATAAAAGTAGAAGTAAATTAAAGTGTTTAGTAAATAATTAAATTTAAAGGAAATATTGGAAAACACAATACCAAAAAAAACACTCAAATATAAACACTTAAAGCACAGATACATGTAAATGTATAAAATGCAGTGCTTCTCATGTAACTAAAACCTACTTTTAAAGGGGAGAGCTGTGTAGAGACCCGGCAAATTGACTAGTAATGGGAGGACATATGCGGCTGTGTATGTGTGGTACTGTCTGTGTATGGGGGGGTAGGTCAGTTTGTGTTTGGGGATGCACATGTAATGCTTTTGTTGTGCATGTTATTATTATTATTATTATTATTATTATTATTATTATTATTATTATTATTATTAATTTCTTAGCAGACGCCCTTGTCTTACATGTTTATTAGTTCAGGGGTGCGCAGTGATTGGGTGGAGCCAGTCACAAGGTACAAGGTTTTAAATAGGGGTGTCAGCTTCGAGTTCAGTCTAGTATAGTTTGAGCTTGTCACGGTCTCCCCTGCTTCTACCTTAGTTCACCACCAGAGGTCTCCCTCTCCCGAATACTAACTCTAGTACTTCTCCTTTCCTTTGTCCAGTTCAACCAGTTCTTCCACATTCTTTCCTTCCAGGTGCACCTGCTCTGTCCTCCTCTCCTGTCATTGGTTAGTCATTCGTTCACCTAGTTCAAACCCTCTGTTTCCTAGCTTCTTCGCGAAGTCTTGCATTCTCTTTTGGATCAATTCCGAGCCTTGTTTCTTGTTTGGTTAACCGTGTATTTGACCTTTTGCTACCCTCTCTCGTTTACCCCTTTTTGGATCTCCCTACTAGCCTGTTTGCCTGATCGATTGACCTTGGATTGTCCTTGTTATCTCTCTCTCGTTTTGCCCTTATCGGATTATCTGCTTCATATCTAAGCCTGCACTTGGATCCTTTCCTTTGGTCCTTGAAGACGTCACAGAAGACTAACATGGATCCAGCGGCTTTACCAGATGTTGCAGCAGCTTTGACGGCTCAGGGGGCATTATTGGGTGAACATGACGAAATGTTAAGACAGATCAACTTCACTTTGGAACAGCTACTGAAAAGACTGCCTGCTTTATCTCCCGAATCCACCAGACAGACAACACAAGAAGCACCCACCCGGCCCTTCAGCTCCTCCAGTTCCTGACAGATCTGTACATCTGGCTATTCCAGACAAATATGATGGCTCACCAGACCGATGTGAGGGTTTTATCTTACAGTGCTCTTTGTATTTTGCCCATCTACCAACTTCCTTCCCTTCTGATGACGCCAAGATTGTCTTTATCATTACGCTACTTACCGGAAAGGCTCTTTAGTGGGCATCAGCTGTATGGGCTCGTAGAGGGAAATAACATGATCTCTCCCAGCATTTCTTGAACACTTCAAACAGGTTTTCCATCATCCGACAGCCGGGAAGGACGCTGGTGAACAACTATTCTCTCTCTGTCAGGGTACTTCTTCTGCCACCGACTATGCTTTGGAGTTCCGGACCTTGGCTGAGATCAGCGGATGGGGTGAGTCTTCATTAATCACTCTTTCGTCGTGGATTGCATGATGATTTACAAGCAGAATTAGCTTGCAAGGGAGACTCGCTCGATCTGGAGCAATCTAATGATAATCTAATGAGATCCCGAGACAAACGATCTACTACATCCCGGTCATTCAATAGATCATCTTTCAAGTCTAGCCTTGACACAGATCCAGAACCCATGCAGATAGGAAGGACTCGACTACCTGCCAAGGAAAGACAGAGGAGACTTCAACAGCGCCTTTGCCTTTATTGTGGTCAATCTGGTCATTTCTGAGAGGCCTGTCCTAGTCTGCCAGGATCTACTTCGGCAATTCCACGGAAACCAGTAAGTACCTGTCCCCTGATATCACCTGCTCAGTGTATGCTTTCAGTACGCATTCAGCTCCACAATCAACACGTCTTTCTGTCTGCATTAATAGATTCGGGGTCTGCAGGAAACTTCATAGACAGAAGAACTGCGAAGCGTTTGAAACTTCCCCTCACACTGTTCCTGCCACCACTTAATGTTAGAGCAATCAATAACAAACCCATCGGTTCCAGTCCAGTTACACAGAAAACCAAGCCAATCACCATGTCCATCGGAAACCGGCATTCTGAAAAACTGCCTTTTCTAGTGATCGACTCTCCTGGAGCTGATATAATACTTGGACATCCTTGGCTCGTTCATCATAATCCTGTCATTTCTTGGATCAAGGGGACTATTATTTCTTGGGGAGAACATTGCTTTATTAATTGTCTTACTTCACCTTGCAGAGCCACCCACATCAAGAGTCCGTTTCTGTCAACTCCGCCTGAATTCCCACCAGAATATACAGACTTGGCTGCTGTATTCAGCAAATCCCGAGCCTCCTCTCTGCCTCCACATCGTTCTTGGGATTGTGCCATTGATCTTCTCCCTGGTTCTACTCCACCTCGGGGCAGAATTTATCCTCTCTCTCTTCCAGAATCGCAGGCCATGGAAGAGTACATTAAGGAGGCTTTAGCACAAGGCATAATTCGGCCATCCACTTCACCTGCTGCAGCAAGCTTCTTCTTCGTGGCAAAGAAGGACGGAGGTTTAAGACCCTGTATTGATTATAGGGGACTTCATGCAGTTACAGTTAAGTATAGGTATCCTTTACCTTTAGTTCTGGCTGCCTTGGAACAGGTAAGAGGAGCTCGATACTTCATGAAACTTGATCTGCGTAGTGCTTACAACTTAATCCAAATTCGAAAAGGTGATGAGTGGAAGACTGCTTTTATTACTAACACTGGACATTATGAATATCTAGTCATGCCCTTTGGTCTGGTCAATGCACCTTCCGTCTTTAAAGCTTTTGTGAATGAGGTGTTACGTCCCCATCTTCATCGCTTTGTGATTGCTTACATTGATGACATGGTTTACTCCTCTACTCTCTCGGAACATATCTCCCAGGTTCGACAGGTGCTGAAATGTTTGTTGCAAAATGGACTCTATATCAAAGCAGAGAAATGTGAATTTTATCGACAGTGAGTGGCCTTTTTGGGATACATCATCGATGCCAGTGGAGTTCACATGGATCCGTCTCCAAAGAGCTATTTGCTGTCAAAAGACCTTGGCTGACCGACACCGACAACCTGCTCCACAATACCACCCTGGACAGTTGGTTTGGCTATCTACTAGGGATATTAAACTTAAACTCAATCCAAGAAATTGAGCCCTCGCTTTATCGGTCCCTTTCCTGTCCTCCGCCAAATCAATCCTGTTACCTATCGTCACCAGTTACCTCCTCACTACAAGATAGCTTCCTCATGTTTCATTGTTAAAAACTGTACGCCCCGATCCCTCCTCTCCTTCTGATTTCTGATCTTCCTCAGGATTCTTCTTCTTCTTCTTCTCCTCTGCCTCCTCCTCCCTTGGATCTAGAAGACGGTCCAGACTAAATGTCAGAGCCCTGTTACGGTCTCATCGCCACAGAGGAGGCATGCAGTACTTGGTCGACTGGGAGGGGTATGGTCCAGAGGAACGTTCTTGGGTTCTAGCCTCGGATATCCTGGATCCGTCTTTCATTACGGACTTTCACAGGGCTCATCCCACTGCTCCTGCTCCTCGGCCTCGTGGCCGTCCTCGCCGCCGTCTTCATCGGTCTGGTCCAGCCGAGGCCGATCCTGGAGAGGGGGGTACTGTCACGGTCTCCCCTGCTTCTACCTTACTTCACCACCAGAGGTCTCCTTCTCCCAAATACTAACTCTAGTGCTTCTCCTTTCCTTTGTCCAGTTCAACCAGTTCTTCCACATTCTTTCCTTCCAGGTGCACCTGTTCTGTCCTCCTCTCCTGTCATTGGTTAGTCATTCGTTCACCTAGTTCAAACTCTCTTTGCTACACAGTATTTAAACCCCTCTGTTTCCTAGCTTCTTCGCGAAGTCTTGCATTCTCTTTTGGATCAATTCCGAGCCTTGTTTCTTGTTTGCCTAACCGTGTATTTGACCTTTTGCTACCCTCTCTCGTTTACCCCTTTTTGGATCTCCCTACTAGCCTGTTTGCCTGATCGATTGACCTTGGATTGTCCTTGTTATCTCTCTCTCGTTTTGCCCTTATCGGATTATCTGCTTCATATCTAAGCCTGCACTTAAATCCTTTCCTTTGGTCCTTGAGGACGTCACAGAGCTAGTGCAGAGCAAGCATATTATTAATGTGCAGCGGCGAACCCACGTAGCAAAAAGATGGATATATGCCTATTTAAAAGCTACCGGGATAAATTGTGATACAGAAACACATATGTCTATGTGATTTAAGGGAAATATTTTAAAATAGTGTGATGCTGTGCTGAGCGAGGTGGTCAGGCACCGCCCTGAACTGCCCTGCACGGACCCTGGGGGAGGGAAGTACCAGCAGAACAGCTCTTTCAATGGGGGGATATGCGGGGAGGTTATACTGAGGTCACAGTTCACTTCTGAGGTAAAAAAACTGAATATAGCCTACTTCTGAAGAAAACGATGTGACTGTTGTGGCAACATTGTTTGTTAGCTGGGTCCACACCCTGTGGATCAATTATAATCTGTTGTATTAGTCTTGTTGTATTGTATTGACAACAAACGGCAACAATAATATTTGGTTTTCGGTTTAGGACATACTTAAAATAATTACTTATAATAACAAATAATGCATATTACTGCTTTCTAATATCTTTGTGACAATTTGTTAGAATTAATTCACTTTTGTCTTTTTATTGTAAAATAAATTAAGATGTAACGCACTTCTCAGTAAGAAGTTTCTTCAAGATCCTGCCTTGAGCTGTGGGCCATGTTGCCAGGCGATTGAACACCTTCTTTGGACATCAGAAGTCGGAAGCACTGCCCAAGGGGGAGGGGTTTCTGCACACTTCCGTAGGAACCCAATCAAAACGTCACTCTATCAAAGCTCCCATTGGCCCCTGTGCTCGTCACTCACAGGTCCCTTCCCACTTCCTGTTCTATAAAACGTGACGTCGGCACAAGTTCGTCCTCTTTTGCCATTTCGCCTGGACTCAGGAACGTGAGCTTTCTGTGTCTCTTGTCTGTGCATTATATCACTCATTGTTATTTAACAATTATTATTCAGTTGGTTGGCTTCATGGCTGCATTGTTCACCACCGTTTACTGTCTGTGTCTTTATTTGTGTTAGTTATTTTTTTTAAAGCTAATCCAATTCTGTTCCGTCCGTGCACTGGGGCTCCGTTTGCCCTTTCGGTTTCAGTTTTGTTACAAATAGAACACTTTTAAAAAGAATAGTCGTGTCTATATAGTGCCTTATATATGCCGACTGCTTGCTGTGATGGTTTTTTGTCCACAGGGCTTTTTCTTTCACAGCAAGAACCCTAGCAGCAGCAGTAAAATCCAAGGCCTGACTGCCCGGCCTGAGCCTCGGTGTGTCGTAAGAGATCTCGCCCGTGTGAGAGGCTCCTCCACCAGCTTGTGCCCGCACTACAGCCTGTGGCTTCAGCTGTAGGAGATCGCTGTGAACGAGCACTGCTAGTCCTCCTCGTCCGTGTGTGCAGACCTCAGTTTTAGATCCTGCTATGGCTGGTGGTCTACTACCCTCGGCCCCCGGACTCCACGTCACCCGTTGTCCCTGGAAACCCGGGCACACATGGTGTGGTTGAGCCTACGGGCCTACGCGGTGCTTGTATCCAGCACCTGGTGCCTGGTATACATAATGTTCTGTCCGGCAACAGCAAGGTTGTGTTTGGTTGGTGTTGCAGCGCCCCCGTGTACAAAAACGTTGGTGGGTGGAGACACACTTATAGTCCTCTAGGCGCTCCACTTGTCCTGGAGGCGTTTCAGTCATTGTGTGCCCCCTGGTGCAAACACTGACCGGCACCCCCACTGCACGTTTCCCTGTTAACGCGCATGTGTGCTTGGCGATGAGCTCCTCTAACCCCCGCCATTGTGCCGCTTGCGGCCGACGCATCTTGCCCGCATGGAGTTGGGAAGACCTAGGACCCATCTGTCTAAGCACCGACAGCGGGCGTGGAGTTACAACCAGTACTGTCTCCCTGGACTGTCTAATTTCCTGCCAGTCCTATGGGACAGACATGTGCTGGTTCGGAAGGACAACACAGCGGTGGTTGCCTATATCAACAGGCAAGGAGGTCTCACAGACTGTGCTGTCTAGCCTGCGGTTTCACTCCATCAGAGCAGTTCACCTCCCAGGCCTTTCCAACATGGCAGCGGAACTCCTCTCTCGGGGAGGCCCCCTGGTCTTGGAATGGTACCTCCACCTGCTTTTGATACAGCAACTGTGGAGCCAGTTCGGAAGGGCAGATGTGGATCTCTTTGACTCAGCAGAGTCCACACACTATGCCCACTGTGGTTCTCCATCCGAGACCACTCAGGAACCCTAGGGATCGACGCACTAGCCCACACATGGCTCTTGTGGTGTGCTATGTATATTGTTTATTTCTCAACACAGTAGAGCTAATGTTGCCCTGCGTCAGCTGCTCCTGTGTTCCATGGGTGGCGCATGAGTTAGTTCCTCTGCCCCTCCTTTACACGTTCCCACCATTCCCTCTTCTAGCGGTGGTCCTGGAGAAGGTCAGGAGAGAACGAGTGACAGTTCTGCTGATAGCCCCATGATGGCCTCTCAGATTCTGGTTTGCAGACCTGCAGCCTTGGCAGCTCCCAGTGAGCGCGGACTTGTTGTCCCAGGAGCAGTTCACGCTTTGGCACCCCAATCCGGCCCTCCTCCAGCTGTGAGCCTGGTCCCTGAGTGGGAGAGAATGATTGCCTCGGGTCTGTCAGACGTGGTAGTACTCACTATTCAGTTGGTGAGAGCTCCCTCTACGAGGTCACAGTATTCCTACCGCTGGCAGACGTTTAGCACCTGGTGCCAAGACAGCAGTCAAGACCCAATTAATTGCCCCATTGGGGTCATACTACAATTTCTACTGGTGCTGTTGGACCAGGGCAAGTCCCCGTCAATGCTCAAAGTGTATCTGGCGGCCATCTCCGCATGTCATGTCCAGATTGTTGGTGACCCCCCTGGCTGTGCAGTTTCTGAACGGAGCTTGTCGGCTGCGGCCTCCTCGCACCATTTCACTCCCCGCATGGCACCTTGATGTATTGCTGGATGCACTTTTCCAAGCCCCATTTGAGCCACTGAACTCAGCTGAGCTGAAGCTAGACTGCATTTTTGCTGGCAATCACCTCTGCAAAACACATGAGCAAGTTACACGCCCTGTCCGGCTTCACCTGCTCTGCCCCGTGTGGGCCCTCAGGTGCTATTTGGAACATCCGGCGTAATTTTGTAAATTTTAACAAAAAGTTGTGTTGTGCTTTAACACATTAGTTATTGTTAGCAGTTACACAACTTTGTGTTAAAATATAGTACTAGATCTATAGATTAAACACAACATGTTTAATCTGGAATAATAACTCTAAATACTAGATAAACTGCTGTTTAGGAATAGAACGCTTCTTTCAATTGATAAACGCCTGGCATTTAACTATTAAACATGTCACACTTTGTCATCATTAGCCATTTTGAAATGTTTGGCCAATAGTTCTAACTTCTGCCTCCAACTTTTACAAATCAGTTATCTCAAAGAAATTGGTCTCCTCTCCTTTTCGATTTTTGACACTGGTTGTTAATATCATTGTCCATGAAATAGGTATGAATGGCATTTAATTTGTGCAATCAAGTATTTTACAATGGCTGCCATTCACTAGTGATTAACGTAATGCAGACAGGTCAACTTTAGTTCTAGCTCCCAAGTTATATATTTTGTAATTACAGCTGAAGATGAAACCTACTTCACCTAATCTACGAACAGCATCAAATTTCCAGATTTTCAGTCTGATTTTCAACTGTTAACCGAAAGTAGAAAAATTACCCTCTTCTGTTCAAATTTCAGAGTTTCAGGCTTGATATAATATTTACTTGTTTCAACTTTTAGACAGCCCTATCCCAGTATGATATAACAGAAACTTAATTATGGAGTAAAGGAGGTACAGTACCATATTGTAAGGTATGTGGTAGTTACAGCAATCATGTTGCTCTGTGTAGCTGTTCTACAGTTGTAAACAAAATATTTAATCTGGAAATCTACTATACTTTAAATGCTAAATTATTGTTTGGCAATATCATATATAGTTTGCAACATTCACATTTCCAAAGTAAAATGTAAAAATAAATTAAATCATACAGCACTGTTAAAATTCACTTCACATTTCTCTACACCAACATTGTAAGTGATGGACAGATCAGTACTAGCCTACATATGGCAAAGGTTTGGTTGTATTAGTATTCTGAATCAAGTTCACTGATTCCCCTTTCTGCTTTCTTGACATGTTTTAAAGATATCGTTTGTGCAAAAAGAAGTACAGCTTAACAGAAAAAGAAAAATGTTATATAGCAAATGGAATTTTACTGTATCCCACAATCCCTATGCTTCAAAATGCAATATGATTCTGCAGCTGAGTGCTCTGAAATATTGTGAAGTTACAACGGTTTCCATTGTGGATGTCTTCTGTGGAGAAAACAGATCACTGTGCCGCATAATCCTGCTCGTTTGCCAGCGAGCTGCACACTGCGAAAAGCATCATTAGCTCTAGTGAATAAATGCAGCATTCATTTATTTTTGATGTAGAGTAACTTCCATTTAAAGAGTAATATAAAATTGTTATATAGATGAAAGCTGAGAGAGAAAAAAAAACATTACATAAGAAAACAAACACTGGAATCAAGGTTGCCTTAAAATTGTCAGAACCTTATAGAATGCAATCTGAAAAGTACTACATTGGACTTATAGGTAGGTATCAGTACAATACCTGACTGCATAGTTTTCGAAAATATAAACCAGTATGCTCTTTGCCTTTGTTGATATATAACTTAGGAAGGACTTTTAAAATTGTCATTTTGCAAATTAATTCTAAACTGTCCTACTATCCACATTTAAGCGGATGGACCCCAAGTGCATCATTTACCATATTACATAATATTGAAGAGCAGGTTGAAACCATTTAAAAGGTATCCTACTTTTAACACTTTAGATTGGAAATCAACCTAACCTAAATACAACTGGGGGGGAAGAAAAAAAATCCACAAGATGGGCTGCATGACAGCCATGCCAGTAATGCAAAATCAAGCTGCAATCAAAAGATTGTGCTCATATGTTCAGCCCCCATTTTGTTTGCATGTTTCTTTAATATTATGTACATACATTTTCCTGTTATTACGTATTTCACACAATTATCTAACATGCCAAAACAAAACATGACAAAAGCAGGCTGAAGTAGCCTTAATAAATGGGATAATATCTGTATTGTATACTAAACAAAACATATCATTTAACATTCAGCTCCTATTAGTCCTGAGTAGATATTGTCCGTGTTCAAATGAAAACTTCTGGCCAACAGAAACAATTGAATGTAGCAATAACTTTACTATCTTTACAATTTAAACTTAATCAATTCAGTATCCTAATTACCAACTTATTGCTGTGTCACAATCAAAGCTTGGCTCTCCACAGCTCCTAGGATGCAACCATTCTCTGAAAGAGAATATAGTTCCTGATGGTGAGATTATGTCCCATACTCACATTTGGGAACTCTTTTTGACTTGAAAGATAAATGCTGACTTTAGACTAGATAACAGGAGTAGGCAACCCCGGACCTGGAGGGTTTTTTGTCTCCCCCACAACATTTAATTAATGAATTAATTGGTCACAATTACCATTTGTCCCAGGTGTTTGATGATGAATGTTTTGAGTAATTGATGATTGAGATACAATTTGCCAACCCTGGACTAGAACATTCCAGTATACATAGGATTAATGCAAATATGCCAAAATGGCTGTACTGGGAGAGATCAGTCTACACTTCTTGAGGTGCCAGTGAATCATTAATACATTCATGGACACATTAAGTATGAAAATCTGTACTTATGTGTACATGAGTTTGTTTCAGTGATGAAACCCCTCTGTGAAATCAGTAGAGTGTATAAAGCTCCCACGCACGAGCTCGGAGGAGCGCCTGTGTTACACATAGAACAAAGTTATTGTTTACCATCACTCCAGATAACTAGATAGTCACAGGTCACATGCAACTATTTTATCTAAGTTAAATGTTCACTATCTATGTATGTATGAATGAGTCCCATATATGCATACATAAACATATCATATCAAACACAGTATATCATTTAGTGACATACTCTTAATAAGCGCATGTAGTTTGTGTCTGCAGCACAAACTGAAGGTGCTTCAGTTGGAAGATGAGTGCATGGAGGCAAGGTACATTTTACACTGAACATGCTGATTGTTGCACAATGTTCTTAAAAAAATAAATTATTTGATAGTTTAGTTGATCTTGCTTAGTCTGAATGTTTGTGGGTATATTTGGTGACAGTTTGAAGCCTATCTTTGGCTAACAATCTTTGCTTTTGTCAAACTTAAGGAGGTGTAGGGAATTTAGGAATTTTAATATTTTTGTGGGGGTTATTATAAGTCATGTTGAATTGCAATGTTTTAATTGTAATTTTAATACTAGGGGCCTACATTAAATTGTTTTTGTTGTTGTATAACATTAATAATGTTGATAATGTATGTATGTAGATATTACTATTGCATAATAATGTATGTACATAATGTATGTACAGTACCCAAGATGTAGTGAAAGGCATAAAATACCCATTATTTATATGATTTAAATTTTTCCAAAAATATTTTAGCTGCATGATGTCTATGTCTGTACTTGGCTAATATCTGCATTGTTGGGAGAGAGAGAGAGAGAGAGAGAGAGAGAGAGAGAGAGAGAGAGAGACAGAGAGAGGCAACAAAGACTTTTCTTGAAGAAACAGTCAACCCCTGATTTCTGGTTTGATGATATCTTTACCCAGCTGGTGTCTTGCTGGCGTTCCAGTTTATTAGCAGTACAACTGAAATGAGAAACAGATTTAACAAAGGATGTTCCCTCGGTTCCTTGTCTGAGCTGCTGTCAGAACACATCTCAACACACACACACACACACACACAAATATATATATATATCAATACCATCTTCACCATCAGCCTATATCAATCCACTACTGGATGAAGGCCTCCTCAAGAAGCTTCCACTACAGCTTCTATTTTCCATGTCATGCCTGCAAAGTTTATTATTTCATCTTCCCATCTTTTATGTGGTTGTCTTCTAAGTCTATTTTCACCTCCTGGGATCCATTCGAGTGTTTCCTTTGTCCAACTTTGATCTTTCTCTCTCTTTCATATATATATATATAAATTCTGTTGGCCTGTAGTCCAGCTTGCTATGAAAAGCCTAAATGATTGTTTAAATCTACACTGAAAAATATAGTCTCGGTAACTCAGACAAGGAGTTGAGCGTGGTTCATATATAGTGTTTATATAGGCTTACTCCGATATTCTACACATAATGTTTCTTTTATTGTTATTCATGGTGTCAGCTAAGGTATAGTTTGAATATAAATATAAATATAATTTGTTGGGACAAAACATTATAAAAAATAAGAAATATAACGACCTATCTAAATATGTATTTAAAAGTAAACCCAATAGTGTTCGCTCAAAAGTAATAGTATAATCTGTCATAATAAAGAGAGAAAGAGAGAGAGAGAGAGAGAGAGAGCGGAGACCAGACCATTCAACACATCTTGCTCTGTTCACTGATTGGTTGATTGGATGATTCACAACATGGCCTTGCCATGCTTTCAAAGAGCCTCCATCCTTTTTAAAGGATACTCGTGCAGGAGAGATGTAGATAACATGTATGTAAAATGCTGACTCTCAGACACTCACTGTTAAAACTCCAGGCTCAAATGCATCCAGGTTTTCTTCATTTGTTTCATTTTAAACATGGACTTGCTTTGCTGATAAGATTTTATGAAGATAGTATACATCTAACTAAATCAGTTACTTGCTTTTGAACAATCCCTGAGGTTTGACTAAATACATGAGAGTCAACTGAAGGCATATAACCTTTAAAGAGCAATTTAAAAACATGCATCGATGAGTACAAAAAATGAAATCCTACTGCCAAGCATTTTAAAAATAATTGAAAACCAGCATAACAACAGCAATACAGTTCCAAAACCTTACTCAAAATGATGTCCTTTTCCTTTGATTTGGCTACATTTTAAATTGTATAGGTATGTTATACATTTGCCTGGTAGTTATTGTTTTCATGACTCTAAAATGTTGAAGTCTGATATCTAATATTTTAAAGCAGACTGCTAATGTAACAGTTAAATGCCCAAAGGCTGTGATTTTATTAAATGTAAATGATCTTCATTTATATTTATATTCAACATTTATATTCAACATGGTCTGTTGTAATGAAGATGTCCCACTGATTTACACATAAAACATTCTCATTTATCTTTTTTCTTTCTTATTAAAAATGGGATACAAAGTCATGTGAATAGAGAATATGGGAGTATTTAGAAACCTCTTTCTATTAACATGACTATTTTTATATTAAAGAGAGCACCTGCAGCTAAGATCAGGGCACTCATAGCGAATAAAGATTTGTGACAGTGCTACAAAATGAAGCTTGGAAACATATATTCAAGATTAATTATAACATGTTAAATACCACCAAATAAAAATAATGCCAACAATGTCTGCAATGCAATTACTTTTCTATCAGTTATTTTATCTCCTATCTCTTCTTTTGCAGCTTTCCCAAACACTTAATCCATATCACCAGTGGTTGTCCTATAGGCAAGTGGACTGAAGCCAAATAATTTCTGTATAGTAATGTACTTTAAGGTGAATCAGTTGAACACTCAATTATTTCAACTTCACGTATTTAGGTCTCAGTTTAATAAAGTCCCAATACATTTTTAAAACATGATATTGTTACTTAAATTGTTTCACTTCTCTTGCTATCAAGTGCATTTTATATAAATAACAAACCTGAATTATTTGAATAAAAAACATCTGACCCAGAAATGAAATATCAGGAGACACACAAGGTGGGTCTTTTCCTCCCTCCTTTTAAATAAGACCATTTTGTGTGTCCATGAAAATAATATGTCTTTTCATTAATTAAGCAAAGCGATGGATCAGGCAGGAAACTCACCTAATTGCAGACAGCAGGTTGTCCTGACTGAATTGTAGCTTCAATTACAAGAACGGGATGAAGAACACTGTAGACTGAAGTATCACTATCCAGAGGGAATGATTATCACTCCCCACAAAAAACATGCCTCATCAAACCATGTCTGGGGAAGACAGGTGTGCATTTTACATACTAATCCACCTGATTTTTGGCTACCTTAAAACAAAAAAAAACAAAAAATTGAAGATTTGTGTGATGTGGAGCTAAGTGTACTGGAGGTAAAACCTGAATGTGCCCTGAAATAGGCATACACCCAGGCATTCAAAGGTAAAAGTCTTAAACAACTGTGTGTATGAGCCCTTAGCTGTTAAAATAAAAATAATATTTGTTAAAATTTCCCTGGCTACCTGGTAGAGCAGGCAGGAATCAGTTTAAAATGATGAATGTGATATTTATGGATCCTCAGTAGTAAAATAGGGCCTTGCAGCTTTGAAGATTTGTATATGTACCTGCTTCCCTTGAGACAGTGCATGGTTACTAACAAACATATATCACACAGTACCATTATTGAATCTTACACAGTACTGTTTGTGAACACCATAAAAAAAGACATTTGCTCTTCATTGGCTCCAATCCACACCAATAAGGATAACCCTAGGACTGAATGCTTTGAGCTTAGAGTATAGACGATGTTGGTTTCAATCATTCTGATTACTCAAATCCTAATAAATGGATAGCAAATCATTACTTCAGACTCAACATAAAATCATATAGTGCATTCAGAACTGAGAACCAGGAATTCTCTTTGCAGGAGAATGAAATAAACTGTAAAAGCATGTAATGGAAGCTGACTTACCGGAATCTTTTATGTAATGTCTTGATGAGGTTCATTAGAACCAATGAAATACTAGGAGTCAGAAAGCTTAAATCAATCTTTCTTTGATTTTGTTTTTCAGTTAGCCTTGAACAGAAGCAATGGGACTATGTTATCAGCGTGATGGTCAGAACCCTCACTGGTAATCTACACACATGGATTACTCGGCTCCTTTTCAACTCAACCCTGACACTGCTCTACTAATTGTATGCTGGCCAATAAGAGCTCCCAGCCACAGATAACTTGGTATGATAAGGACTAGAAATGGCAACTTGAGGGCTGCAGAACCCATTTTGCACTCCAAGTGTAGGCTTTACCAGCTACAGAAAGTTTTCTTCTTAAATTATTCACATCCCTTCATAGATGCTTACCATATCTTCCATTTATTATGCTGCTGAAAGAGTGGAGACCTCAGGCAGTTGTTACATTGTGCTCTACTGCACTCCATGTTTTCAAATCCTGGGAACTAGACTGAAGGAGGACATCTGTGATCTTCTATAACTTCTTACTTCCTAGCAGCTGGATCATAGAATGTGGATAGTTCTTGCTAATTACAGAGTACAAAAAAAGTGTTTTTTCCCTTATCTGGAAAAATCACGGCTGACCGTTGTGGAAGGTGTTTGATTGCTGACGACATGTGCGAATAAAGAATTAATTGCTAAAAGAACCATGGTAGGCTTACACTCTTTGTTTCATATTGTAACTTCATATAGTCTAGTGCACTATATTCTGAAAATATATTTTAACATTGTCAGGATTACTTGTAAAAGCTGGGAATTTAACCCTGTTTTCACCATAGCTCAGCGATAAAAAATACACTATACATTACAAAAGATCCAAACTACACATACATAACTATCAAAATATTACTGTTAATACCCATTATCAAGCTAAAATACACTTAAAGACTTTGCAAAGGTTCTGGTTCTTTACTCTATCACATTGCTGCCTTGCAGATCCTGTGATAGGTGAAAACCAAACATTGCATAACCTTTAATTTATCAGCTAAGACCCTGGTCCATAATATCAAATTATTACGGCCTCCATTATTGCCTTTTCCATGCAGTTACCTCGCACATCAAACAGAAACTCGATTCATTGGAATGTCCATGGTTTTATTGATTCCAATAATTGATTGTGAGTTTTCTTAAGAAGCTTACTGATTTATCTGGTTGTTGAATTGCATTGTTTTAGGACATCTGCCTAAGGACATTTTAGGACATTAAATACCAAACCATCAAGAATCTTGTCACATAAACTATAAATTAATTTATCCCATTAATGGGCTAGCACATTTTTTCCAGAGGACTGGTATATACTCCATAGAAGTTTCAGTTGTCTTTTACTTCCTTATTTCACAAACAAGTAACATATACTTGTTTCACTGGCAGCAAAATCCTATTAAAATGAACAAATTAGTGCACTGGTGGTGTGTCTAATCATTCACATCTTATACCACCCTATCATTTCAGTAGCAACTCTGAAAACGTGGATTCAATTTGATCAATCTATATAGTAATATCTTAAGATGAATAAGAATTTAGAAATATTTTAAAATACAGCACATCAGAAAATAAAAAATAAAAATGAAAAAGGCCTAAAAATACACGTTGGCTGATCATTTCAGATATTAACAAATCTATACTGAAAGTCTTCACTATGGCTTGATTATAAATGCACAGATATCACTCATGTTAGTCTTTTATGTATGGTTTTCCACTGGATCTTCACTGCCTTTTACACTCTGATTTTATCTTAATAATGTATTTATTTTGCTGTGTTTTTTGCAAGTATGTTTCCTTTAAATGTAAATGTAACTTAAGTCTTTAAGCATTGATACCAGCTCTGCAGTTGTGAGATAAGTTTGATTACACAGCTCATTACCAGTTTTGTTATATCTTTCCATTCTTTGCTTTTAAGATCTTGCAATCTACTCCTTTTGTTCCTGTGGAAAAAGGGAACTCCGTGAAATGTTGGCAAACCTAAACCTGGGAAACACTTCACACAAATTTGTTTGATGGAGGAAGCAACAAGCGGCAAAAGAAAGCAGTCACGTCCTACATCATTCACCCACATTTCTGTCTAGGTTCAAATACCCCACATCTTCATGTACTTAAAATATGAATTAAATTGAGTGTTCAAGTTCTAAGAAAAAGCCTTTGGCATATTACAAACTAAGAATAAAAATGGTTTACTATAGTGCAGTTGTATTTCCTGTGCTTGAAAATATGAAGGTTTTATTTCCACTTAATATGAATTGCTCATAGATGCTCATACATTTGTAGAGTGGAGTTTATAATAAAGCTGGCTTGTTCTTAACTGTATATATACACCGATCAGCCATAACATTATGACCACTGACAGGTGAAGTGAATAACACTGATAATCTCGTTATCATGGCACCTGTCAGTGGGTGAGATATATTAGGCAGCAAGTGAACATTTTGTCCTCAAAGTTGATGTGTTAGAAGCAGGAAAAATGGGCAAGTGTAAGGATCTGAGTGACTTTGACAAGGGCCAAACTGTGATGGCTAGACGACTGGGTCAGAGCATCTCCAAAACTGCAGCTCTTGTGGGGTGCTTCCGGTCTGCAGTGGTCAGTACCTATCAAAAGTGGTCCAAGGAAGGAAAAGCGGTGAACCGGCAACAGGGTCATGGGCGGCCAAGGCTCATAGATGCACGTGGGGAGCGAAGGCTGGCCCGTGTGGTCCGATCCAACAGACAAGCTACTGTCGCTCAAATTGCTGAAAAAGTGAATGCTGGTTCTGATAGAAAGGTGTCAGAACACACAGTGCATGGCAGTTTGTTGCGTATGGGGCTGCGTAGCCGCAGACCAGTCAGGGTGCCCATGCTGACCCCTGTCAACTGCCGAAAGCGCCTACAATGGGCACGTGAGCATCAGAACTGGACCACAGAGCAATGGAAGAAGGTGGCCTGGTTTGATGAATCACGAGTTCAAGGTGTTGGCCTCCAAATTCCCCAGATCTCAATCCAATCGAGCATCTGTGGGATGTGCTGGACAAACATGTCCAATCCATGGAAGCCCCACCTCGCAATTTACAGGACTTAAAGGATCTGCTGCTAATGTCTTGGTGCCAGATACCACAGCACACCTTCAGAGGTCTAGTGGAGTCTCGACGGGTCAGGGCTGTTTTGGCGGCAAAACGGGGACCTACACAATATTAGGCAGGTGGTCATAATATTATGGCTGATCGGTGTATATACACATATATTAAGCATTGCAATGTTACCCTAAAATGTGAGACTTTTTAGTCCATGTACGTTCATCTGTGCATTTTCTAGCATGGATTTCTTATCATTTTTAACTGTCCGTATATTTGCTTTCAAGAATGTTTGTTTTTATGGTAAATGTAAACTTGTAAGCTGGATGCAATGTGATCAAAGTTTGTAATTGATATGGATGCTATGCTCCTGTTTTAGAAATCCTATGGTTTGTCTTCATAGTTTGTTTTCTATCTTCACAACCACTAGACAACATGCAGCTCCCCAAATTACAAAGGGCTCATCTCAGTGGAGGTCTTCATGATGTCAGCATGATTCAGATTGGGAGGTGTTTTTCCTTGGATGAAATTAAGTTTGTTCTAACTTAATCAATACATCTTTTGAATCAGTTTTTGTTACAACCTCTTAGAAAAATATTATGAATATTTACTTTGGTCAAATATGGTCAATGACTTGAATGATTTGAAAATTGAAAAAATATACATATAATCTGTCTAATACAATATTATTCAATTACCATATCAGAACCTTTGACTGCCAATAGTAACAACAGTAATAATAATCATTATTCCACCTTGAATTAATGATTGGACCATTAGTTTAAAAAAAAACACCATAGATTGTTTAATACAACATACCATATTTTCATCAAACAATGTAACATCAATAAAATTGTGTCAATTAAAAAAAAATCTGCATATTACCTTTATTGCACAGAACAAGTTGAATGTTTTTGTCATCGATTTTTTCTTTTAATAAAAAGTTCTTTGTTTTTGACTACATACATGTTGTAGTCCAGAATTAACCAAAAAAATAAATGAATAATAAAATAAAATAATAAAAAAGAAAGATTAATCTATTAATCAATGGAGCTGAAATATTGAGTAAAGTACACACAGCTGTAACAAACATCCTTTTAGTCACTCTATTTTGAGCAGTACAAGCCATTATAGATGGTTTTGAAAAATGTTACTTTAAAGCCTTTACAACAAACCACTTTGGGTTAACACCATTTATTGGTATGTGGTTTCCATCTTCATTTTTGAATCCATACAACCCTTGATTTCTGCCCTGGCATTTTAAATATCTTAGCTGTCATAAATAGCCATACCCTTTACCTCTACTTTGTTGGCCCAGCTGTCCACAGAGTGTACTTCATAAGGTCAGGGTTTTGTACATAAAACCTTGAACATCAAACGATTTCTGGTTTGCACCCTTTTGCAGAAAGACTTAATTTAGAATTACATAATAGTTCCTGGGTATCTCTGATGAAATGGAAGCTTTTTTTATAAGATGGGATTCAAATAAAAATAATAAAAATATTTTGAGCTTTATTTAATTTCTTTTAAAAAATGTCTGGCTTTTCAAAACTTCCCAGAAGTAAAAGTAGTTTGGGGAATCCTTGGAGGGTTGATGAACACACGACCTTCAGGTTATCGCACCTCTCCAGAACTTCAGCATTTGCTATTCACCTTGTCTAGGTCTACAGCAGACCTAAGATTTCTGCTCTTCAAGTGTTTATTATTTTCATTTTATCAAATGACAGCAATTCTGCATAACCTGCAATTGTATTTCAATGACATGTTCAGGGGTAACAGCTCTTCTTGGAAATACAAACTAAGTGTTATGTAGTGAGGGTTTTCTACTGGGGGATTTCATTTTGTGTTGTTGATCAACTACATATGTGCAGCATATGTATCTTATGTATCTTTTGTGTTAAGATAATGTAGTATGTTAATTTATACACTGATAATAATACATGTGCATACTGTATGTAGCCACTGAGAAACATCAGGGATTCTATCATGAAAGATCTTTTATTTATGATGTGACTGACTTATTTCAAGCATATAATGTCTGTGCATTTAGTATGCCTAAGCAATCTTGATTATTTCCCCTTTTTTATTTTACTCTTGGAAGACAAATAAATAACATTTTTAATCAATATTGATAGAAATTGCAAATTATGATAAAAAACAGAATGTTTAATCAGAATGCTTTATTTTAGTTTGTTGTAAATAGAATCCTCCAAAAGAAAAAGAAAATAAACAAGGAAGGGTAAGAAACCATTTCCATTTTAACAGTAGAATTTGGAAACTGTGGAAAGGCTTTTCCTTTTTACAAACTCCTCGCAATGTCAGGACCTGTTCTAATTCAGAGGAGTATGAGCAACTAGGTCTGCAGAAACTGGAAATTGAGTCTGGATTCAGTTTGACACCAGGTCTTCAGTGAGAGCCCTGCAATTTAATGCTGATAAGGTGGAGAAAACAAGGCTTTACAAACAAGATCCTCAATAAATACCTTTCCCTTCAGGTTAACCGTGCTTTGAGCAGAAATGTCCAACACACTTACTTTTACAAGCACATACTTGTGCTCAATTTTGAGTGGATATTCATGTTCACTGGCAAAGGTAAGACAAAGAGTCTTTAATGAACAATTCGATGTATGTCATAATTAAATATATATATCTGAAATATTAATTATTGGCTACTTTAATCATGCATTTGTAATACCAATTAAAACAATCTGAGTGGCTATTCAGTGATTTTTTCTCAAATGGTAGCTACACTTCATTGGATCCGTACTGAAGCACACACACACACACATACAAAAACACATTGACCCTGTAGTTTCTCAGTAGGATCAACTCTTTAACGGTTCTTTTTCAGATAATTAAACTAATCTCTCAGACACCCATATTTCCACACTTTCTCTATTCCTGGGGAATGACTTTAAATTACAGGGTCAGGCATTGAGGAATCAATAAGTATGAAGAACACGGGGATATAAAAGCCAGTTACTCAGTTTTGTTAAGTTTCATTTACTTTAATATAACAAACATTCACTAGGGAATCATTAATAATTTAAAGGAGCAAACCTTATATGTATTTTCTTTTCTGTAAGTATGCTTCACTTTGGTTTGAAAATAAAAAAAAACAGCTAAAATAAAATGAAAGAGATGCAGTGCAAATATTTTGAACATGATTGATGATGTCGTCATTTATTTTGGTTAGGCTTTGCTTTAGGTCATCAACAGTGGCCCTTGGTGGAGTGTTGAAGGACATTTTCAACAGTCAGGAAACACAACAGCCATGAAAAAAAGAAGCTTCCAGAACCCTTCTATTCTATAAGGCTGAAGGTCAGTGTGTTCAGCAACCCATACTTCAGTGTCCCTCCTAGTTATCATCTCATCATAATATCTATGTTACCATTTTCATAAAAAAAAATGAAAAATTAAAAAAAATAAAAATTGAAAAACTGAAAGATAAAAGGATTGCAGGAGGAAAGATGATTTGCCTTTTGCATTCTGGCTGACAATAAGAAACTTTAAAAGGGTTCATTTATTATTATTTTTTTAAATATTTTTCCCCCCATAAAAATCCACAACAAAGTTCTGGTTCAAAGAAGTGGTCCCTGAAGGTCCATTGCAAATAAGTCTTGGTAAAACATCCAGGAAGGACATCAGCTGTGTAGTTTCTTTCATAATTTAACAACAATGAAAGCAAACACCCCTTCCCATGTTTAAAGTCAGGACAATTCTGTTAATATAGAATAACATCCCGGGATCCAGGGGGTTTTAGGGATTTTTTTTCTCTTTTATAGATTCATTGTCAATTTTCCAGGTCCTCAGTCTATCAGATCATTTTCATGTTGAATTTACGGGGGGCGTCTGCCGCACTGCTGCTCATGCCAGCATCCGATTTGCGGGGAACATATTCAATTTCTATGTTGTGCTTGGTATTGCCTTTGCCTCTGCTCCAGAGGAAGAGGAGTACCAAACAAAACAGAACGACACCAAGGAAAGAGATGAATCCCATAGTGGTGGCAATAATCAACGTTTTGATGTCAAAGGGAAAGGGGACCGTGGCACGGGTTCCGTTTGCACCGTTGTCATTGGGTTGATTAGAGATGAAGGCCAGGGTTTTATTGGGCTGATGAGGCCAATCTGGTGAGTAGCTACGAACGTGCAAATGGGCCAGTGCAGTATCATTTCCACCCGCGTTGCTTGCAATGCACACATATGTGCCATTGTCCTGGATCTGGGCATAACGGACTTCCAGGGTTCCGTCTGGAAACACTGACAGTCGGCCAATGGTCTTCGTTGTGATGAGGTGCTTACGCGGGGACAACCACATTATTACAGGGGCTGGGTCTCCATCTGCCTGGCATACAAAATGAATTGTGGTCCCCTCGTCGACAAACTTTTGCTGGGCCTTGCGGTCACGGATCCTTGATTTACGGCACGTGAAATAGTTGGGCTGGAGAACATCTGGAAAGTCTTTAAACTCCTTGCCTTGGACAAACTCGGGCATCGCACATGTGGGTTGCTGCCTATTGAAGTTGAGCCTCCAACGGCGACGAAACACCCAAAGTAGGCGACAGTCGCAAGCCAGAGGGTTGTCATACAGGATCAGCGTCTCCAGGTTGCCTACAGAGTGAAAGGCAGTCTCTTCCAGGGTGGTTAAGGAATTGCTTGAGACATTGAGGATCCGCAAGTAGTTTAGGCCCCTAAAAGAATATGGCTCTATTGTAACCAGTCGACCTCCAACGAGGTGAAACTCCTGCAGTCGAAGCAAGTCATGGAGCTTGCCTCCTTCCACGGTGTGGATGGGGTTAAAGGACAAGTTCAGGAAGCGCAGGTAGACAAGATGGCGGATAGCCACATAAGGAATGGTGGTCAGGTTGCAGTGAGTGATGGTCAGGGAGGTCAAGTTAAGTCCGTAGAGGCAGTTGGAGGTCATAGTGTCCAGAAACGGCCAATGAGTGATCTCAAGAATTTTTAGCCGGTAGAGCTGCTTGAAAGAATAATCCCTAACAATGTTAATATTGAGGTGCCGTAGCTGGAGTACTATCAGACTGTGGAGGTGAGTGAATGCCTCAGTAGGGATGGAGGTGAGATTGCACTTCTCCAAGGTGAGTTGTTCCAAACTGTTGAGTCCATGAAAAGCACGGTGGGAGATGAACACCAGGTCATTGTCTCCGACTTCCAGGGCCTTAAGGTTGTAAAGGTCCTGAAACATGTAGTCCAGAAGGATAACTATCTTGTTCTCACTTATGTCCAGTTGGGTCAGGTTGCTGAGTCCTGTGAAGACCCCTAGCTGAATGAGCTTCAGCTTGTTGCTGCGCAGCCCCAACGTCCGCAATCCGTAGAGGTTGTTGAAGGCGCCCGGCTCGATTGTGGAGATCACATTCTCATTCAGTTCCAGTTCCTCAAGGTGGGGGTAGGGGGCAAACTCATCGGGGTTGATGATCTTGATGCGGTTCTTGCTGAGGTCCAGAAGGCGTGTCTCTGTGGGGATGCCCTCTGGCACAGCTATTAGCCTCTTGCGGTGGCACAGCACTGAGCGCTCCTGGCCATTGCACTCACAGCGAGCTGGACAACCTGTGGCTGAGCCTGACAGGACAGTGCCCAGCATCAAGAGCAGGATGGGCTGCCAGCAAGCCACCAGGGAGCTGTGCACGCTAGCCTCCCCAGCCACCATCCTACCTGTTACCTGCAGAGACACAAAGAAGAAGAGAGGTTAAAATGGAAAAAAAAGCTTTGGAAACAAGAAGTTATTTAATTGGCAAATTTCTGTTAGTGAAAATTGGGTAACACTTAACAATAATGGTCCTAACCCTGACCCTAATTGTGTTTTATATATACGATGAGGAGAAAAAGTCAGATCAAGTGCATATGGTACTTATGTGTTATTCCTGTGGTTTTCAAACATTAGTTCTTTAAGAATTGGAGCCCATTATTATAACATGTCACTGAAAATTGTAAGGCAACATTTTAAGTGATTTTGCTCTGGAAGCAAATGGTTTGGCAATCCGTCCCTGTCGATCTCACTGAAGTAGAATGACAGTGTTTGTTGAGGGGTGTCCTCTATGTCATCCACAATTCATTCATTGTTTAAAGTTCTCCATAAAAAGTGTCGAAATATTATACAAATCTAAGATATTTAATTGTTTCAACAACATCATCTCGGGAGCATTGGGGCTATGTAAATACTGGAGAAGAACACTGGTGCAGCGTGTCTGTTGTTTAACAAACATACTGTAGATGACTTAACTGAATCTCACCGTTTCAAAGAGATATCAATTGAGATTAAACCAGAAATAATAAACTGCCATCTGGTGAAGCTTTTCAATGCATCATAACAGTTAATCCTTTTTAGTTACACAATTGTAATGGCTAGTGTGAATATTATAAAAGTATAATGTCTACTATACCAAATAAGATATTGTGTATAGAGGAACACATGAGTTTTTAATGCAAGATTCACATGTAAGAACACTAGGATTCTAAACTAAAAATAAATGCTATCTACAATAGAATGCAACAGAATTTAACAGAATAACGTAATATTGCATAATTTCTTAGATATCTGTATTGAATTTTGAGATACTAATTTCTTAATGTAATGCTTCAGAGAACGCTGGTATGCTTTACTCTGACAGTCGAAATCATATTAGGAAAGAAGAAACCTAAAAATGCTCTGTTTGTCTTGTTTATGAGCTTTCACTGCAGTGACATGGAAAAATAGCAGAACCAATTTGTACTATTAATATGTTCTGTTTCCCTTTTCTCTCCTTAATCTTAACCCATCACACATCTCTAATATAAAGATATTTTCCATATCTGCTGCGTGGGTCATTTAATGTGCTAATAAAGGAAACTGCCAGACTTTCAGCAAATTTGCTGCCTGAATATTAGGTAATAATTCACTGTAGGGGTGCAATCCCAATGAGATCATACTTGGTTCAGATACGGGGAGTACAACAGTGTTCTGCTGCATGTTCAATAAGATGTTTCAAAGCTGTTGAGATTTTCTAGATAATGCTGCAGGGGTTTAAACCCATCCACTTAATTGAAGATTCCATATTTCAACTTTATATTGCTATTATTTTGAAAATAAATGACAACCACATTGATGATAATTTAAGAATTCTATTTTCAGCCTACAAGAAGTGTGAAAAGGCTTATGTTAGAACAATTTTATAACTTACATCTGTCTATACTGGTCAGTGGGAAATCTCTCATATAAAGGAAGTAAACCACCACTTTTCAATAAATAAATTGAGCTCACCCTAGACACAATTATACTGTATATTAGGAAAATATATACATTTTATCAAATGCTTTAAAAAAATCTCTTTCTTAAATAGATATGATCAAACATAACCATTATACCACCTTTCATTCCAGAATTATACATACATAAGACTTTTATGGTACACCACTTGAAAATGCACAACAATCCTTTTGATCTCCACAATAATGAGGATAAATCAATCACATGAAAATAAATAAAAGCATTTTCACCCAAAGATTCAGAATGTAAGAACTGTTAAATGAGGAAAACCCATTATAGAAGAAGACATTTCAATGACAGTACAATATATAGTCTGCAGTCAACCGCGGCTTTGGTGTTTTGTGTTGAATAAGAACAACAGTCAACAGAGTAAAAAATATCTGCAAGTCGAAAAGTCAAAAAAGATCTTGTGATTTTAATTTTAACAGTGTTCTGAAAAAAATGAATATGCAGATTTTTTTCCCCCATCTACAGAGCACAATTTCAACATACATAAAATGGTCTACTCAGTTTCATTTTGTTGGTTAGTTACATACATATGGGAAGTTATTTCATTGAGATACACATTTATTAAAATACTTATTTACTATTGTAAGAACTGAACCTGTAACTGATACCATTACAAGAATACAAGAATATAGAGGGGAGGATACAAATACACTGGATACAGCAAGGCAACGCTAGTACATAAACTTGATTGACAATATCAGTCTTTTGAACCTCCGTCTAAAATTCCAGAGTTGCCACCCCACACAACAGAGAAGCCAATGGCAGTTGCTTATTAGCATACAATGGAGTCCTTACCCACTCCCTCTCATTTCTGGGTAATGACTCTGGTTCCCCACAACCGAAGGTGATTAAATCTGCTCTCTGTAAACCCTGTTAGACATGCTGTTCTCACTATTCTTTATCAACAGCTACTGTTTTGCTATTGGTACAAGACATTCAGAGACCTCCCTCAACCATCTGTGTCCACTTTCTGTAAATTAGGATGATATCCAAGAACATTTAGAGAGAACAGATCCACCGGAAACTGTGGAATTTCATCAGTACAAATGTTTCCAGTTTCAGTTTTATTCAATACACTATGAATCTACATTATTGCTATACATAAATACATATATTGATTGTGTTATTACACGATAATTAACATCCATGTACATGTTAATAAGGAATTTAATAGAAATGTATTTATGTGATAGGAATTTTTTAATTTTGTTCAGAGGGATTTAGAACCTACCTAGTATGTACCTACCACCTCATGGTACTCTTTTTTTTTTTTACAACAAAATATATTTTATTACTAATCTTAATACTTACTAAAGCTACTACTGAGATTTCCTTTTAAACAATCTACACAGATTGGATTTGTGTTGTACTTTTACTGTTAATGCTTACATATGGTAACTATATCAATTATTATTATGCAGTTACACATAATGCAATACCCAAGTTAGCAAATTTTATAAGCAGTCAGGCGGTGTTAAAATTAGCTGAGCTGTTAGAAAACTAACCAGTTACATGCTTTGTCAGTAATGTATACATTTTGTGCATCTGCACCATATATTATTATTATTATTACTATTATTTTCTTCTGCTCTACAATAAGTTAGAGGAGTTGACAGAAGGGTGTCAGGATTGTTTTGGGAAGGTTGCAAAGCAGGGACGGAATCGATGACAAATGGTGCCATGCATAATATATATATATTAACATTTATCACCTTCAACCTTTGCAATAAAATATGGCCTGTGTTACAGACAGATGCTGTATTTACATAGTAAGAACAAGTTTAAATAAATATATAGAGTAAGATTTGTGGGTGAGAGTGTTGTGCTGTTTTCAGTCTATAATAGAATTAAACATTTTCTATAACAGCTGCTTATTGGAGAGGTATTTTTTTAATTAATTAATGTATTAATCAGTACTTATTGTATGGTTTATATTGCACACATATTAAAGTTTTTTTAAGAAAAGGTTCCAAACTACTTTAATTTGCAAATTGTATTGTTATACAGTAGATCCAACCTGCTATTTCTGGTGTAAAATTAACATCTACTCAATAAATATAAAAGACAAATACAAAAGAAAACAAAATCAGTGTATGGGCAATACAGATGTGAAGTGACGTCTATAAGGTTATATGCCAATAACAGTACTAGGCTATATATAAGCATGGTACCTAGAGGGAAGTGCAGGAGAGCAAAGGTGAACTTTTGAGGGAAAGAAGTGTGAATATGAGTTTTGGCAATTGCCTGGATATTGACCGCAGCTTTGGAACTGAGAACCCACTTTGGATAATGACTAGATTAAGACTATGAGTCTGCCTAATGCCCATTAATCCATTAATATAGTTAAACACTTCAGGAGTTAATCAACAACAACCATGATGGTAATATTTTAAGAATATATTACTTGAGGCTCTGGAGGAATTTGTACAAAACGTAGCAAAAAACATTGGCCAAAATGGTTTAATAGAAGTGTACAAAAAAATATGAAGAGAATGACAATATTGTGGAGCACATAAAAGGGATAGAGATTAAACAAAATACAAAGAATATGTTGAACTGCAAAGAGATCTTAATGCAAATATTTATTTTCAATACTACAACAGCAAGAGGTCAATAAAGGAGGAAGGTAAACAGATAAAGGGCCAAAATGGAAGTATCTTGGAAAATGAACAAGATGTGACAAATGTTCTAAATGAGTATTTCACAGAGGTTTTTACAAAATAAAAAACTGACAACATGCCACAGGTTAACAACCAGTCCAGTCAAACTCTAAGAGAGATCAGGATAAATGAGGACGAGGTACTACAGGGACTAGCAGAATTAAAAACAAACAAATCACCTGGGCCAGATGGTATATTTACAACAGTACTTATTATAATTTAAAATTATTTATAGGCCACTAACTAAAATATTCCAAATGACACTTAGAACAGGGGATGTGCCAACTGACTGACGGCAAATGTCATACCAATCCACACGAAAGAGTACAAAACTGAGCCAGGAAATTACAGACCAATCAGTCTCACCTGCATTACTTGTAAAATGTTGGAAAAATTATTATACAAAAAATAGAGGAGCATCTTAATGAAAACCATATTCTTGAATGGCCTCCTCTCGTTTGTATACTTTCTTATGTTCTTCTTCTTATGTTCTTATAATGAAAATTTGAGGAATTCGGTACCACACATAATATTATTTTTTTAAAGAAGTTGTCAAATTACAAAAAATGGAGCAATAGTTCTCAACTGTTTTAGATTTTAAAAGAAGTGATGATGCCCCATATAATTATGATTTGATCGTGGTTCTGCGAAAGCAAATAGAAGACATGTTTTGTTCTAAAGCATAGCACATTCAAATTATGGTCTCTGCTTATTTTCTGTCACAGTGTAAACAATCTGGCCTGAAAAGTAATTGATTAGATTTTTGTACTTTATGCTGTTGAATGTCGATACGTTGTCAGATTCATTATACATTTCCTGTTATTTAACAAGTAAAATAAGAATACATTTTACCTGTATTCTACTGCTAATTCAAAATGTATTAGAGTAGGTTCATTCATGCAGATTATTCAGTCACAGAATGGTGTCTTGGGTATTTCCAGACTAGTAAACATAGGGAGGCTGTCACAACTCATATGTGCCTCTTAAGTGGCAAATTAATGTTGAGGAAATATACAACCAGTTATTCTGAGACCATAACTTACTTGTGCTTTGCAAATACTAGATGTGTGTAGATACTAAACTGCTTTTTTATGATAGAACTGACAGTAATTACTGCAGAACATCTTACTGAGCAACATGTTTTGAAGAGAAGCCATAGAAAATGTCATACACTCTCTTTACAGAAATTAATACTGGAAGTATTCTCTGAACAGCTCTAATCCATGGACATGATCCACTGCATCAAGACTATACAGTGCAACATTATTTTTCTCTCTTAAATCATACAGAAAATGAGATGCTTATAGTAGAGGTTTGCCTTCTCTTAATCTTTAAAAGAACAGACAAAAGCCATTCATTAAACTTATAAAATATATATTTTAATAAATATAATTTTACAATCTTTCCTTCTACCAACAGATCACAAAAATAATTGCATTTTCCAAGCACAGTAGAGAAACCACACATGCAATAAGTCTTCTCTCCTTACAAAGATAACAATTTTGCTTGGATGTGTATTTGTACATAGTAGCTTCACAGCAGTTAAATTACTCTTATCAAACAGAATATATTTGGATGTGCTCTAAAAAAAACTTCAATCAGAACTATATAAAAAACAATGGCAGCAAATTCATTTTCATGCTTGTCCTCTAATATTTACTTTTTGGATCCATGGCAGTCTCTTGTCTTTATGGAATATTAACAATAAATATAGATGAATCACAATTCTGACCACTACATGGCAATTACCGACTTAAGAATGGTGACTAGAAAAATGAGGTAGTACAGACATTATATAAGATGAAGCATAATAATGGCAGTTCAGACCCCAGGAGTTGCATGTAGACCTAAATCTCAGTTTTAGGGCTATATGGGCAGACTGCTGGAGCCTAGAGGTTAAAAGAATATGTCTGCAAATTCAGATTGATATAAGTTGTTCATGTTGTGGAATAAGTAACTATGAAATGGAAATAGATCAGAATTCCTTAAAGAGGAAAAAAAAAAAAATCTTACCTTTTTATATATATATAAATATTGTAATGCTGTGCCGGGCCATGTGGTGAGGGACCGCCACGAACTAAGGAAGGAAATTTAACGGGGGGGAACTGATCCACTATTCCCTACATTACCTCACCCCCCTCGATAAAACATAAGGCTACAGGCAGGGAGGAGGGCCTGACTGAGAGAGAGTTGGAATAGTGGTTAAGGAATTTAATAATGGTAATGGACATTGATATTGATTTTGGACTTTGAGTGTTTACCAGTGTGTGTATTTGTGTTTCATTAGTTTTGTTAAGAGAGGGACCCGTTGTATGTTTAGTTTAGGCTGCAGAGGGGCTAGGTTTTTATTTTTTTAATATCTGTTTATTTGAGCACCCCTGCATGGTGTATAAAAACATTCACCAATTTTGCACCATAACCATGCCTATTGCTTCCTGAGCCCCACCTATAAAACCCACGGACACTGTGTCCAACCCTACACAGTGTCACTATATATATATATATATATATATATACACACACACATACATACACATATATATTCTTATTAATATATCACTGCTTCCTTAAACTACAATGCTAACTACATTGTTTAACCTTTAAATATGTTGTGGTAAGCAGTAATATTTAAGCATATTGCTAGAGACAGTAAGTAAGAACAGTAAGCCATCAATAACATAATTAAATGTGCATGCCAACCGGCCTCGGAGTTCCTATACATCAATTCTCACATTTCAGGACCATCCCTAAGGAAACAGAGTGACAACCCATGATTGCTGCAGCCTACTTACATGAAACTCCTCCAGTCCTCAGCATATTAACCTCCCCTCTTTAACCTCTCTGTCACAGACTACAAAAAGAAAGATAAAATGGTAACATGGGCCATTTGTCTGAAGAGGATGACTGTCGAAGTATTTGTCTGACTCTACGGATCTTATGACTTCCCTCTCAAAACAATACAAATAAACCCAAAACATAAAATAAAATGTCCTAGTTCTTTCTTGTTTGTTTCAATACCCTATATTGATGCAGTCAACATGATTTGTAGAATACAACCTGAGTCTCCCCAAATATCCAATTTGTTTAGATTTTGGCTTGTGTAAGGTAGACAGTTTACATAAAACGATGCAAACCTTTTAAAGCAAGCAGCAAAAAAGAAGCCCACTTATTAGTTGAATAAACCTTGCTAACATCCTTCTAATAACATTGTACCCACAGATAAATGAACTATATATATATATATATATATATATATATATATATATATATATATATATATATTTTTTTTTTTTTTTTTTTTTTTTTCTACCTTAATATTCAAAATAAAATACTCAGCTAAGGAACTGTAGTAGTAGTAATACAAATTCTCTTATTGAGATTATATTTTTGAGATTAATTCTTTTTTTTTTCATACATGATCAATATGTTAACAATACCAGATAAACAGTTAACAATAAAGAAGAAATCAAAACAACAACAAAAAAGGTTTCTCTGTAGTACAAATAAAAATAAACTAAAATAATCAATGTGGTTTATGATCTCCCGTAGTATGAAGAGAAGAAAGTGAAAATACCTTTGTTTGTAACATAGTGTAGACATATAAAATGTCATTAGTTGGGTACACCATGTTCTGAAATGATTTATGACAGCGCACTTCAGATACAGATGTGTTAAATGGACCAGTGAGCAGTATCAGGGACATAAATGATTCTGAAGTTAAAGGCACACTTATCTTCCTAAATTGCATATATATATATATATATATATATATATATATATATATATACACACTCATCTAAAGGATTATTAGGAACACCTGTTCAATTTCTCATTAATGCAATTATCTAACCAACCAATCACATGGCAGTTGCTTCAATGCATTTAGGGGTGTGGTCCTGGTCAAGACAATCTCCTGAACTTCAAACTGAATGTCTGAATGGGAAAGAAAGGTGATTTAAGCAATTTTGAGCGTGGCATGGTTGTTGGTGCCAGAGTATTTCACAATCTGCTCAGTTACTGGGATTTTCACGCACAACCATTTCTAGGGTTTACAAAGAATGGTGTGAAAAGGGAAAAACATCCAGTATGCGGCAGTCCTGTGGGCGAAAATGCCTTGTTGATGCTAGAGGTCAGAGGAGAATGGGCCGACTGATTCAAGCTGATAGAAGAGCAACTTTGACTGAAATAACCACTCGTTACAACCGAGGTATGCAGCAAAGCATTTGTGAAGCCACAACACGTACAACCTTGAGGCGGATGGGCTACAACAACAGAAGACCCCACCGGGTACCACTCATCTCCACTACAAATAGGAAAAAGAGGCTACAATTTGCACAAGCTCACCAAAATTGGACAGTTGACGACTGGAAAAATGTTGCCTGGTCTGATGAGTCTCGATTTCTGTTGAGACATTCAGATGGTAGAGTCAGAATTTGGCGAAAACAGAATGAGAACATGGATCCATCATGCCTTGTTACCACTGTGCAGGCTGGTGGTGGTGGTGTAATGGTGTGGGGGATGTTTTCTTGGCACACTTTAGGCCCCTTAGTGCCAACTGGGCATCGTTTAAATGCCACGGCCTACCTGAGCATTGTTTCTGACCATGTCCATCCCTTTATGACCACCATGTACCCATCCTCTGATGGCTACTTCCAGCAGGATAATGCATCATGTCACAAAGGTCGAATCATTTCAAATTGGTTTCTTGAACATGACAATGAGTTCACTGTACTAAACTGGCCCCCACAGTCACCAGATCTCAACCCAATAGAGCATCTTTGGGATGTGGTGGAACGGGAGCTTCGTGCCCTGGATGTGCATCCCACAAATCTCCATCAACTGCAAGATGCTATCCTATCAATATGGGCCAACATTTCTAAAGAATGCTTTCAGCACCTTGTTGAATCAATGCCACGTAGAATTAAGGCAGTTCTGAAGGCGAAAGGGGGTCAAACACAGTATTAGTATGGTGTTCCTAATAATCCTTTAGGTGAGTGTATATATATATATATATATATATATATATATATATATATATATATATATATATATATATAAAACAACAGATGAGAAGACTCAAGTTTCACATCCTTATTAGAACATAGAGCATATTCAGTGTTTATCAACATATGAAAAATACATGATTTGCATTTCTGGAGCTAAAATAACAACCCCTTCCAAACTAAATGATTACCATAATATAAAGGTCAAACTGTGAAAATCATTGTCTGGAAAGGAAGCATTCTAAACCTTAATTTAATTCTTCTTTGCAAATCTGTATGCAAGTGTGTCCTCGTAGAAATACATGAATTGAAGTGAGGTTCTAAATTAAAATGACCTAGATTTCTGTATGCAAATACATTAGAAGGGAGCAAATATTAGATATTAATGTTGTGCAAATGAACCACAGAATGTTTGATCTGAGACAAAAGTGGCAGAAGAAATAAAAGGAAAATAGCCTCATTATAGATACTGCATTGTAGAGCCAGGGCTATTTTAGGTGACTGGGTGAGAGTTGGAACTCTTTTTTTTTTTTGGAACCCCTAAAAACACTGGCATCTATAAAAATCCCTGTTCATAGCAAGTTATTTCATACAGTTCACAGACTGGATGAGAATCTCAATTAAACAACTGCAAATAAGTACATATGACTATCTAATTAGATAGAGGCTGGGAGATTATACCAAAATAAATAAAACACTGTATGGTGACCAGGAATAATCAAATAAAAAAACATCAAAGTATAGATATTTCCATCTATGGATATTATAAAAGTAAAGATAAATTCTTTAGAAAATCTATACTACAGTTAAATGTAATTTAGGTCAGAAGCATTGTCAGCCATAGTGAAGAAATTGCAGACTACAGCATTAAGAATACCTGACTAGGTTAAGTCTTCAATTTAAGAATCTAGCTGTGTTTGTACATGTGTACTAATAAAAATAAATAAGATTATACTGCAGATGTTTTTGCTGGAGTATTAAGTGTTAAAAAAAGCTGAGCTGAAACCAAAGCTAAAACTGATCAGTCAGCATTGTGTTTAATCCTTTGGGATGAGTTATTTATTTATTTTTTCTGTGTTTTTCCATCTGCATAAATTCAAAGCTGTGATTCATAACCATTTTTAAAAAGCATGTATTGCGATGTACTGTAATTTCTTGCCATCCATTTTTTCAAAGCAGTTTTTTTTTAATATATTGTATACACAATTTTATTATCACTTGGACTTTTAGAGGGCAATGCAGGGAAAAATAGTTATTTGCAAACAAACAATTTGAATGATAAATAAGGCAGTTCAATTTGTAAAGTAAAATCATATTTTGCTTATTTGTGGTCAGACTAACCACTTCATGGTTTATTTTCCAGCTGTTGCAACAACTGCAGAACAGAGAATTAAAAAATACATATTTATTTATGTGTGTGCTCTGTGTGAGAGAGAATCTGAACTTGTAACACTGATTAATTTCAGCAAAAGTAAAGACCATATTTAGGGCACTACCTTCCTCCGGCTTGCGGCATCCTATTGTGCTTTTCCTGCTGTTTAACGTTCCTTTATATTGGCCCGTCTGTCTCTCTGGGGTAGGAATATTACGAGATCAATTTTACAGTTTTTCATTTGCCGGCTGAATTACCAAGAAAGGTGACCCTTCATGTCACTGTGATTGAAATCTGGATCAGCAGTGTGGGCTGGCTTAGGCCATGCATGATATGGCAAGGCTTAAATCTGACTTGACACAGGACAGATGGGTTCCAAAGCTTTAATCCTTAGGAAGAGGCTGGCTGATACTAGGTACAGAATTCACATAGAAACAGCTGTTAGACACCCATCTGCCTCTGCCCTCTGCATTTGCCTTCATAAACATGTCCCTTGTACCAAAGAGTTATACCCACTTATTACTGTAAGAGATCCTAGTAGGCTGATATGCAGTTAAAACTGAGAGATCACGTGACACTACCCAATCCTAGTCATTCATTTTTTTTAAAGGTGGTATATATACATATAAAAATGGCAAACAATTATAGAATATAGAGTAAAGTGTAGAATTTAAATCAAAGGAAGCTCTGCTAAAACTGCACAATGAGTTAGGCAGATTATATTTAGGGAAGAAAATAAAAAAATACATTGCTGCCTTGGTTCAAAGAAGAGCAACCAGGTTGATTCCTAGTCTTAAAGGATTTTCCTAAACAGATAGGTTAAAGCAACTGAATTTCATCAGTACAGAGGAGAGATTATGAGGGGAATTGATAGAAATAGTCAAAATCCCAGAAGGAATTGACAAGTCAACCCAAACTACTTCTCATCAAGAGGACAACTGGACATTACTTTTGAAACTGAAAGCAGGATGCAATTCTTTACACAGAGGGTTGTGAGAGTGACACCATTTACCCAGCCATGTCATTGAAGCAGGCAACCCAAGATCCTTCAAGACACAGCTGGATGAAATCCTTGGATCGATTACTTATTAGTATGTAACTGAATGAGCTACATGGGCCAATAGACTTCCTCTCATTTCTAACTTTTACGTGAACAAAAAAGGAACTCTCAGCTACCACATGCCTTAAACATGCCTATATTCATGTAAACACAATTGTCCATATGGGATACTGTAGATATCAGTATCTTTTTAATCTTCATAAACCTCTGTTAAACCACTAATGGACGAATGCACGCCAATATTTCCACAAACTTTCTGATAATCCATGAAGCTGATGTAAAATGACATCTCTTTGAGAGTTTGAATTACTTATATTTATATATATGAACATCATATTGCTGGAGCAGAAGTTTGTGGACAGGTATCGGGGGAGCTTCTAAAATAGCATCTAAAAGGGCTGCAAAGTATGACAGTAAGGATGAACATACTATCTGTAGAGTGGCTTTTAATTGTTATACAGAAATAAGGAATATGCCATATCCAGTGCAGACTGGAGTAGAGGAATGAGAGGAAAAGTATGGCCAAATATTGAAAAGCTTATCATTTACAGGATTAACCTTGGAAAGTGAAATGGCTAAGCAGTTGGAATTACCGTAGCATCAGGGGAGACAGAGAGCAACAACTGATTACCAAACAATAGGCACAGTAAAGGGAAACTAATGTGTATCAGAACATTTTCCTTAAACAACTGCTTACAAAAGAGGATAGTTCACTCTTGTCTAGTCTGATCTATTCAGGCAGCAAAGATCTCCCTACAGGACTTGCTTTTTACTCTGTCCCCTTACCTCCCCTGAGGCTAGCGACCTTCATCCCTCCTCAGCATGCAGCACTGCTGCTAAAACGGCAAAAATGAAAACTGCACGCCAACGCAATAACTGGGAATAATTGATTTAAAGGTCACCTCGCTTCATATTTCACATGGGCTGTGACCTCGTCCAACGATTTAATCTACAGGTCACAATGTGTATGTATGTATTCGTATTTATTTATTATTTAAACAGCATGAGATTGGAGGCTTGGTGTGCAATTGTGACAAGTGGCAGTAGTTTGTAATCTGTTGCAAGTGAGCTCATCAATGGTATAAATGGTGCTGCAAAGACATTTCTAACGAGGACATATATTCCAATATGTATGCAAATTTGCTTTTGGATATAATTCCAAAAACAACATGTAAACTGAAGAGTTAAACAGAGTTAAACATATTTTAATTTAAAATTATTAGCATCAAATTGCAAATGTATTAACAGCTGTGCAAAGTTAACGTGTAAGATACAGAGCTATAATAAATTAATATTACCATCTCAGCCTTTCAGACAAAGACGCTCAAATTGCTGGCAAAACCAGCTTTTTCCCTGGCAACATTTATGTTAAATTAGCATAATCTTCTCATGAAAAAAAAAAAAGATCAGGCAAGCCAGATTTCAACAACAGGCATGATTTTCTGTTTTCCTTTGAAGTAAATATGATTAATATCAAGCTATTGTATACATTTGACCCTATCATTCATATAATAAGAATATTTTTATCTTTTTCATACCCCATTCTCTTCTTACAATAACATGAAAGACTCATCTATATGTTCCTAAAAACATGCAGGTAAAAGAATGGCACACTTTGCTTTGAACAACCAAAGTTTTAATTAAACACTTAAATATAAAAGGTAAAGCAAGCTAAACAATGTAATTTCTTACTTATACTGGAGAATACAATATTTTGTTTCATTATTGCTGAGTGTTGTCCTACTATGTCATTATGACAACAAAAACAGTAAAATAAATAATGGTACTAAAATGGAAAAGTTGTTGTTTTATATTGAGACACAGTAAATGTTGTATTAATACAATTCAAATCAAGCAAAATGGTTGAACTTATACTCAAGAGAATTAGATTGATTATTATTTTTTTGTTTTTTGTTGGTTAGTTCAGCATGGCTCACTCCAAAACCATGCACTGGAATATTACTGGCTATGTGACATATATATTCTACAGGTTTTGATTTTCCATTACTGACTTTTATTGCAAAGAAAAACTGATGTTCAGAATATTCAGCCCTAATTCAACCATCCAGGTCGATAAATGAGGATAAACTGACAGGTTCTATACATTCTATTAGCTCAGCTCATTGCATGGTCATTTTTTCATAATCTTCAATTTAGAACATGCATTCATCATCTCAACGCACGGTAATGTGAAAAGACTCTCTCAAGGAATTTAGCTTTAATTTTCTGAAAGAGACATATTTTTTTAGTTATTCAAGGGGTCTATTGAATTGCTGTCACCTTTATGCATCTGTAATAGTTCTTGCAATTGCATGTCCATTTATAAACATAAATATTTTTCAAAAGAAATAAGGGATAGTTTTCTCTGCTATGAGATTTCACTTTTTCTGCATTATGTAGAGTATTAAGGGCTTATTGGAGACTATAGAGTTATACATAACAGAATATCAATATACAAAATAAACAGAACTGCTATAGTCTGCTTCTTCATACAGTATAAATAAGAACAATACTTTTGCCTGCTGGTGATAAGTAGAATATAATCATGCCCATGCGAGTCTGAAAAGTTAAAACTTGCCTTCAAGTGGAAGAGCCTTGAAATCCCACACACAGAGCTTAAATGCATTCAAAATTTATTGCTTTTCATCTAAAATAATTACAATAATGGGACTCAAAATAAATTCAAGGAAAATGCTCCATCAATAAAACTTGGTTCTGGAAAAAAATAAATACATATTTTCTGCCTTTGATGAGTGTAAGATAAAAAAAATACAGATATATAAAAGCTAAGGAGACTATAGAGAGAATATTAAGCACAAGAGCATTGAATTAACAGGATTTGCAGATGGACAACAACTAAAAAATTAAAAGCCTGTATTGTGTTCCTTTCTAGTTTCTATTTTAAGACAGATCTTAAGTTTTGTACATTGTCTTCCATTATTGGTTGCAACAATAAATAAAATAAACAACATACAGTGGAGCCTTTCAATAAGTACTTTAGTGGCATATGATTTCACAAGTGAGTGTATTGTTCATTCATATTGGTGTAGCAGGAAAGGTTGGGCTACGTTACAGAAAGAAGAGTTCTACCATAATTAATAATTTAATCATGCCAGTTAGGGTGCTGGATTTGCAGTGAGTGCAGTCTGAAGACGCAGCTGTGTGATATTGATGTAATCGCAGCTGGCATTTAGGTTCTTCTTTTCACCGCAGAAATGTCTTTACTTTGCAGCCTGGAGCTTGTGGATGGGCATTTAAAGAAATTGAGCTGTAATTAGTGCCTGCTGGAAGAGAAGTGACCCATCGCAAAGAATAAACTCAGTCTTTTTCAATGCCTGACTGCTGTCAAAGTGACAGCCTTGGAGGGATATACTGCCAAAGGTAGTAAAATATTATTGGACAAGAAAGCCTGCCTTGATACAGCTAGTAAAAAGACAGTCACTATCCTTAGTGGGCAGTAACTCATTAAAGCTGTGAAGCCCTGTTTCCAGAAATAATTACATTGTCTTCATGCCTGCCTTAGTAAAAGCTGAGTGTTTCATTTTTAAACATTAATTATATAAAAAATATATGCAGTCAGCATAGAATTAGCCATAATATAGCTATTTAGTATTTTCCTCTTGTTTTTTTTAAAAAAGCAGCGTTTTAACCAAACTGAGATGAATTTATTCAAATCATGTCCACTATTGCACCTATTAGATAGTTAGGAACTGAATGTAATCCAAATAATAGATCCCAGTGGTGGCTACTTCCTTATTTAATAAACATAATCCCGCCTCTATTAGAATGCTGCTCTTGACCTTTAACTTTGGACAATTTTGTGATTATGTCAAGAACAAATCACAGATGCAGAATACAAATGGTCTGTCAATAGCTGAACTAGTGCTTAATCTTTTATATTGTCCCTCTATGATCCCACCTGTATCTCAATTTGCTTACAAAATGTGCCTCACTCCAGATGTGATTTCATCTGTAGTCATAACAGGCGTAATCACAAAATGTTGCTTATTTTTCCAAAATGGGTACATTTATTGTCATGGATTTATAAGCCATTAAATGAAATAAAACTGTCCATGTTCGCCCCAGCAAAGTCACTTCTGTTTACTCAATTAAATTTATCTTCTCAGGGCAGCACCTTAAGAAGCAATTTCTCATAAGAGCTCACAGGAAAAAAATAAAAAAGGCTGCTTAAAATCACAGCACATAAAATAACACATGCTACTAGAAACACTCACAGTGCAGTGTCAAAATCAGGTATAAGCTTAAGATAACAAGCTTAATTGGGACTACCTAATACTAGTGCACGTCTGTGTGTTGATGTAATCACTGTGGTAAGATAAATCCAGTAATCATATCTACCTGCATTTGAATGCAATGAAAGCACTTAAAACAGGAGTCAACCTATTGGTTGTTATACGATATCTGAGGCAACATCAGCTCCTGAATCAATCCAAGATAACAGCATCTAATACCATTTAAAATTCAATAAGCTGCCCCAGTGTTCAAGCCCACTCTGAAACTTTAATTTGTCTGCAGAATTCAGCACCTAATCTGTGGTTCTTGGGAATGCCATATCAGCTTGCAAAGATGGTACAAATGTGCTACATTGACTGTTCATGGATTGGGCAGCCTGCTGTGCAAAGAAAATGGTGATTTTGGCAGTGAAAAAACACTAAACTGAATCCATCCCGGGCAAAGAGTGTGATAAGCAACACTATCTGTCAACTTCAGGCATTGCAAATCAAAAACTGATCCATTTGGAAAAAAAATGAAAATAAAAAAGCTTAAAAGCTTGGCAGCATCAATGATTTATATCTGTTAGTGCTGTTTTTTCTACCTGATGTAAACTTTTGTACAAAGTATGTGTCAGTGTGTGTATGTGTGTTTGTATGTATGTGTGAAGGAGGGAGGAGAGTTGTCAGCTTAGCTTTCTAATGCAGAGCTACTGTTAAATAATGGCCAGCAGTGGGGAATTAATGAACTAAGTGTTGGTGTGACTTCAAACAATTAGAGGCATTGTTTAAAGATTTAAAAAAAGGGGATTGTGAAAGTGCACTGTGATGCAATTGGAATCTCCTTAAGGTCTTTAGACACACTTCATAAATAACAATGAGAAGTGGGGGATCAATCCTATTTCATCACTTCTCGAGTTTTAATTTACAGCGCTTTAACTGGCTGCTGCAATTCTGTGGTTGTCTGTTAATAGTCCAGGCCAGGGAGGCTCCATCTCAGAGATAGCAGGCTAATCCTAGTCCTCAGAGAGATTCCTGGGAAAAGGAGGCTTTAATTAGTCAGATAAGCCTGTTCTTCGAGGTTATTGATACGAACAATAAACTGAGGACTAAGCAAAATTAAAACAAAGGAAGGGAAAAAAAAACACATAGAAAGGAACAGCGGTAGTGTGAAAATCAGGTCATTATTCGTTTTTCTTTTTTTTCTTGTCCATCTAAATCCTTCCCATTCTAACCATCTGCATTAATATTAAGAGGGTTAAGAGGGGATGGCTGCCTTAATCACAAACTTGCTTACCTTTGTGAAAATAGAAAGGAAAAAAGTTTATCAAGCTGTAGTATCTGACACATGGGATATAAACTGATTAAGGAATCCTTCTTTGTCAGAAATAATTTAACTTGCAAAAATGTGCTGAACTTCTTGGTGTGAAAGGGTAATACCACGATTACAGATATGTAACGATATGAAATGTAAATGTGTGATTGCCCTTTAATTTTTAATACTGTCTGCCTATGGGTTTTTGAATTATGTTCTGGAAAAGGAAACAGTTGCATCAGCATTTCAATGCAAACGGTCTAAATCTGTCATTTATATACAGTAGTCTTTATTTTAATCTTGATAAAAATATACATTCCTTTACTTTGCCCCACATGTTTGTTGTATCACTCTTTTCAGCCAGGGTTATTTTTAGACAGTGTGTGTAATATCACACAGCCAAACCGCATAGCAGTCCATCTACCATGCTGAGGTATTGCTGCTTGAAAAGGTGCAAAGGCCAGCTCCGGGCCGGACTAAAACTTGCCTGCCTCCAGAGCCACACAATGCTCCTTGAGCCCTGAACTGGAAACATGCTGTGCAGCCAAGGTGAATGGCATTGACTTCCGTTGCCCTTATCACTGCCTGCTTGTTATTAATGGTGCATCTGGAGACAGCTTGGCAAATGCAAAAGCAGAATTATTTATATGACATTTGCATATCTGCCAAGGCTCAGGCTGAGGGAAATTGTATTAGGGAGATTAATTCTGAGGCTTCTTTACACGTAACACAGGCTTCGCCAATTTACAGCGCCCATTACTTGTCGTCTTATGTAAAAATGTAATGCATAAAGGGAAGCATATTACAGATACACTAGAAATGCACTGAAGAAAGTAATTTCTTCACCTGAAATGGACTGCTAATGTGCCTACATTAAGTTGCCCTGGATCTGGCACACTGGCAGAATCAGTAATGTGAGCGGAGTGTACTACAGATTGCTGTGATGCACAGCGCTGTGCCAGAGACATGTTTTCTTTTTTGGGTGTTTTGTTTTTTCTCTAAAACCCCAGAGACTTTGCCCGACTGCTCTGACATAATCCACTTTTAAAAACCATACATGGTAGACCAGAACATTATGACACAGGTCAAGTATGAGTTGAGTTCTCAGCCCTCATGTCTCCCTCTCTACTAATGCTGTGCCACTCATTTTGCCTGATTTTATGCTCATAGGGCATAAAGTGTGCTACTTTATATTGTCATTTCACCATTATTTTGTTTTGATTAATGCTTGAAGGAATACATAAATTAGAATATAACATTTAACATTTTAAGCATAACAGGTTTAATTCATTACAAATTACATATGAATTATACAGGGGTATATCATGTTATATCCTAAATTAAATTCTGCTTGGCCACAGGCACTTATGTTAAAGTGTTACTTGAAACAGACAGCCTGACTTGGGGACTAGAAGATAAACAGGTACCGTGCCTCTGAAGGTATGTTCTGCCAGCATGAAACATCCTCAGATTATGTATTAGTAATGTATAATTGCCACCTTATATCTTTAATTATCATTATTTAAATATCTGTAAGAAGTGATATGTTATTATTAATTCTCTATCTCAGATGCTGATCTCAGATGGGATGAACTTAATTACAGATCTATGTGCTCCAGTCAACACAGAATCACAAAAGAACCACTTAGTCAAAGGGTTGTTTACTACCAGTGTCCAGTGTACACTGCATAATTTAGGCTACATAATCAAACCTGAGTCAAGAGTCAATCCTGTAGCCAAGCTAAGATATCATACAAAACATGGGATTAAAATGCAAACATTTCTAAATAATTAAATATTGAGTAGAATGCGAAATTTAAAGAGGAATCTTCACATATACTAGGAAACTTAAAATGTGGTTGGGTTTTTCATTTATCTCACTGGGTATTAGTGAGATTTTCATGGGTCTGTTAAGGGGAACAATATCTCACTGCTGACAGAAACACACTTGAAGCTGATGTTGGATTTAACGATTCATTAAAATAATTTCTCATTCATTCATTTTGTGGGGGTGGATTTGATTATCTGAATTATAAGTAACTAGGCTAATTATAATCACAAACTTCCACACTACCTTCATTAACCATCTGTGCAAATGAATAAATGAAAAGCAGTTTCTCTTTGGCTTTTTTAGTTTACATTAATGGAACAGTATGACATGAAACTATTGTTTTCTTTTTTTTTCTTTTTGGTACATTAGAGTTTAACTGTGTTTTACTTTCCCAGCATACATTATCCTCTAGTGCTAGAGTAAATCGAAAACAGTAAATGTGATTTTCCCCTTGCATTAACAGAACACTGCCAAACTCGTGGCCACTTTAGGATTTCACAGACAAAGCTCAAGAGTGGGCTTAAAAGCCTAATATTGTATTGTATACTCAAAAAAGGCACATTATGAAAAAACATGAATAGCTTCTGTATTCTGTCTGTTATCAAAAGGAACACATAAAAAATAATTGAAAACATAAAAGAAGCTGCATAACGATACACTAAATTCAGAAGAACAAGAGGCTTGAGACTCATTAGAAATAATATAATAATCAGGATAGTGGTAATTCAAGCATTAGGCCCCATTATCCTGGTAGCGCAGCAGTAGACTTAGACAGTCCACATGTCCTTAATGTATTCTAATGTGATTACAGACATTAATACTGTCTCTTTTCATCATACAATAAAACAGCAGAAACAGCTTCCTTGGACTGTTGCATTTGCTTAAATGTTTCACTGGGAGATGGAGAATTCAATTTGGTTGCATGGAAGGGATCACTGATATATATTTTTTCTCCCCAGTCATGCACCCATGTCTTCCCCCTTAACATTTCTATGGCTGCCAAATTGGGACAGGAAACATCAGCCCACCAAGCTTTGGTTCACCACTTTAATTTTCACAGTAAAGGGAATGTTTCTTAGTTGCCTTTCAAAAGGATTACTTCATTGCATCTGTGTGTCCCTACTATTCCATTAAGTTGTTGCAAATCATTTATTTTTTCTGATTTTGATTACTTCCAGCTTTATTTTTTATACTGCTAACTAATTGTGAGAGTAACACCAGCTAATAAAAAGATTGTGAAAAAGAAGACATTTTGTGGAGAGATAAACCACTGCTAACAAGAATGTTGTACAAATGGGCAAAAAACGAGGATACAACTCCACCTTCACCTAGTGAAGACTTCGTTACTGAAACTGAGTTTGGGTATAATGCAGTGAGTGATAACAGATACCAATAGATCATACTAATAATTACTGATTGTAATTAAATGTGTGCTTTTTTCATATACAGTGAGGGAAAAAAGTATTTGATCCCCTGCTGATTTTGTACGTTTGCCCACTGACAAAGAAATGATCAGTCTATAATTTTAATGGTAGGTGTATTTTAACAGTGAGAGACAGAATAACAACAAATAAATCCAGAAAAACGCATTTCAAAAAAGTTATAAATTGATTTGCATGTTAATGAGGGAAATAAGTATTCGATCCCCTATCAATCAGCAAGATTTCTGGCTCCCAGGTGTCTTTTATACAGGTAACGAGCTGAGATTAGGAGCACTCTCTTAAAGGGAGTGCTCCTAATCTCAGCTCGTTACCTGTATAAAACACACCTGTTCACAGAAGCAATCAATCAATCAGATTACAAACTCTCCACCATGGCCAAGACCAAAGAGCTGTCCAAGGATGTCAGGGACAAGATTGTAGACCTACACAAGGCTGGAATGGGCTACAAGACCATCGCCAAGCAGCTTGGTGAGAAGGTGACAACAGTTGTTGCGATTATTCGCAAATGGAAGAAACACAAAATAACTGTCAGTCTCCCTCGGTCTGGGGCTCCATGCAAGATCTCACCTTGTGGAGTTACAATGATCATGAGAACAGTGAGGAATCAGCCCAGAACTACACGGGAGGATCTTATTAATGATCTCAAGGCAGCTGGGACCATAGTCACCAAGAAAACAATTGGTAACACACTACGCTGTGAAGGACTGAAATCCTGCAGCGCCTGCAAGGTCCCCCTGCTCAAGAAAGCACATGTACAGGCCCATCTGAAGTTTGCCAATGAACATCTGAATGATTCAGAGGAGAACTGGGTGAAAGTGTTGTGGTCAGATGAGACCAAAATCGAGCTCTTTGGCATCAACTCAACTCGCCGTGTCTGGAGGAGAAGGAATGACCCCAAGAACACCATCCCCACCGTCAAACATGGAGGTGGAAACATTGTGCTTTGGGGGTGTTTTTCTGCTAAGGGGACAGGACAACTGCACCGCATCAAAGGGACGATGGACGGGGCCATGTACCATCAAATCTTGGGTGAGAACCTCCTTCCCTCAGCCAGGGCATTGAAAATGGGTCGTGGATGGGTATTCCAGCATGACAATGACCCAAAACACACAACCAAGGCAACAAAGGAGTGGCTCAAGAAGAAACACATTAAGGTCCTGGAGTGGCCTAGCCAGTCTCCAGACCTTAATCCCATAGAAAATCTGTGGAGGGAGCTGTAGGTTCGAGTTGCCAAATGTCAGCCTCAAAACCTTAATGACTTGGAGAGGATCTGCAAAGAGGAGTGAGATATGTGCAAACCTGGTGGCCAACTACAAGAAACGTCTGACCTCTGTGATTGCCAACAAGGGTTTTGCCACCAAGTACTAAGTCGAAGGGGTCAAATACTTATTTCCCTCATTAACATGCAAATCAATTTATAACTTTTTTGAAATGCGTTTTTCTGGATTTTTTTGTTGTTATTCTGTCTCTCACTGTTAAAATACACCTACCATTAAAATTATATACTGATCATTTCTTTGTCAGTGGGCAAATGTACAAAATCAACAGGGGATCAAATATTTTTTTCCCTCACTGTATATATATTTCACATTTTACTTACATTTCTTTTGTTTTTACTTTTTTGCATAATGTCTAAAAGGCAGAAATAATGTTGCTTATGATTAAAACAACTGGGAAAGTATGATAAGTATGCTAGTTTTTGAAAGTGGAATTATTTTTTTTACAAAATGAATAATTACGATAATGTTTTGTGAAGATAGAACTAGGGCTTTATTTTAATCTTTTGTAAAGGTCAGGACTCTGTACTCCATTTTATGAATGCAATCAAGTTAATAAGGACAACTGTGATTATTCTTTGATTAAAGAGACATAGCTCAGCATAACATACAAATCCATAACAACCATGGGCTCAAAGCCAACTTTCATTCCTTCCTCCTAGCTACTCCCTGGATATTCTTCAGTTGTTACCATCAAGAGATATATTTATGACACAGTCCTATAAGTAAATGTTTCATAAACATGGACTACAATGGAGAAGGAATCTACTCCAGGATTTCTAATATAAAGGCATGGGTATTGATTTATATTGCCAGAGAATAAAAACAGATGATTTATACAACATATTGAATCCAATTTATAAGTGCATATTCCCTTAAAAATAAACAGCATCAACAACTGTGTTAAACTAGGCTACATCTAGAGAGCACTAGAAGTCAAATACACACGTGTAAATGGAAAACCTTTAGGAGGAAACACCAAGAGAGTATCAAGTTTGAACTTTAATACATAGCTTCCAGGAAACTAATACATAGGCCTTCAAAACCGCTGTGACATACCTGTCAATCATTGCTCCCCCTCAATGAGGTGTGCAGCCTTTTAATTCAGGCCAGCACTGAGGGAGTGCTCAAGGTGTAATCCGTCTTACATCAACGAGTCTCTGTGAACATTATAGTTATCATGAGGAGAAGGCCACAGGCTGATTAGTATTGCAACTCAGCAAACCTTCAACTCTGACCTCAGCAAGACTGCAAACTTAATTCAGAAATCATTTCCCCTGCCACCACCGGTACTCAAAGATCTTGAAATTGAAATCATCTTTATTACCTGACTGTTTGGCAGGTGGAAAGGGACCTTTTCAAGACCACACTGCCAAGAGTTTGCAGAGATATAGGCCTCTTCATCATGGCAAAAAACATATGATACCAAGTTGGTACATATACAGTGCATCCGGAAAGTATTCACAGTGCTTCACTTTTTCCACATTTTGTTATGTTACAGCCTTATTCCAAAATTGATTACATTCATTATTTTCCTCAAAATTCTACAAGCAATCTTACAAATTTATTAAAAATAAAAAACAAAAAAAGCATTTCAAAGTATTCACAGCCTTTGCTCAATACTTTGTTGAAGCACCTTTGGCACCAATTACAGCCTCAAGTCTTTTTGAGTATGATGCTACAAGCTTGGCACACCTATTTTTGGTCAGTTTCTCCATTCTTTGCAGGACCTCTCAAGCTCCATCAGGTTGGATAGGGAGCGTCGGTGCACAGCCATTTTCAGATCTCTCCAGAAATGTTCAATCGGGTTCAAGTCTGGGCTCTGGCTGGGCCACTCAAGGACATTCACAGAGTTGTCCTGTAGCCACTCCTTTGTTATCTTGGCTGTGTGCTTAGGGTCGTTGTCCTGTTGGAAGATGAACCTTTGCCTCAGTCTGAGGTCCAGAGCACTCTGGAGCAGGTTTTCATCAAGGATGTCTCTGTACATTGCTGCATTCATCTTTCCCTCGATCCTGACTAGTCTCCCAGTTCCTGCTGCTGAAAAATCTCCCCACAGCATGATGCTGCCACCACCATGCTTCACTGTAGGGATGGTATTGGCCAGGTGATGAGCGGTGCCTGGTTTCCTCCAGACATGAGTTCAATCTTGGTTTATCAGACCAGAGAATTTTGTTTCTCATGGTCCGAGAGTCCTTCAGGTGCATTTTGGCAAACTCCAGGCGGGCTGTCATGTGCCTTTTACTTAGGCGTGGCTTCCGTCTAGCCACTCTACCATACAGGCCTGATTGGTGGAGTGCTGCAGAGATGGTTGTTCTTCTGGAAGGTTCTCCTCTCTCCACAGAGACATGCTGGAGCTCTGTCAGAGTGACCATCGGGTTCTTGGTCACCTCCCTGACTAAGGCCCTTCTCCCCTGATCGCCGGGTGGCCAGCTCCAGGAAGAGTCCTGGTGGTTCCAAACTTCTTCCATTTACGGATGATGGAGGCCACTGTGCTCATTGGGACCTTCAATGCTGCAGAAATTTTTCTGTACCATTCCCCAGATCTATGCCTCGATACAATCCTGTCTCGGAGGTCTACAGACAATTCCTTGGACTTCATGGCTTGGTTTGTGCTCTGACATGCACTGTTAACTGTGGGACCTTATATAGACAGGTGTGTGCCTTTCCAAATCATGTCCAATCAACTGAATTTACCACAGGTGGACTCCAGTCAAGTTGTAGAAACATCTCAAGGATGATCAGTGGAAACAGGATGCACATGAGCTCAATTTTGAGTGTCATGGCAAAGGCTGTGAATACTTTTTTTTTAAATAAATTTGCAAAGATTTCAAACAAGCTTCTTTCACATTGTCATTATGGGGTATTGTTTGTAGAATTTTGAGGAAAATAATGAATTTAATCAATTTTGGAATAAGTCTATAACATAACAAAATGTGGAAAAAGTTAAGCGCTGTGAATACTTTCCGGATGCACTGTAAATGGTCCCAAAGGACACAATATGTCATAGCTGAAAGAGAAGTTTGAAAGCTAAAACTGAAACAAATGCAACTCAGAAAACCAAGAAAAGGACTGGTGGCTATTGGCATTTACGTAAGCATACATATTGTTCCCTATTCTAATGCCTTTGGGTTTAAAGGTTTCACACATAAATTGGTAGCATTCTTTTAAAGGGCAGCTAGATACTTCAGGGACAGTTTCACTGTTTATAAACCACAATGCAGTATGTACCAATTATTGTGCTTGCTGTAGCTATTTTAAATAATCTTTCCATTCTCAGACCACTTCCTCGGGGTAGGGAAAGGTTTGGGGAATATGCCTGGTGAACAACTTGGCATCCATCTCTTGACATTTCCTAGGGAATCAATCTCTTCCACTACTGTGCAACTATAATCCTTCTTACCCTTTCTGATCAAACAATCTTAGTTTATTTTTCTCTTAAGTCAGCTGAATTGTTCCTTCTGTAGGCAGGTTTATATGAAACCATATATAATGTATGTCAAAATAATTGATCAACACTTAGAATACAACACTACAACAGTAGATTTTTATGAAAGATGTGAGCTAAATTCTCGACTATTTGGAATTTGTCAGTAGTTTGTTCAATTGCAATAAAAATATCTCTGTGAATATTTGGTTGGTCAAATGTTATGCTTTAATGTACGATTATACTAAGATTGTCTTTCCTAGAATTTAAATAAACTGATCATTAAACGTATTTAATCTCAGCAACAGACTTCCTTTACAAAGACAGTCATCTTGCTGAACCTTTTGTTGTTATTTAGGTTATTATAGAGAATCTGAAATGGATGGTTTAAGCATCGGAATGATTACAGATAAAATTACAGATTCTAAAAAACAATATAAAGTCTTAATTTTCAACTCTTTCAGCAGGAAAAACTCAAAAATACATGTAATTTACCTAAACAAAAGCCTCTCAAATAGTTTACGAGAAGGATTTTTTTAGGTTTCGCAGCAGAGAAAGCCATTATAAACAAAGAGCTCATTATGATTATAGCACCCAAGAATGGTAACCTCTCCAAACAAAATCAAATAAAGTAACAAAAACAACAACTACCTACAGTGCATGATACGGTCTTGACGACAATTAATTTAAAAAGCTAGCAAGCAACTCAGTGATCTCTGAAAAACAAACATTTTAGAGCATTGTCTAAGCCTTAATACCTTTATCTATTTTCCACTGATGGTCTTATGCACCTCTGAATAGCTTTCAGTAATTAAATCGATTGAGAGGGAAATAAAATGACTGAGCGTGGGAAGAGTATAGATCCGAATGGAAACCAAAAAGGATGCTCCCTGTAGCCCACACGCTGGAGTAAGGAATCTCCAAATGGTCCAGCATTTCACAACAGCTACTGCATGAGAAAAATACGTGCAAATAAGTGTGGATGAAAAGCAGAGTTGCCTTATAATTTGGCCACAAATGATTTTCCCACTTGACAGATTGCCATTCGATTTAAGCACCTAAGCAAAACTAATGGGGGGAAATAATAGTTATTCACTAAGCTCTTACCTCTGGAGTCTGGCAATGCATTTCAATTAAAGATTAGTATAGTAAGCTGTTCTATTTTTCTCTACTCAGTGTGACAATATATAACTGATTTGGATTTGGAGTGACATAAGCCATAATGGCTTAACCAAGGACAAACTATAATGCAGCCGTTTTCGATATTGAGGCCTACACCACAGGCCAGGATACAAAAAAAATGTAAAAGGTTTTTCATTTCACTGCATTGTTTCAATAGAGATTCCCCTTCCTTAGCCCAGGTCCTCATCATAACAGCTGACAAAATGTCTTTCTATTTCAAGTTAATATAAAGAAAAGTCTTTATAGAAACTTTACTCATAGCTCAACCACTAGTATATGAGACTCATCTGAAACATTGGATTACTTGTCAACTGAATCCATTTGCCCCAGAGTGGCGTATCCCAAAGGCCCAGAACCACAGCAATCCAAATGGAGGCAGACTCATTTGAAAGGGGATTAAACCAACAGTTGCCAAGTGTGTTACAGTGACATCCAAAGCAAGCTGCTGTCACTACTTTAAATGACCAACCGTCCAGGCCCTCAAACTAGTGGATGAACCATACTCTGGTTTCTTAGATTCAAAGTGTTCAATTAAGGACAGGGCAGATTCAATTCTGCGATATGTGAACTATGATGCATTTGCATAGAAGGCACAGTTTTAATTTCAAAATATAATCTGGGCCCCTGGTGTGAGTTAAGCAGGTTAACAGAATTTTCTAACAGAGTTATTTTACGTATTGAATTGGAAAGATAACTGCTGGCCGTGATCTATAACAATACTGCTTTGTAGCTGTCAACCATTGTCACTTTGGGTACATTTCAAATAACTATTAACCTCAGGAGTAAGTCAGTAAGCTTTGGGGTTCTCACATTTCTGCAGAACAGCAATGTGCTATTGCAATAGATTTGTTAAATGGGTAAAGCAAGGCAGAATTATTACAGCTCTATCACAGTACATCTTGGCAAATTGGAACATTTGATTAATGAGTAAAACTAGGCATGGTTAGCTGACTCCATTACATTGGAACTTTTAAAGTGGATTTACTGTTTACCAAAAGTGTGACATGAAAATTACCCAGTTGGACACAAATGGGAAAATGTAAGTATTAAATTTGAACAGCTTATATAACAAATGTAACTATCACTTGGGTGAACCTACCAAACTATAATAATCCTATCTTCACTGCAGTGCAATGGGTATTTTTTGGCACCTTGTTATGTTCCATTGATGCATGATGTAATGTAAATTAGCAGTGCTACTATCCGGATACAGGGGATATACCTAATGGCAAGTGCTATTTTTTTCTCTCTTCTCATATGGATCTAATACTTTACAAAGACACATCCATTAGCTTGGAACAGGAGCACCCACCTCCAGCTTGTAACTCAATACAGGAAGTCAATATTGATGTCTTGATTGAGAAAACCACCCAATCCAAGGAAAAGTGAGATTTCCTGATCCTATTCGCGTTGGTTTTAGATACAGACTAGGGGAAGTTTAACTCCAGCTTAGTTCAGGTCAGGATTCCTTGTTGCTTTTTGGGCACTGGATGGCGTAACTTCACAGCTAATTCATGCATTCATTGTGTAATCTTAATGTCCACAGAAGAGTTGTGGCCCAGCACAAAAACCTTTTTACAGTATTCACACATTTAATGAAAATGCATAACAACTACATTAGACTGAGAGTCCATCAAAACTTTGACACATCCTTAAACCGCAAATGACACACCTATTACTTGATGGTGGGTTGACATTGGGTAGAACCTAGAAGCCACTGGCACACAAAAAGCTGCCCCAATAAACATGTTTTATCATTTATATTTAGTTATTTATTTAACTAATCAGGTAATCTGTGAGCAAAACAAATAGGACACATTAAAAATGTGAAACTATTACATTTTCCATGGGAATCTAAAACAGGTTTATCTCTCAACAATTAGATAAGGACAGATAGGATAGATGGATAGACAGACAAAGAGAGACATAGAAAGATCAAGAGAGTGGCATTGATAGATGCATACTGTTCTTCTTATAGAATTAATAAATATTGACACATGCCAAGTCATGTCCAAGGATCTGATTACAATACCCATTCAGATGACACCCCTTTGCAGTTGCAAAAACAAAGCAGAGTGGCTAATATTTTACACCAAATATGTATCTGTTTTCACTAAAATCTTTCCATTATTGGCTACATATTAACAAAAAAATGAATAAAAAAATCCCCAGAGGATCACAAGAAATCGCTATTCTCTGCGCTTGTCTTCTCATTTTCGCTGAAACACCAAGCCCTTCATGCAAATTCCCCATAAAATTAAACTTAAAATATATATATATATATATATATATATATATATATATATATATATATATATATATATATATATATATACACACACACACACACACACACACACACACACGCTTTCTCAGAGGTAAATATGTTGGTTATGGCTTATTGGATATTGCTTGAAGGATAAAAAACACACAAACAAAACACAGATTACTAGTGTAAATTGTTATTTGATCCATTGAAAATATGTAGGAATATAAAATGGGACAATGAAACTGCATACAATATATTATTTCATTTTAATATTGTTCAATACAACAGAACTACTGACAAATATATATATATATATATATATATATATATATATTGAATTTGTATATTTGGATTTTGGGCAAGGAAAATACAATTTAATTATAATTTCAGTATTTGTACCTGAAGAGGGCGCACGGACACACTCAAAACACTGTGTACTTGAACGTGTGTTAATGATTTATCTACAACACAATAATGCATACATGTATATGGTTTCTTCATTATTCATTGAAGTTAAAACGATTTTAAATGACCGTACATATTATTGCATGTTCATCAAAACCTGCCATACTTATAATAATACTAATAATTAAATAACACACTGTATTTCTCATTTTTAAGTTTCATCATGATAACCCATTACACAATAGTATTGAGCCTTACAGGACAATTCCCTGAAAAGCACATTATTATTTCCGTAACAAAAAGGGACGGAATTGTACAGCTTATTTCTAAGTGCGCTCTTTGGCAATATCGCTGCGGTGCTTTGGGGAAAGGACTAATCACTCACATAGTTTTACATTTCATCCCATGCCTAGTAACACACAACGTTGTGACACCGCACACAACTCTACACATTATCGTTGCAACAACGGTATTCTTGCCACACCATTTCTATAACGGTACTACTACAGCTAGTGCAACGTTACATTGTTACCTGGGTGGCTATTCATTTGTATCAAGGTTGCATGAAGTAACAAAGATGCATTAGGCAAAAATCCTTTTCTTAAAATATGTTACTTTGGTGCGAATTCCAGCCTTTAGCATTGACTCACCTACAGCTGCTTCCAAGCATCCTCACGCAACTCGCCCAACGGCTACTCCCAGTGCAGAAACATAGGACACATAGGAATCCACTAGCTCAAGTCCATTGCTTTCAGTTTTTTCTGTGGGTGAATTCACTTTTTTCTCAAATTCCTCCGACTAAGATGCCTAAAGCGGATCAACACAGAGAGCGACTGGCGTTAGTCTGTCCGGTCATTGCGCCCTAAGATTGTGCGCTCTTCTTGCGCCCAGGTGCTCTGCGCTATTGGAGATGCTTTTACGCGGCACTGGTTTGCTGCCTACACACTCATATACATCCACACCGCTCCCCCAGCCCACTCCAGTCTGCACTGCAAAGAGCCCCTCGCAAGGTTATTGTGTGTCTGCCTGCTCCCAGCAGCTTGCTCGACAGAGAGGGGTGGAGGGAGGGAGGGAGGGAGGAGGCTGAGGAAACCAAGAAAAGGATGTGCTTCATACATTTATTTGTACACTAGCGTCTATATGCGTGTGTAGTATGCATCATATTTAGGCTACATATGTATGTTTGTCGCTCGGATTTTTTCAGGACTGACATGATTCCTACATACAGCAATATCCCCAATGTATAAAAGTAAAACCTAATTTAATGTTGACTGTTATCCTGAAAACATTTTCATCTTTAATTTTATTGAGACAGGGTAGCTCTTGTCTGTAATATGCCTTTCATTCCCATGTAACTGGGCATGTGCATGTCAAGTCTTTATTTTCTAAATAGATATAGAATTATACTAATATTGAAAATTCAGCAACTAGAGAGGGATTTCTCAGAATCTTGCCATTTAAATACATGTTTTCTTCGTTGGTAGAGAAAACATGGCTGTCCTACAACTGAGAGCAAATGCAACAATTATGTTCCTTGTAGTTTACAAATAGGCTACAGTTGTATCATAGGGCATTGTTATTTTGCTCTTATGGGCTAAATGTAACAATTAGCTACAACACATGTATTTGGGATTGCAATACAAAAGCTTTTTTGCTTATAATATCATTATATTACTGAGATTATTTTTACTGTGATTAGTTTTGAATAATTTATATCAACAATGGATGATTAATAAAATCACCATAATTTGGTAATCATTAATCCACATGACACCCTCCAAATCATCTCAGAAGACAATAACATTCATGGTTAACCTCAGGGTTTTTGAATTAAACAGCATGCAGAAACAATATTAAAAGAACAATTCTTGCGGTTTTTATAATAATAGATCATTCGCAGGGGATATGCAAGAATGAAACTGATTGTGCCATGAACTGGTTAGTCATCCAAATATCAAAGAAAATACATATTGTAGTCTGAAAGCATTTAAGTATGAAAACATTTGACATCTGGTGACCAGTCTGTAAGCACAGATGTAGAACTACCAAAAGGGACCACACAGATCAATTAAGAACAATCTATTTCAAAGAGTCTTTGGTGTATAGCTGTGTATGTCTGTGTGCATGGTTGTGTGTTTGAAGTCTGCATCTGAACTGAATAACCTTCAAGCCTACTTGGTTGCTTGCTTACACAGTGTGTAAGTAAAGCCCTATCTAAATAATTTCCCTTGGAGATGATAGCAGCAGTACCCTTATTTGAAGACATGATGGCACTGTGGGCTGCAGTATGATCTATGAAATGTTACCAGGCAGATCTCAAAATGTTTTAACCTTGAGTCCTAAATAGTTTTGTTAATTTCATATTGTTATTTTCTTTTTGTCTCTGGTATTTATAGGAGACAAAAGGTACTCAACTTTTAAATCCAGCAGCTATATATATATATATATATATATATATATATATATATATATCAATTTGGACACTCTTACTGAAATACAGCAAAAAGTAAAATAAATACAAGTGAAGATTGTATAACATTCATGACATACAATGCAATATGTTTATTTTTCCTGCCATTATTCAGCAAAAATGTTCAATTCATTCATTTGAATCCATTCAAATGTTCCCTCAATTTCTGCTATCATGACTGCACATATTCTAGGTATTCTGCACAACTTACACAACTCTTGCACTGTATCATTCATTGTTTTGGATTTACCAGCTCCCTGGGGACACTTCTGCTTCTTTCTCTTTTTCCACACTCCTGTCCAGTTAATCTCTTAACATTTCACTGTGGTTTCAATATTCAACATCAAGTAATACTTCCAGGAAGACTAAATTAAGAGTTGGGGTTGTTACTCAATAGGCCCGTGAGCCTTAATAGAAATTACACGTAAAAATCAGTTTAAGATTGTTCGTGTGTCCACATTTTTACATTCCAGTAACAAGTAGTACTATTACATAATGGGCCAGGCAGGCAGACACAGCACATTTTACACCTTTAGGGTGGTAAAGCCTAATTTGATAATAATGGATATTTCATTTTTCAAGAATTGTAATCATATTTGAACACATTAAAATCTCTTTAATATAATCTGTGTTGCATTACTGTATGCAGTGTACCTTCATCACAGTTGCAAAATCATCACATAAGCTTCACATAAACAATGATCCTTCCTCTGGCATTACATTGGAATTCCATCTACCATCAGCAATACATTTCACTAATATATGTACAGGAGGCTCTGCCTTAAAGGGAAAGCAATTCTAACAGTGATTTGCTAAGTAACTGGAAGTAATAGCTGGGGTGTCAAACCACTGTGCATGAATGTCTTCGCTTCGAGTGCAGTGCATTGTACAAACCTAATTGTGCAGTCAAGCCAATAACTCCCGCAGCTACATAGCACAAGAAGGAAAGAGAGAGAACACTTTACAGAATGAAGGCCTTTGGGAAGCCAGTGGCCATCATGTACAAGTAGGTTTTATTTCGAAAGCCAGTCTTAAATTGTTTATCCTTCCTCCAATTTTGCTCATTTTCTGGGCTTCCAATAGTTGTCAAGTAGGTAGTGAAATCGAATGCCATCTTATTAAAATGAATGGGATGGTGATGGAAATATAATGAGAAAAGGCCACAGCTGCAGTGAGGATAAGCACATGCCTGTTTGTGTGTTGGGTAACAGAATAGGTCACTGGAATTTAATACAGGTAGTACTGGAAGTCTTGGGCAAGTGAGGCCTATCCAACCATTGACTACATGTTTGCTGATGTGCACATGCCTTCCTGTGATGGTAAACCGCAACTTGTTCAAGACTGAAGAACTCTACAGTAGAGAAGTTAATATGATAATGAATAGGATGTCTTGGGGCATCTAGAATTCAGGTCACAATTATTCAATTTTAATTAAATGCTCCATGAAAAATAGTTTGTTTTATACAAGGACACATTTGTAAGGTCTCGTCTTCACCGTGTATGTTCAAACTGAAAAATGTAAAGCTGTGACAGTCATATCTGACCTGGATTTTGTAGTTAATCCCAAAAGAGCATAAATTGTGAATCCATGCAATCTATAGACGTATAGAAATTAATAGCTTTGAAAATGTTATCTAAAAAGTTGAATTCAAAACCTTTTGCATTGCCTACTGTATCTCTTCAAGAAACTTCTTCTTGTCTTAACCTTTTATCTATTAGATTCTATACCAATTTTCCCTTGGTGCAACACTGATCATTTTCTTGCTATGAGGCTGGGCTTGAAAGTGGTTTCAACCCAGTTGCAATTAAGTAATAAGCTGCTATTGCAATCTAACCCATTAATTAAATTGTTTCCATTTTTGTTATTCTAGGCATGAATCATTCCATGACACATTTTTATATAGTGATGCAGTGCTGATGCGCTGCGGCTCGATTACTGGCTCCCCCCTCGATAAATCAGGGAGCGATCCGCTTCCTGGTGTGGAGAGGCAGGAGGAGAGCCAGGGAAAGGAGTTGAAGAATGTGTCATTACTGAGTATTGAGAGAGGGATTGACTACTGAATACGAACTGTGTGCATGCACTTTATGAGGACTATGGTTTAAGGATTGGATTGATTGCTGTTTGTTGTGTTTGTGGTTTGATTAGTTACGTGTAGTTAGGGATTTGTTTACTGTGTTTAGTTTAGGCTCAACAAGGAGCTAGGGTTTTGTTTACATTTCTGTGTCTTTTTGTTTGAGAATAGCGCACTGCATATAATAAACCTCACTTTGCACCGTAACCTAGCCTCTCGGTTTCCTAAATCCCTGCTTGAGATCCCCGGTATATATATATATATATATATATATATATATATATATATATATATATATAGGTCCTTTTTAAATCAGTGTTACTAAGCATAGATTGGTTGAAGACTTCTAGGGGACAAGGACATTTCCACTGTGGAACCATACTCAATCTTTCAAAAGCACCCTCGCTCATAAGGCTATTTTCTTTATCTGGGTCATCTAGTTTTCAGTTAATTATATTGACTGACCCAAATACACAGAATTGTTGATCATTTGATGCCATTTACTTCAAGCTTGGAAATGTATGAGAACAATATCTACAGTATCTGAGGGAACACTGTGTCAGTGTCACTGTATTTCTCCTTTATAGCGGCTTGCCAGAATCACTTTGGGGATAGCCTTTCAAAGGCGGTGACCTTTAATGTCTTTGATAGCTCAATCAGGTGTCTCTTTTTTCCGGCTTTTTAAACTTCAAAACCCAAACCCCAGCTCTAGTAAGGTTGTAGACACAGCAAAACGTGACAAGTTGTATCTTTATTGCTATGTTTAGCTGGCATGGCTTGTTGTCCAATCTGATGCCGCTATTTCATTTTCACTTAACTCTCAACCAACCTGACAATGTGTTCCCAGAGCAGGGACTATTACAACCACTGCACCAAATAAGCCACAAACATACTTCCATGTAACAATGGTCTTTTCCTCGCAGCATTGTGCAGTGGAATCCAATCCTTGCTGTAGTTCCCCAATTCATTGTAGAAACAATAGGTTTATGACAGCAGGTCAGGAAACCAAAAGTTGTTGCTTGCCTGTGTTTGCAGCAGAACACATCTAATCAGGGCCGAATCAGATCTCATCACTTTATTTTCCATCGGCAGGCGGATGGCTGTGTGCGCCTGTTTTGAACACTAAGAGAATAACAACTAACCAGGTTTTTTTTGGGACATCATAAACAGCAAAACTGAAGGTCACACAGATTAAAGTCCATTGACAGCTGATGGTGTTTTAGTAAATCACTTATAATGAAATCCAAGCAATCTCCTATATGACTGTGGAAAAAGGTTATCATTTTATAAAGACTGTTCTGAAACATGTATGCACCCATATTAAAACACACAATAAATTAGGGCTTTCTAAAGTGCTGTCTCATGTACTAATTAAATTGTAAATAGTATATATCTATTAAAAATGTATCTCTGTAAAAGTACTTTCATTACATTATGCCTCATTATGTTTATTTATTTATTCTTGAGGTAAATGCTGTATTCACCAAATTATTATGATATTTTCTTACCAAGTTTCAATTGAATTCCACAAAAAGAAAACCTTGGCTGGTTTAGTAAATGGATGAAATATTTAAATACATAATATGGCAGTCTTGTTAGTTTCATATTGCACAGATTTAAGAGGAAATTGAAAATGTTTTTGGTTAATGTATTAATCATAATGCTTCTAAGAGCTCAACTATCACTGCCACTGTCTTTCGTAAGGAAGTAGGACAGTCTTCCTTTTCTTTGTTTACTCTGAGACATTTTTTTTCCCGGTGAAAACCTTGACTGACAGAAAAAACAACTGACATCATGAAAGTGCAATATAAAATGTATGTGTACGGACCAAAGTGTAAATACAGCATACATCAGTGTAATATAATAGCTCCTTGAGTGACCAGATGGGTGGGTAGGTATATAGGAGGGGAGAGAAATTGGATCCCAGACAGAGTTAGAGCACCATGCTGAACCGCCTAGCTCTATGTAATGTGTATGTGCAGGATACAAGTTGTTGTTTTTCACTCAGAAACTTGGAACTGCTGAAACATAGACATGTAGGTGGAGAGTAAGCAGTTTTAAATCCTATTGCACTATACAAAAATAATAAGGTATGCAGCAGACATATCAGCCTTGATTCGTATGTCTTGATTCCTATGCAGTTTTGCCACTGACATTACAGCAGAAGGAATATCTTTACAATCAGAGCCCCAATCCTTAAAATAACTGCAATGTATGTATGTGTTACAGAAATGGGGTTTAGTTTTCATCGTTTATTACACCAATTAATCAGTAACAGGTACAGCACTACAACACTGATATGTTTCTGCCACTTAACGAAGAAATACTCAGCTGATTAATTAACAAATCATCGCCTATCCCGGAATAGTAAAAGCATTAAAGGAAATCAAGGACCACACTCTTATAATGATTGTGCCTCGCCATGCCCCCATTCCTCAGTTTGCCTGCAAAGAACACACCTCGTTGACTTTTACAGCTCGCCCCCTTGCATCGCTGATTTATCTAATTAACTGAGCGACTGCTATTTTAACCCCCTACGCAAAAATGTGTCAGATAATTAAAGTGTCTGAGCTCTGAAAAACCCCTTTGCTTACTTGGCTGCATAAATATGCACTTCTTGGATGCGTGCAATTAGACACCCCACTCCCCCAGAAAGTCACATACTTAGACTTTGTCATACCAAGAATATGAATAGCTTTGCCTGTGCCATAACTTAACGTGGCAAACGTGTTTTACATCCTGGCAACACAATTATAACTGGTTAGGATGTACTGTTTGGACAAGCCTTTTTTTTCGAAACAGTCAATTGTGATGTGTATTTAGCACCGTTATTATTAAGAATTACAAATATGCAAAAGATGATCCGAATTGATAGATCTATCGTGCCACTACCAGCTGAAATTAAGCTTCACAGCATTCCTAACTTTGAGGTAACAATGGTAACAACGATGCACAATCCCTCTAAGTCAAGTGTTTTGGGGCGATTCAGTTCTCTTATTCATACTGGGCATCTTATTTGATGTGAAGCTCTCAAAATGTTTGTAATTTTTTGATTTTTAAATACACATGCTACCACAAAGAGTTAAGCTGTTTAATTTTTTCTCAAACTGACCACGAAGCTATCAGGTCAGGAGTGAGATTAGGTAGTCACAGAGGGAGTGTGTAGTGCATTGAGGATATATAAGCTTGCCTGCAGGGGTTATTTAACAGCTAACACAACAATCGCATGGTGTGTAATGTGGTGACCTGCTAAGCACCATATACCCCAGTAGAATCAGGAAAAACATTTTGATTTCTATAAAAGTTTCCTGAGCACTATTTCAAAACTTATTCATAGGGGCAAGCAAGGTGAGTAATGCCATGTGGAAGATAGAGGTGCATTCCTGGATTTGCTGTGTTGCTTATCTTGGGACGCATAGTAAATGTGCCACTGAATCTAACTGCCAGCAGTCTGGGTAATGGTTCCTGTGTTAATAACAAACTCCTGTTTAACATACAGCAAGCAAAAGGACAGGCCGAGGTGTGATCAGTTTAGTACAAGTTCTCTTAGGGTCCATCATTTGTAATCCATTTGTGTGATCCTTGAACAACAAAAAAAGTATAAAAACTATATTCATCTGAATGTTTTTCATTAAAGGTAACAGCTGTGAGCTGCCTAATGATGCACAAGAATGGCTCAAAATAGGCAATATCTTACTGTCCCATATCTCTCTGCAGTCTGATCCCATCATAGATTTAATTGCCTTACGGTTAATGATACATCTCATTGCAGACCCCCCAAAAAGCCAGCCCTAACACAAACCTATTTCACACATCATTAAGGAATCATTTGGAATATATTTGTCAGCAAAAAACAAAATGAATGAACATGAGTAAAAGTGAAGTGAATTAATTAGCAAATAAACTGCCGTAATAAGTACAAAATAAAATATTGAGGGTGAAGGGGCAGCACAAAATCTCTCCTTGGTTTTAACGGTTTTGTGAAGAGGAAAATAATTATAATGTTTCCAGTTCATTAGTGTTCAAATAGGCTTTGAGGCTACTGCAGGTTATGTGTTGTTTATTTTGTTAAAAACAAATACATTATTTATTTATTTTAAGTTTCTTTTGTACCTTGCCAATTGTATGTTATTTACTTTTGAGTTAATGAGAAGCTATCTTGCAGGTTTTAAAGTGATTAAATAACAATTGCAGAAACCATAAACTGGATTGTTATTACCTACTACTTTGCCCTCAAAAAAAGAAATTGGTCTAACGGTCAAAACCATTGGCACTCCACGTTGGCTACTTTAACTAGATTTATGATTTCCCAGCATTCCAATGACATTACTTAAGAGGACCTGACCTGTTGATGAGTATCACTTCAGGTTAAGAGTACATGCCTCTGGAAACATATTAAGGGTTGTTCTGAAGATCCAGAAAGTATGGCATCAAGAGGAAAGAAGGAAACTAATAGCATGTTATGGAAACAGGTGAAGCAATGTGTTACTACACAATATAAAGCTGCAGATCACATTATTCATGGAGTCTTTCCACTCAAGATGCAAAAAAGCCTGCAAGTAGTGGTATCTGGTGTTGATTTCATTAAGTTTAGGATCTAATTTCTACTGACTTAATTATAAATGTTTACTGGGGACTCTAACCCTTAACCCTAGTCCTGACTAAAATGTAACACAATAAACAATAAACCCAGAATTGTAAAATGTAAATGTAGCCAGTAGACCATTCTTACCTTCATCTGTAACCCTAATAAAAACATACATTGGACAAGGTTTCTAACTTCAGATTTTCAGTTTTTTTATTGTGATATTTACAAAAAAAATGTAATCCAATACAAATATATATGGTCGTTAATTAGACGAACATCAAAATTATATGCCGAATCTGTATTGTGAATTGTAACACTGCATTGTAGTGTTGACAGGAGAGCCCTTATCCTTACTGCTATTGTATTACATCAGTAGGGTACCTGTGGCTTTTTAAGCACTGAACCACTGGTAGACAAAACCACAATCTCAAGCTAGGCACAATCACATCTATGTGTATTTTAAAAATATAAAAATACAGTACTAGCATGAAAAGAAAAAAAAATTGAAGTGGCAAATGTATTTATTACAATCAGACGATTCAGTGTACTTGATATTGGTGTGATTTTCTTAATGCAGTACTTGAAAGACTTTTAGGCATTCTTGTAAAGCTCAAAAGCATCTGAAACACTACTTTATATAATTCTTCAATATATAATCTGAAATAATTAATATTATGTTCTAGAAAATCATTCACTGAGAAGTCTAGTCAATGTGAAATTTTCAGCATCACAGCTCATATACTAAAATTGCATGTCTTGCATGACCTAACATCAGATTTGTTGGGTGCAAGCCATCCTATTAGACTCTAGATCTTCTGAAATCATAACATTGAAAGCTGTTTAGTATTTTCAATATTAAAAGCCTAATAACTTTGGCTTTTTTTATTTATTTTTATGTGATCTTATTTACAACATCAAGGCATTAGAAGGATAGTCAACAGTCTTACTAATGTACATTCATAGCAAAGAGTTACATGTTCATTTTAAAGGAAACATTATATGAACAGTTGTTTTTAATTTAACATTTCTTTTGTTGCATTCTGCTTTGTGCTTTATGAATGACTGTCTCTTGTTATTTGCTTTCACTGTAACTTGCCATTGTACCTAATATGCCAAGGAAAAAAAAAACAATATTGAAAAGGTTGAATGATAGGTAAGTATGTGAGTGGTGCAAAAGCTTCAACATACAATGGTTCACCTATAATCTCAAGAGCATTATGCAATGCAAATTTCCTGCCAAACTACACATCATCTTAACCAGTTTCAAGTAAGCTTTCAAAAGCATTTTTAATGTGATAATTAACTGCATAAAGCAAAATGATCTAATGCAGCATCACAGATTCCAAAAATAAATGTACTAACGGCTCCAGAACAATTGAAAAGTGAAATAACCTGAAAGCTGATTAAGTTCTATTGAGGGATTAATACAGTTAATACAAAATATAAGTCCTATATCCTAGATTGTAATAGCTAATAAGTGCAGACAAGATGTGAAGTCATATATATATATATATATATATATATATATATATATATATATATATATATATATATATATATATATATATATATATATATATAATGTTATTATTTACAACACTTTACAACAGCAATACAATAATAATAAATGCAAGTGACACAGATTTTGGTTAAAGGTAAAACAAGCTGATGATTAGCTTAAGATCATTTTTCTAATCTTCCATGATGTTCCTCAACACGTTTCAAAGATGATTTTTTAATATATATAATTCTCAGTAAGTGGATTTCTTGACATAAAAAGATTAAAATGTTACAAACAACATCCTTCATGAAGGAATACAAATTGAAATAATCCTCTTCAATAAACATGAAACATCTTTAATATCTGAGGTTATTAGGATTGCACACATGTTTTAATTGCAGAGTAAATATATAAATGTTCGAATTAATATGGTACTTCTCTTACTTAATGGCAGTAAGTCTTGACACATCCCACACTCAGTCTGCCTTTAAAGTGTACTCTGAAAGATTACAATATAGTATTTCTAATTTCCACACAAGGTATCACACATGTTTAGAGTCCAGTAGTCTTCCTTTGTGTGATACAAGGGTGGATACCAAATGTGTTGCAGTGAGGATTTGCCTCACTGTGAAACACAGTCCAGTGAACAGAAATGGTGATCTGTTATCAATACATAAACAAAAACTAAAGACCCATTCATTACCCAGGCTTCTTACAAATGACATCCCTCAACAGTTACTATTTGCTCTAAATCACAGGCATCAGAGGGCTCCCAGATTGATTTACTGGAATGTCAATAGGCGATCCCAGTGCTTCGAAAAGCTGAAGCTGTGAACCTGGTGCTGCACATTCACATCCCGCTAACCTTAACTTGATGTGCCAGGGTCCATTCAGGGAACATTGAGCTGTTATAGCCAAACAAATGTTATTTTTAACAAGTGTCCCAGAGCAGCTTGTAGGTTTATGAAGTTGATGTTACAGGGATATTCTACGTGAACCATGATGTATCTGTATTATTATTAACTACAGTAAAATGCAGAAAACCTGAGATTTCTCACTGTAGGAAAGGCATCTTCTGAATTTGAAGTCATCTTTAAATTTGAGAAAACATGTTCTGAATAAATATTTCAATATTTAGTTTTGGTAGTAAATTAAGATTCTTGGAAAATTGAAATCCAGTTATGTTTAAATCTAGAAACTTGGTGACCTACATGGAATCCATCTGTTATTTATTCCAAATTGAAGAATTTAAATGTTTGCTTTCTGCAATGTTTATATCATAAAATTGTGTTTATGTGTAAAGGCTGAGTGAATTTGCCTGCTGTAATAATAATTTAGAGAAAACTAACTGCATGAACGAACTAACTTTTATTGTACCATGAAGCTGAAACATCTGTTTCAATTCACATTAGTTACTGAGAAATATGATGTGGAATTTGCCATATATACCATAGGTGAGTAGTATTGCCCTGCACAGTACAATGTAAAATTCCCGGTTCAGGGTATCTTAGATGAAGCAAAAAAGTACAATACTCTCCAACGATTGTCCCAGTTTTGTAATTATAGACTTCATACAGAACAGACAAAGACTTCCCCTCAGCTGAAATATGTAATATTTCATTTTCCTCCAGGCCAATATATGTAAATTATGTATGCCATGAAAGACTGCTAGTCTCCAAATTAATTATAGAACTTAAGGCTATATTGATAAAGCATTTGTATTCCAAAGCTCATTCTGAAGCACGATGACTGTGCAGTGTGGGCCCTATAAAGCTCAACAAAAGCCATTCTTATTTCAAAGAAGACAAAAAATTGGTAAAAAGTCACATATAGTATTTAAATGTGTACGTGTATTAATATATTACATATTAGCATGTCCTAATTTACAGAAACAAGGAATTAAGTGCGTTATTATCAGAGGCACCACTGAACATCTGATTACAAAACTGTTGGCTTTTAAGGGAAAATAATATGCAGCCAAACTTTTGTTTATCTTTGAAGTTCAATGAAAATAATATGTTTCGGGAGGTTGAGAAAAAAAATGGGATTGGAATTTGGTGCATCAATGATATAGTTATAGAAAAGAACAAAGTATCCAAAAGGAAATTCTGAGGGTCATTAAGAAGCCACATTAAAATATAAAAACAATGCAGACAATATAAATGAGTCCTTTACATACCCAATATTATTAATGGAGTGTCATTTCTTCAGGTTAACTTGGTGTGACAGAAATTGCTCCTCCCAGCAAAATAAATAAATAAAAACAATGATTTTAAAGGAGAAAAAAATAAGAAAAGAAAACATGCAACACGGCTGCATTGTTACATTGCAGCGGGAAACCAAATCAATCTCACAGGAAAACCTGGGGTCTGAAAAATCACTGACGCAACAATGATGAAATGTTCCATTGGGGATGAGTCTCTCTCTAAATCCCTGTGACTGAGAGAAGTCATCAATAACGTCTGCAGCCTTACTCCTGAATAGATCTTATGTACTTGTGTAGTGGTCTTGTTGTACCTTAAGCTTGGTCTCTGGGGTCACAATAAATAGAATACATTAAGATTTACGCTAATTCCACCCATGTTTTAGACTCACCTATGTGGGGAGCAGTGGTGTAATGGTCAGTTGAAAGTAGAGGAAGGATATTATTGATCAGGATAATATATAGACCTGCTACCTACTTCTCAGATAGAGATGCTCCTAGTGGCCTCTAATCTTTTATTAGTCTGCATGTGAAAACATGCAGAGTATTGTTCTCTTACAAAATATGTATTATTTTTATTATTATTATTAGAGTCTTGTTCTCTTACAAAATCTTTATTCTGTTTATTATTATTATTATTATTATTATTATTATTCTGCCGTTCATCTGGACTGCACCTCCTCCTACAATTCTTAACGTACTTTCCACTCTATAAGTACTGACAATACATGTTAATACATTTAAACTGGCCTCTATTAAATCTATTTTTCTAACATTGCGATTCATATTATTTACAACAGCTACTGATACTGCTACTACTTCTACTACTACTACTACTATTACTACTACTGCTACTACTACTATTACTACTGATACTATTAATACTAATAATAACAACTTACATTTACTTACACTAACTACATACTATAGTATACTGTATTACTTTGTGATGTATTATCATTATTACTACGGTACAACAAATACTATAATACATTGTTTTATACCATATTACACTTTTATACTATAGTATACTGTAGTAACTTATTATATACTATAGTACACTGTTGTATACCGTATCTTATATTTACTACAGTACTACATGTACAGTGAAATATACTGCTTCCTATACTCAAACATACTTTCACATGCAGACAAAGTTTCTCCAGGACATTTAGTATTCTATTTTTTTTTATTATGTCAGAATTTTGCCCCAGGAGACACGGAACAAGTTTGAACCCAAAAGACATTTTCTAAAATGAAGCATGCAGTCCTCTTGCTTACACACTTAATTTGGACTCAACACAAACTAATTATCAGCATCTTTGGAGGTTGGAGGAGACCAGGAATTGCTTGTGCCTGCTTTTACAATGCTGGCTAATTGCCTGCATCATACATTTATGCTATTATGGAACAATCTGCATGCAATTATCCTGCAGTGGAAAGCATAGCAAAGCATACTGCAAAACAGACTGATTTTTTTTTTTTGTATTTATTAGCCTGTATGAATAATTTATTTCAGTAACTTAACAATGGTGCTCCAGCATGTCAACGTCTGAAGTGGAATTGTACATTTTCTTGACATACCTCTACTGAGGTCACATGTGATACCTTCCAATGCAGACCTTGTATTTTTCTCTATTGGACAAATGCAATGCACAATGCAATACAATATACACAATGTCTGTTTAATATGGTACATTGTATTGCATTTCCACTAGAAAACAGAATTATCCTGTTTCTAATGTCAGCGCTGGCTTTGTCAAGCATTGTAATTTTCTTTTCAATGCCGTGAACATGTCTTGCAGGATTGGGTGCAAGATACCTCAGTGGAGATATATTTTTAACAATTGAACAAAATATTGTGCAAAAATGTTTGGTAACACTTTAGATTGCGTGACCCAATTTAAAATTAAATAGATATTCAATTGAAAATCTATTAACATTCAACTACTTGATCACTAAAGTTCAATAGCATGTTCATGTAATATCTATCTATACCAAAAATGTTGTAAATGTGTAAAAAAAATTGGAGATATCTATATTTGCCCAAATTGTTTCTTGTAACTTGGCTTATGGGTTTGATATCTCCAATTTGGATGGCTGAGTGATTTTGTAACTTGTGTTTTTGGTATAGATAGATATTACATTGACATTCTATTGATATTTATTTAGCAATTTGTTGAATGTTAATAGATTGTCAATTTAATATTAAATTGGGCCATGTAATCTAATGCATAACTAAATGTTTTATATTTTTTAATATTATATATATAAAACAACAACAAAAAAAGTTTGTGAACAGAGTGTTAAAGCATATAATGTATCATATTCCAACACGACTGTATCTCTACATATTACAAAGCTCTTCTCTCTCCCTTTATTACACTTTATTCTTCAAAGCAAAGAGATACTGTGATCTGGGTGAGAGGGTAATCCAGTTCCCATAATGTATATAAAAACACATCCTTCACAAAAGATTAATGGCTTGCTCAAGCCAGCCATCAACATATAAATCAATGATGAAGGCAGCAGTGACTCCACACATGGATGAAAGCTACCAATTGCTACACATTGAGTCTCTGTACGATAAATGAAAGCTCGAACATTTTAACACCTGCTTTTCCATGCTCTCTTATACTTAAAGATAAATCTAAACCAGCTTGTCATAGATATTACAGCTATTGTAAAATTACACAGTTATATTATTTAGAAACTGAGCATAGATTCGGTCTAGTATTTTCCTGTCAACAAAGATTTGCTTCGGGTAAATCTGTGTCAAAATGCTATACTTTCAAAGAAAAGAGTAGATTTCACAGTGCAGTAAAAACCATAGAACTCATTGTCTGGATTATTAGACTGCGTAAAAGGACTAACTGACCTTTAAATTCTAAACATTAAGCTGATACTAGAGATTTTACACGGAAATTAGTAAACCATGCTGGTGAGTGGCTGTTTTTCATTCACCTCTTAAAAAGTGTGATCTGCTTGAGTACATCCTTTATACATAATCATACAATTATAACTTTCTATATTATGTTCTAAAACTTTTAAATGATTCTGGGTATTGTGTGTACTGAAGAAGTAAAATGTCATTACATTGCCAAGTCAGCCTTGAATGGGGGAGGGGGGGGTAAGGCAGAGTGTAAGTTATGATGTGATGTTAATCTCATTGGGTTGAGCCCATCAGGGTTGAACGCAACATCAAGGAATAAACACACAAGATCAACATTCCAGCAACTGGATTAATGATGGCAGAAAGCCACAGGTCATCTTTCTGTTTATAAAACTTGATCATGAGGATAGTGTACCATATTTGTTTTATTTGGTGTATTATAGTATGAGCCAGTGAGCATTATCATAAGAAATATTCCTCTTGTGGGGACAGAACATATACATGCACATACATATAGTATACACAGTTAGGTCCATACATATTTGGACAGTGACACAGTTTTCATCATTTTGGCTCTGTACGCCGGCACAATCGATTTGAAAGGAAACAATTAAAATGTTCTTTAAGCATAGACTTTCATCTTTAATTTGAGGGTAGTTACATCCAAATTGGTTGAACGGTGTAGGAATTACACCCATTTTTAGATGTGGCCCCCCCAATTTTTGGGGCTCAAAAGTCTTTGACTAACACAATCATGAATAAAATTGTGAGTTTCAATACTTGTGAGTTGCAAATCCTTTGCAGTTGGCCAGATCAAGAACACCCTCCAGGAGGTATCTGTGTCAAAGTCAACAATCAAGAGAAGACTTCACCAGAGTAAATACAGAGGGTTTACCACAAGATGTAAACAAGAAACAGGAAGACCAGATTAGAAGTTTGCCAAAAAACATCTAAAGAACCTGTACAGTTCTGGAACAACATCCTATGGACAGATGAGACAAAGATCAACTTGTACCAGAATGATGGGAAGAGAAGAGTATGGAGAAGGGAAGGAACTGCTCATGATCCGAAGCATACCACCTCATCTGTGAAACATGTTATGGCATGGGCATGTATGGCTGCCAAGGGAACTGGTTCCCTTGTATTTATTGATGATGTGACAGCTGACAAAAGCAGCAGGATGAATCCTGAAGTGTTTAGGGCTATATTATCTGCTCAGATTCAGCCAAATGCTTCAAAACTCATTGGACAACACTTCACAGTGCAGAAGGACAATGACTCGAAGCATACTGTGAAAGCAACCCAAGACTTTTAAGGTGAAGAAGTGGAATGTTCTGCAATGGCCAAGTCAATCACCTGAGCTGAATCCAATTGAGCAGCATTTCACTTGCTGAAGGCAAAACTGAAGGCAAAACGCCCCAAACAGGAACTAAAGACTGCAATGCAGTACAGGCCTGGCAGAGCATCACCAGGGAAGAAACCCAGCATCTGGTGATGTCTATGGGTTACAGGCTTCAGGCAGTCATTGACTGCAGAGGATTTGCCACCAAGTATTGAAACTCACAATTTAATTCATGATTATGTTAGTTTGTGCAAATACTTTTGAACCCCTAAAATTGGTGCAACCACATATAAAAATGGGTGTAATTCAAGCCAAAATGATGACACTGTGGGATGCTGACCATCAGGAGGACTTCAAGGTGTGGACAAAATCTGAGATTCCAAAGACCCAGATGAACTATTAAAAGGAAGAGGTAGCAATATCAGGTTCCAAATGCATAGAGATACTTTGGCTAATAAATTGGATAAACTGAGAACTCAGCTGGAAAATTGTTGTGAGATAAGTGATCATATCTAGCAAAGACTCCGTAAGCAGATTAATACAGCACTAAGATCAAAAGTAGAACAGCAAACATAAGTGCCAGTGATAAAACTGCTGTTCAGGTTGAGGACTTGGCATAGCAAATCAGAAAATGCATAATTATCTGGCTAATGCTGAATGAGGCATTAAAGAGTAACAATGCCTAGTGTTAAAAGACATAAAATGATTCTGGAAAAGGCAATGGACATGCACAATTTTCTGCCACCGAAAGAGAAGTCAATCTTTGTGGTATTTTTCTGATCTACCCTTACCGTGCATCCCAGAGGTATTCAACAGGGCCGAGGTCAGGGCTCTGAGGAAGCAATGAATTGCCATCTACACTATTTCCCTTAGTTAAATTCAGATGTGAGATGTACAGGTCCTCAACATAAATAGAGGTTTGTCCTTTTACTTTTTGTTAATATATTGTACGCACGTCTGTGATATAGTCTCTTTGGCAGGTGATGCCCTGCCCCTCTTGCAGGGAATACACACATGTCATAGGTATCAATTTTTCTGGCTTCAAACCACCAGTACCCAGCTGGATGCAGCAACATGCAAGCTAAATGCTTTTGTTCCCATAGAGAGAACCTATTTTTTTTCATATGGGAGCTTTAATGATGCATTAATTTTCATAACTTGAAATAGAAGTCCAGTAACAATTGTCTCCTTAAACTGAACAAAAGTAAACAAATCACTAATTGTGCTTTGTATTATGATTTTCCTGATCCCTCAATATCTCAATATAATCTATATTGTTTTTTGTTCTTGTACTTGTAATAAACTTGATTCTCTACCTCCACTGCTACAGCATTTTCACAGCTGAAAGATGGTTTTTCAGTTCACATTTCCTCAGTCTGAATAAGAAATATGTGATCCACCTTACAATACAGAACCGTTCCATAATGTGATCCTCCTCTCTCCCCTCCTCTCTCTCCTGAGGTCAGGAACTTTACAGACTATGCCAAACACACATAAGAGCTGAAACAAGATTGTCAGCCCCTTTGCTTAACGGGAAAGTCAAACAGAGATCATTCATCTTGTAGACATGATATAGGTTGTGTGCTAAATCCTTAGCAATGTTAGACAAACCTTTGAGCTTACCATGGAAATGTACTCTAATCCCACATGTGTGGGTGTACTAAAGTGTATGCCTTTTCCCTTAATCAATGCCTCAAAAATCACTTTAAAACAGTCACCCAGGACCATTTCACCTATTTCAACGGACAAATTAAATCAAAGCATCGAGGTACATGACCTATTGGCTTGGACCCTTGGTGGCTTGGTTATTTTCACATTCCTTCCATGAAAGGCACATGGGTTCTACACTTAACCAGCCTAAAAACCAATGGGAAATCATGTCGATGCATTCCCTTCATGATTTATTAATTTCACAAAGCAATTACTAACTATTTTTTTCACTAGCTCATCCATTCATTCCTCTCTGGTTGTGACACACTATATCTTAGTAGAGAGCTTTAACGTACCTCCTCCACACAAATTGTGACAAACCGCTTTTTTGTTTTCTTTTTATTCTCTGAGAGACACATCACAATATTACAATTCTACTGTGGTACAAATTGATTATTCTTCACCATCACAAAATCAATGAATAAATAAAATAATTGACATAATGTGGGCATAATATTACACAAAAAGAGGTAGATACTTGTTAAAAGGACAAGAAATGCAATTTGGTAAAGCACCATTCGAAATGACCCATGTAATGCAAATTAATTCCATGAACTACCTACAGAAAGCTAAAACTCAACCTGGTTGACTGCAGAAAGGCAATTGTGTCTCCTTGTCCTCACCGGGCTTCTCATTGAGTCATAGAAACCATTAAAGACACTTGGCCGGAGATCTTCACTTAATTCACTGCAACACATCAGGTTGCACCAATATAGAGCATTAGTAATTGGTTGCATCATTACTGTTCTGCTTACTGTCACAATGATGCACTCATCACTCATCCACTTTGTGGTCTTAAAATGCTGAAAGATCTCACCTAGATCTGAGCTTTCGGTCATTTCAGGAATGACACTGAACATGTATCATAGATTGGTTAAGAAAGGAGTAGTATGAAAATGTAAATATTAAATAGATAAAACAAATTAGAGAGACAAATAAAACTAAAAAAATTTAAACAATAATACAAATAATAAATATATATGTATATTTGTTTTATTTATTTTTTATTTTTTTTTATTATTATTGTTGTGTCTGTTTTCTCTTGTAGTTTAATTTTGTCCTGTCTATTTTCTTCTAACTTTAATATTAACATTTTTATACTTTTATAACAATTATCATTATTATTATTGGGAGCAAAACCATAAAGCATGGGTCTCTGAGGCTCTTAAAATATAAAAAATGGCTCTATCTGCAATTATTTATAATACGTGCTTCAGGTATTTGAATTATTTATTTACAGACTCAATAACATACAGCACAGTTATGATTTTCCTTCAGTCTAATATCTCTTGCCATCCAGCCAGCAGGATATTTCATTTCTCAAAGTGGGTCAATGACAGTGACCTTCATACTCTTCAGTGAGGTTTAAGACTAAAACTGAACTCATACTCAATCATGTGACTGATATGAACTCACAGCAATTATTCCATTTATCAACATGATTGATAAATTGATAGACAGGTATCTGGATAAATAGACAGACAGACAACAACCTAATTAAAAATAATAATGAAGGTATACAGATTATATCACCAGAAATGTGTCTCAGAAAGTACAATTCAGAGAAAGCAAGTCATTAAACATAGCATTGCAGAAAAAATATAATTAAATACTAATGAAGGAATATGAGACTCCAGCCCTAAAGAGTCTACAGATTTAACTACACGAGTTCACAGTTGATGACAGAAAGGATACCACGGTTGCTCTGTGCCTGATGTGGTTTTGTGCTTTATTCTTCTGTGTTCGCTCCAGATAGGGTTTCCCCAGGAGCAGACTTAGCTCAGTGAAAGCAGCTGTAATGTGAGCCAGTGGTCTCCTCTCATTTCTGAGCAATGACCTTGAGAGGCACGGCGCACTGCGTCTCCTGGCTCCCTCGGCCTCCTGCTGTCAGTCAACCTTCCAATGACCTTCCTTGCTAATCAGGGAGGTAAGACATACTTGGGCACCTGCCCCCAGCCTTGCCCTCCATTGTGTGTTGGGGAACAGCATGTATAGCTTTTGTGCTTTACATAGATTTACTTTTTTTAAATATATGTATATTTGTTTCTCTGCCCCCCACTGTTTTTTTTAAATACATTCACTAACTACAAAGAAAGGTGATAGGAAGTAAAGGCATACTTAAACAACTTAAACACAATATCATTATATAAAGTCGATGATCTACAGGTCCTAAATCCAATGGTAAATCCTATATAATCCTAAATATTAATATTGTCTCAATATTTTTGTAAAGGTCAACCACTCTAATCCAACAGATGCTTCTATAAATGAGTGGTAGGGGCTATATTTTGTCCACAGAAATATGACAACTGATACAGTATTTCTTAACTGTAAATTTAGCAATATGTGCCCCATTTTGACAACTCCACTATTTATTTACCCAACACCTATCTGACCTAGGGCACAATTAAATAAAAACATTGATTCACCCACTAATTGGAAACTACAAGCCTATACATCATAGAGAGGAAGAAAACATCTTACAAAAAATGAGGCTGCCACAGAGTACAGGTTTGCAGTTTTCTATTAGCAGGTGGTCAAGGTTTTGATTTAAGCTCAGCCCTAGACAAGCTGTGCCATTGAATGTAAAGAGCTCCAAAAAACACAAATTACAAAGAAGAAGAAACCTATCAAGCTGCTTCTTAGAAGACCCCAAGTGTTTCAGCTTGCAGAATACTGCTAGATACTGTTTCCAAAATATAGGTTGTCTATGCACAGTGTTTCCAAAGTTGGTACAGTGGTGCTTACATAAGAAGAACAGACATCGCTTCACGAACAGAGTTTCAGTTGCAAGGAAGGAAGAAGATATGTGCCCTTCTCGACTTTACTAAAGCAATTCCCAGGAGCACATGGCCAGCTTTATGATACAGGGCCCCTGGCATCACCTAGCCACAGCTGTCAAAAAGCTCATCCTTGATTTGACCCATTCAAACATTTATCCTGAACAACAGATGGAGAGCTTTTAGTGGATGAGTCACTTAGGAAGTTATGTAAAACACATATAAACATTCAATACATTAATATAAGATATTATCCAACATGGGGTTCATTTGCAGGACACTAACTATTATATATCCTTTCAGTATTACATGTCTTATTAAAAGTCTTATATGGCGGTGTATATTTATCATATCCTCTTAAATATAAAACCACTAGGTGTATGCATTTTCTCTCCACCAAGGTATATTAAATTGAGTGTTGACAAGACAGCGTCCAGATATAAGTTATCTAATGAAAACTAGGTATAATGACACAGCTTTCAACAGTGGTAAGTTGCTTTATATTTCCAAATACAGAGAATGGTTTCCCAGGCCTGAATAATCACATTCATTTCAACACAAAAGCAATATTGTGCTCATCTAATTAAAAAAAACACAATGTGAAAAATCTACAGCAAGTTTATATTGTTTTTTATTTTGTTTTGTTTTTTACAAATTATTATTTGTATTATTATATTATTTTGTTGGTACAGGATAACCTGATTATTAATGTTAATATGTGAGAGATACACTGAAGGTGTAACAACACATTTAGCAGTAGCTCCACTGACTCTGTATGTGATTAAATAGCTGTGCTGGATGAATATAAAATACAAATATTCCACCTGTCATAAAAAGTTTATCTGTTCTATAGTTTATGTTTTTCTAGCCCGGACTCTCCCATTACTGTTACCTCTACGTTTGTCCGAAGGGAGGGTGAAAAAACCAGGCTGTACTCCACGGGTTCAGGGATTAGTTGGGAAAAGTTTATTTACTTGTTTTCTTCTTCACAGTACTATTTTCTTCTCAGGTCTCCTACTGTGACCTGACAGAACCCAACCTTTACTGCGCCCACTCTTCAGGGCGGGTCCCAACAATTCCAGCTCCTAATATCTTACACTTCACAATTTACAGATCTAATAACCCAAAAAAATGTGGCGTGTGGGCCAATCAAAGTTTTATACTAAATAACTACAACACAAAACACCGGCTGGTCCACTGACTACACAGTTAAAACAAACCAAACCGTCAGCTCAAAACAACTTCCTTGCTACCGGCCCAACACTCTTCCTTTGTCCTCTGCCCCACCCCTATTTATATCTGTCAGGTTGCTGGGGTTGATTGACCTTAATTGCTCAATCACCCCAACCCCCCTGCAGTCTATAAGCAGACAGGGAATGACAATTAACCCCCTCCCTGTCACACTCCTCCTTCCCCAGTGTTCCACATCCCAGGTATTTTTATTTTTTATTTTTTTTAATCTCCGCTCCTGTCACACATCCTCCTACCCAGCTCCAAACCACCGGTTTGAGCGACCTACAAACCCCTGCAATGCACCCGCGACAAACCATCCGCATTAGCATTACACCTACCGCTACGGTGTTCAATTGTGAACTTGAAGGGCTGCAATGCCAGAAACCACTAGTGACCCTAGCATTGCGGTCCTTGTGATCCTTCATCCATATAAGTGGAGAGTGATCAGTAACCAGGGAAAATTCCCGCCCCAGCAAGTAGTATTTCAGGGAGTTCACTGCACCTTAACTGGGGCCATCTTCTTAGTCAGATCCGTCAATGGGGCTGCTATGGTCGATAACTCAGGCACTAATCTTCTATAGTATCCTGTTAGCCCTAAAAATGCCCTGACTTGTTTTTTGGTTTGGGGAATCGGCCAGCTTTTAATGGCCTCCACCTTTGAGACCTGTGGTTTGACCACTCCACCGCCCACTACGTATCCTAAATATTTGGCCTCTTGCAAGCCCACAAAGAACTTGTCTGGGTTTGCGGTCAGACCTGCTTGTTTCAAACTACTCAGCACGGCTTCCACTTTGGATAGATGGTCATCCCATGTTTCTGTGAAGATAACAATATCGTCAATGTACGCAGATGCATAGTCCAGGTGTGGTTGGAGAATTTTATCCATTAGTCTTTGGAACGTTGTGGGTGCTTCATGTAGCCCAAACGGCATTACTTTATACTGGAATAACACAAATGGGGTGGCGAAGGCAGTTTTTTCACGAGCTGCTGGCGTCAATGGAATTTGCCAGTATCCTTTGGTAAGGTCTAGTGTGGTTATGTACCAGGCCTTACCAAGCCTCTCGATCAGCTCATCTACCCTTGGCATGGGGTAGGCATCGAATTTTGATACTGCATTTAACTGCCGGAAGTCGTTACAAAATTGCCACGTACCATTGGGTTTTGCAACCATCAAATAAGGACTACACCATGGGCTATGCGACTCTTCTATAACGTCTAAGGCTTTCATTAATTCTATTTCCTTATAGACTTCAGCTTTCTGAGCGGCCAGAACCCGGTAGGTCTTATTTTTACCCTCACGCCAGGGGCCATTATAATATCATGTGCTATGGCATTAGTTCTACCAGGTGTCGATGAAAATACATCGCGACGTCGACGTATCAATTCGTGAACTTCTTGGACCTGTTTAGGTGTCAACTCTGGACCAATGTTTACGGGACCGGTCTCCTCTCGATTGTCGCTGCCCCCTTTTATTTGTATCTGGGTGGGACAGCAGTTAACTTGTCCTGACCCCCCTAATAGCCCTTCTCTGTCTATCCATGGTTTTAATAGATTGACATGGTAAAGCTGTTCCTTCTTACGCTTATCAGGTTGTCGGACCTTGTAATTTACTGGCCCCACAGCCTCAATAACTTCGTACGGCCCTAGCCAATGGGCGAAGAGTTTACTTTCTGGCGTGGGGACCAACACCAACACCCTATCTCCTGGCTGAAACTGACGGATTTTAGCAGTTTTATTGTACTGCTGTGCTTGTCGCCCTTGGGCTTGTTTCAAGTGTTAGGTGACTATGGGGGTGATTCTATCAATGTGGTCTTGCATCTGGAGGATGTGGTCTATTAAGTTCTTACCTTCGTTACTTTGCTCCTCCCATGCTTCCCTGGCAATGTCCAAGATACCCCGTGGTTGACGCCCATATAACAACTCAAACGGTGAAAATCCTGTGGAAGATTGGGGAACTTCCCGAACAGCAAACATGAGGTAGGGCAAGAGCAAATCCCAGTCCTTTCCGTCTTTGGATATCACCTTTTTAAGCATTGACTTTAGAGTTTTATTAAAACGTTCAACCAACCCATCTGTCTGCGGATGGTAGACTGAGGTTTTGATGGGTTTGATTTGCAACATTTTGCACAAGTCTTGCATTAGTCTACTCACGAAGGGGATCCCTTGATCCGTCAGGATCTCTTTGGGGATCCCCACTCTAGCGAATACCTGAATGAGTTCTTTTGCAATAGTCTTCGAGGCCATAGTCCTCAATGGAATGGCCTCGGGATACCTAGTGGCATAATCGAGGATTACCAGGACGTACTCATGGCCCCTGGCTGATTTATTCAGTGGACCCACTAAATCCATGGCCACCCTTTCAAAAGGGACCTCTATTATGGGCATGGGTTGCAGTGGGGCTCTAAGATGAGGTCTGGGGCTGGCTCTCTGGCATTCCGGACAGGATTTACAGAAATGTTCTACCTCCTTGTTAATCCCCACCCAGTAAAACCATTGAGTTATGCGTTGCAGTGTTTTGTCGCTTCCCAAATGTGCCCCAAACAGATGATTGTGAGCTAACCTAAGCACCCTTAAACGATATGCCCGAGGTACTAGCAGTTGTTCAACGTGACTACCGTTGATTATAGTGACCCGATATAATAAGTCATTTTTAACTATAAAATGTTCATGTGGATTCACAATTGCATTCTCCACAGGTACATCATTTATGGTTACAACCTTCCCCCGAACATGTACTACAGTTGGATCCTGTGATTGCTCCCATCCAAAATTCCTGGTTGAGGGTTGGAAAGTATCATACCAGGTTTCTGTCCCGTTTTCCCCAATGTCAATCACTTCCTCCCCCGTTTCGTCTAAAATCTCTCTGGGGGAGCACTAGGTGCTTACCCCTTTCCCCGTTCTTTTCCCCATTTCCAGCAACAACACTCTATTACTCAGAGATCCCTTTCGTTTCTCACAACGTCACTGTCGACGTGTTTTATACACTTTTTTGAGCCGTGGCCCCTCGAATATTGCCTCCATAAATGGAAACACGGTGAACAAGCTCTCCGCAGTAGCTCTTTCTACAATGTCAGTGGAAGCTGGGTCATCTAATTGCCCCATCGACTGCACCACTTCCTTAAACCCTGGAAAATCTCTCCCCAGTATCACCTTATGGGATATCGTGTTCACCACCCCCACCCGTAACTGTGTCACGTGCCCCTTAAATTCCACGGTGGCTAGGGTGGTTGGGTAACGCTTTATGTCCCCATGTATGCAAGTGATCCCTACTGTGAGATGTTTATCTACTTGGTTGGCAATGACTAGATCCGAAGTTACCAGCGTCATTGAGCTGCCAGTATCTATGAGAGCTGTCACCTTATTTCCATTTACCCCCACTTCTGCTAAACACGGAGGTTCTCCTGGAATGGCAATACTTCCACAAAACTGTTGCCCTGTATTACATTGCATCAACTCCTCAGTTTGGGGGCAATTTCTGGCAATGTGGCCCATATTATTACATTTGTAACATCTGTAATAAGTGTAATCCACCCCTTCCCTCATATGTGTTAAGCCTGCCCCTGGTCCCTGCCATTGTCCCTTCGCAGCCATCTGCCGCCCGTCATTCCTCTTGGTAAGTGGCTTATCCATCTTCATGTGGGGAGGTTGTCTTCCTCCCGTTGGATCTGGGGTTCTGGGCATATGACCTGGTGGAGTGGTTGAGCGAACCAATTCCTCAGCCGCTAGTTGCCGCTCCACTAATGAGATAAACTCATTGAGGGTGGCTGGGTTCCCCTGGCCTACCCACTTCCTCAGGCTGGCCGGTAGGGCACGGAGATAGCGATCCATCACCAGGACCTCCACCACCTTGTGACTGCTGTGGACATCTGGAGATAGCCACCTACTGGCTAAATGTATCAAGTCGAACAGCTGAGAACAAGGTGGACGTGCGGTATCATAGGTCCAGGCGTGAAACTTTTGGGCTCTTAACGCAGATGTGACTCCCGCCTGGGCCAGGATCTCCGCCTTTAGGGTGTCATATTCATCAGCATCCGAAGGTGTCAGGTCGGAGTAGGCCTTCTGGGCATCTCCAACAAGGAAGGGGGCGAGTATGCCAGCCCACTTGTCCCTTGGCCAGGCTTCTCGAGTTGCAGTCCTCTCAAAGGCTAGAAGATAGGCCTCCACATCATCCCCAGCAGTCATTTTATTCAGTACATGCGTTGACCGGATGGAAGTATGCAAAGAAGCTGGGGCAGCGGCCATTTGTTCCAGGCGACGGAACATGGCTTCTCGTTCAGCCATGCTGCCTGTAGCTCCTCTGTGTGAATCCGATTGGTCTCCTGTTGCACAGCTGTGGCGTTCGTCAGCGCATGTACCAGGGCCTCAAGGTTCGCCATGTTGTCTTCTGAGCGTTCTAGGCTGGAGGGTACTGTTTGGTATATCTACAGTTTTACAGATCCCACTGCTAACACCATATGTGAAGCCCGGACTCTCCCGTTACTGTTACCTCTACGTTTGTCCGAAGGGAGGCAGAAAAAGCCAGGCTGTACTCCACGGGTTCAGGGATTAGTTGGGAAAAGTTTATTTACTTGTTTTCTTCTTCACAGTACTATTTTCTTCTCAGGTCTCCTACTGTGACCTGACAGAACCCAACCTTTACTGCGCCCACTCTTCAGGGCGGGTCCCAACAATTCCAGCTCCTAATATCTTACACTTCACAATTTACAGATCTAATAACCAAAACAAATGTGGCGTGTGGGCTAATCAAAGTTTTATACTAAATAACTACAACACAAAACACCGGCTGGTCCACTGACTACACAGTTAAAACAAACCAAACCGTCAGCTCAAAACAACTTCCTTGCTACCGGCCCAACACTCTTCCTTTGTCCTCTGCCCCACCCCTATTTATATCTGTCAGGTTGCTGGGGTTGATTGACCTTAATTGCTCAATCACCCCAACCACCTGCAGTCCATAAGCAGACAGGGAATGACAATTAACCCCCTCCCTGTCACACTCCTCCTTCCCCAGTGTTCCACATCCCAGGTATTTTTTTTTTTTTTTTTAACCTCCACTCCTGTCACACTATCTACCCTGCAACATTTACATGCTGCTTTCTCATGCTCTGTTTTTAAAACTAGATTTTAGTTGTCAGTGAATAAAGAAATAAAATAAAACAGTTTGATGACTCATGCAGTCAATTATTTAATTCAGTACAATGTGAATTACATGGCTATAGCTTTCTGTTTTTTGAAGACAGAAAATGAGCAGCACTGAGTCAGAGTATTTCTTCTTTGTTTTCTCAGATGCTTACTTGTGCTTTCTTTTTGTATTTTTATAGGATGTCTCCTTGGGGAAACATGAGTCTTGGCAGCTTGGAGTTTGAAACATTTTATTGAACACAAAGTATGATTTGAAAGTCAAATTCTCTTAAACAAGTATCTATTTTTAATAGACACTGTTTCAATTGCATAACAAAATAGTTAAATACACATATAAAACAAATACATTACACATCTGCAATCTACATGCCTTTGGAAAACAGTACTAGTTTCAACTGATACATTACAGATGAGCCAGAGTCATGAATCAAAATAATGATTTACTTTATACAGTGAACACAGGTTTAAGGTTATATGTTGTCAACTGAGCTGTAATATACACATAATACACAGTTCACATTCAACAAAAGTAATCTGCCTTCGAGCAATACTTAGGTCTTGTTAGCAATACACATACTATATGCCATATTATACTAAACTCAAATAAGAGGATACAATTTAAATGTTACAATGAACTTTAATATGCCCCTTTTTGTGGTTTGTGAGCAAGTAAGGTACAATGCCTTTCATATACATTTTAACTGACCTAACAACAAGTCTTTTCGTTTTAAATGTAACATTAAGGTGAATTACTGTTGTTACAAAACACAATTGCACTAATTAAGTGATAACTTTGTAGACTGAGTACATATATTCTTGGGAAAGAGCATGTATGCCCTGGTGGTAGTGTTTTAAAATCCCCTGGTGTCTATTTTACAATGTGATGAATACATGAAACTTTTTTATTGTGAAATGTGATACATGGTTACACCAATTTCACAATCCTTAATTATTTTAATGTGATATTATTTACTAACATAAGAAAGTTTACAAACAGGAGGAGGCCATTCAACCCATCCTGCTCATTTGGTGTCAATTAATAACTAAGTGATCCAAGGATCCTATCCAGTCTATTTTTAAATGTTCCCAAATTTTCAGCTTCAACCACATCACTGGTTTGTTATTCGGTATTCTCCCGAAAGTCTTGCTAACACCTCTCTTCTAAACACCCCAGGTCTAAATATTCAATATTTATTTAACCTGTCTTTTCTACAACATCCCTGTGCACTGGTTTGGTGGGAACAAATCTTGCAATGCTAAAAGCTGATGAGCACAGCACTGATATTGCCAGTGGTCCCCCAACCTGCCATATCCTGGCAGTCTTCTGCCAATTAAGGAACATAAATGTAATACCCTGGCTACAGGAAGTCAGCACTACAACCTGGATCTAAACTGGGAACATCAAGGCTATGCGATTCTTCCTGCATTCCAATCAGATGTTTTTATAAGATGTGCACCTAGGGAGCCCTGTCTGCCTGCTTTAATGTTTTTGTACCTGATGAATGTTTATTTTCCACAAAGACGATGCATTCTCATTGTATTTGCTGCATGTATTGTTTCTGCTTCCCGGAGATTCCTTAATTCTTCTGATAATACCTTTCCTGAAACTCAATGTTTAGGTTATTTCAGTCATAATGGATACATAAACAACAAAATACGCTACAGAAAATAAAGCTTGAGTGTTTTGTCACAAAAAAAGGCCTTGACTCCATTACAGCATGTAATGTCCAGCCAACCATTTTTACTACACAGGCAAGAGAGTAGCAATTTGAGTCTGAACAGTGCTTTCTCTCTAACTGAGGAACCAGCAGCAGTGTTAAACACAGCTACATATGTATGGCGCCTTGCTAAATGACAGTCTGAAGGTGAAAGCGTGCCGCCATAGTTTGAACAATAGCAGTGGCAACTTTCCTAAATGAGTGGGGTGTGTTTGTGTGTGTATGTGTGTGTATGTTTGTTTCTATGTGGGCTTATCCATATGAGAAAGTATACAAACACCTAAAAAGTAATGAAAGTCTGCTCAGTATTATTGCCGTCTGCCGATTATATTAAATCTGTTACACATATTTTGCTCAGAGAGGTCTCAGAACACTGTTTTGTTTTGTTTGTTTTGTTTCATTTTACTTTTCAATTTTGCAGTCATAAATACCTAGCACCAAAATCTAGCACCAGCAATCTGCTACATATATAACAACCTATAGCAAAACCTAAAGGAAGAATAAAACTGCAGAAAGTATGCTTTAATTTGATAGGCAAATGTAGGTGTGTGAGTTTAAAAGCGGAAGGTTTTCTTTTTTTTAATAATGTGTGGTTGCAAAGTCTGAAGTAAAACAAAAAATAATAATCTAATTTGAATAGCAGTAGGGAATATACAGAACAATTGCAAATGCTAAAATCTTTATCTGAAAACCAAGCAATGCATAGAATCGTATACATCAGCAAGAAAATAATTCTCAGAAGATGACTCAGTAAAACATGATCCATTAAAGCAAAACAGAAGGTTCCCCTGTGTTTAAATAATACAACATAACTGGGGGGGGGGGGGGGGGTGGATGAGAGAATCTGATTAGGGATGATAATTTACAATATTTATACAGCTTGATCTAAAATATACACAATTACTGTGCTAAACAATTCAATTGGATAACTTTTTCTGTTCTTTATCATCAGTAAGAAAATGAAATAAAAAATCCAACAATGAGTAGTTACTTTGTCTCGTGTTTCCATTAAGAAACATAATGTGGTCCAAATCGGCTTAAAGGAGCAAATAAGTAATTTGGGGGGGGGGGTTCTGGACAGCAGTCTTTTCCCTTTTCATAAGCATTACACATTCACTTTGAACCCAGGAAAGGCATCATAATGTAAGCTAAAAAGGTTTTGCATTTTTCATATTAGTCTATGGCAGTGTGACTAATAACAATTTACGAATACCTTAAAGGCTGCCCTTCATAGTGGATATTTCTTTTTTGAAACGCAGAACGATGGAGATCTTTATTCATTTAATTCAGCAGCTAGCCTTAGTACCCCAGCATGGTATACATTCATAAATAATGCAGCTAGCCAGTTTGCAATTTATCTAAGCAGGCATGTAATAATTCTAGATTAAAGACAAATGGATGGTGTGGAGGTTGTGCTCACTTTTGTTCAATGTGGCCCCATCGATGGGGAATCACAAAGTGGTGGAGACATGATGTGAACGCTGTAACAGACCAGCAAGGATGACTTGTGACACGGCTAAGAGTTCCACTAAATGCCTTCTATGTAGTAAAGAGTAACCATTGAAGAGCTATAATGAAACAATGAATCAAGCCACGAAGCTGTAGATTTTGATGACTAGCCTCATATTGCTGGAAACAGTTTTTGTAACTGGCTAGCCTGTGGCTTCCCACGCACAAGCCTAATGAGGAAAATATAGCAGTTTTTCTGTACTGTCCATTTTCAAACTGTTGACCTTCATTAACAGAATGGTTATTGTGGTTTATTTCTTACTGATTGACACTATTACCGGTCTGTTGTTTACATCCGTGATAGTCCACAAGCCTTAAACATATATCCTTCATAAACAAGAGGTCTTTTCATATAGCTCAGAATTATTATGTCTCATTTCAAGGACTTGGTCTAATTGATTTAGGCAAATATTGTTGTCTCTTTTGAAAACATTCCTGCATCAGAAATTGAAATTAAAAGTCTGGATTTTGTGTAAATGAATCTATTTAACATGGGATATACGTAAAGGTATTGATTAAATCAAAGCCAAGTAATCACAGAACATATGATTCAGTCTGCGCATTCGTATTGAAGAGTAATGAGGTATAATAGAACTTGATAGAATTTCATGTTAAGCGTTGAATTTAGTTGAATGGCATGTACTTTTTTTTAACCACACCCATTTTTTCCTCCTTACAATGCATCAATATACCATTAAGTCCAGTGTTTTTAACAATGCAACGGTTAATTATTTTATAACTGGTGCATTCATACAAATGAACATTACCAATATCTGAATGGTAACACTTTACAATAAGTCTCCCTAGTTATAGTGTATTTACATACCGTTAATCATTTTTACACATTAAGTACATTGTAATAATGCACAATTGCACTGTTCTTATAAGTAAATACATATGTAGTTACTAAGTACTTACTATGTAAATACACTGTAACTAGGGAGACATTGTAAAGTGTTACCATTTTAGTTAATGAAGTAACAATCTAATACCCATTTCACCTCTCAGTATGCCCTTATTCTCTAGTTTTAATGTCTTACGGAGTCCTAATATTCAGTCGGGTATTTTTGTTGTAGGTAGGGCATCAGATGCTCTACTATTTAAACACTGACACACCTTCAGTGGATTTGATCCAGTGAAGGATTATTATTAATAATCTCATATGAAGTACTTTGAAAGTTGCACTTGCGATATGGCTTGATTTTATGAGAAAATGAATCATAATTAAATTGAAAAAATGTCAATTGGTATCTCAGACACTTGTAACACAAATTATATGACTGTTTGTCATTTAGTTTATAGATACAAAACAATTCTCGCAAGTGCAAACCAAGAAATGAACGTGATATACTGTGAAAAAATGTAATGGAGTAAGATTATTCTAAAACTCCATTGTTTCATGGTATGCCTCTCTTCCTTCCTTATTCCCCCCCCACCTCTCTCCGCTGAGCAAATATACAGTTCTTTGATTGCCATGCTCTTGGAAGCTGGGACAATCTTCCCCTGAAGGCGAGACACACTGATCAGTATAAGTGTATGTGGTCACACAGGCTGAATGATACAGTACTGGTACTGCTGTGACTGATTCATGGACGTCCCTGTGTGATGTGCGTGTGCTCCGGAACATTCTAATGAGGGCCGGGGTGCACAGCAAGCCTGAGCCTCAGTGTCCATTTCACTGCTCTCCACTTAATGCCGGCGATTGATGGGCATTTTTGATGAAAGCCGTTGCAGTATATTAAAATTGTGTCGTGCCCTGGCACATAGTGCTATTCATTAGATATGACTTGTGGTTTACAGTGGGAGAGCACTTGCTGAGTGTAAATTCAGAGCTGGATTCATCTCGTAAAAAAGACCGAGGGCCAGTGTGAGAATCCTTATCAGTGTTCTCATCATGGGATGAAAGATTATTATTGGAATGCCCTAACAAGAGCCTAGGGACCGACTTTAGTCAAACAGGCCATTACAAGTGACCTCCAAACTTCTCAATCTGAGTAATATTTTCCTCACACAGCATCTACAAAGATACAACATATTTTTTCATGATTTGCCACCCAATGGTACTATGTCCTCCCAAAAGAAACATTACTCGTTGATGACTCATACACTTTGTATTTATGCAATCCTCTCTTTCATTAACTTACATCTTACAATATTAGCTTCCAGCTGGGAATTGTATGTTACTCCTGCTTAGTACCTAAAATCCCTAGTTTCTGATTCCTTTATCCCTACTAGATGTTCAAATAGAAAATATCGATTAAATCCTAGTGACTGTCAATTAACACCAAAGAAGGCATTCTGGGTTACAGTCGACCCAGCTTCAATATTATAAATTTGAAGAACTGTAATTACACAAAATGCCATTCTGCAACAAGGGATCAGCATAAATAAACTGCACAGTTCCATACAGTACATTTGGGTGGGAGGCAACCATGGAATGACTGAAACAGAGAGATAGGGCTTGCAAGTGTTTCTAGGTAGACCACCACAGTAGAATCCAATACAAATAAATCAGAATGTTTACTAGGAAGAGAAACATAAATAAATAAATAAATGAATAAATAAACAAATAGACGAACATAAAACAAAACTGTAATCTACAGTGTACATATGAAAACAAGTCACTTCTGATATATTAAAACAAAACAAAACATGTTTTTTTTTTTAATACTCTGTCATCTTAATATATATATATACACTCACCTAAAGGATTATTAGGAACACCATACTAATACTGTGTTTGACCCCCTTTCGCCTTCAGAACTGCCTTAATTCTACGTGGCATTGATTCAACAAGGTGCTGAAAGCATTCTTTAGAAATGTTGGCCCATATTGATAGGATAGCATCTTGCAGTTGATGGAGATTTGTGGGATGCACATCCAGGGCACGAAGCTCCCGTTCCACCACATCCCAAAGATGCTCTATTGGGTTGAGATCTGGTGACTGTGGGGGCCAGTTTAGTACATGTTCAAGAAACCAATTTGAAATGATTCGACCTTTGTGACATGGTGCATTATCCTGCTGGAAGTAGCCATCAGAGGATGGGTACATGGTGGTCATAAAGGGATGGACATGGTCAGAAACAATGCTCAGGTAGGCCGTGGCATTTAAACGATGCCCAATTGGCACTAAGGGGCCTAAAGCGTGCCAAGAAAACATCCCCCACACCATTACACCACCACCACCAGCCTGCACAGTGGTAACAAGGCATGATGGATCCATGTTCTCATTCTGTTTACGCCAAATTCTGACTCTACCATCTGAATGTCTCAACAGAAATCGAGACTCATCAGACCAGGCAACATTTTTCCAGTCTTCAACTGTCCAATTTTGGTGAGCTTGTGCAAATTGTAGCCTCTTTTTCCTATTTGTAGTGGAGATGAGTGGTACCCGGTGGGGTCTTCTGCTGTTGTAGCCCATCCGCCTCAAGGTTGTACGTGTTGTGGCTTCACAAATGCTTTGCTGCATACCTCGGTTGTAACGAGTGTTTATTTCAGTCAAAGTTGCTCTTCTATCAGCTTGAATCAGTCGGCCCATTCTCCTCTGACCTCTAGCATCAACAAGGCATTTTCGCCCACAGGACTGCCGCATACTGGATGTTTTTCCCTTTTCACACCATTCTTTGTAAACCCTAGAAATGGTTGTGCGTGAAAATCCCAGTAACTGAGCAGATTGTGAAATACTCAGAGCGGCCCGTCTGGCACCAACAACCATGCCACGCTCAAAATTGCTTAAATCACCTTTCTTTCCCATTCAGACATTCAGTTTGGAGTTCAGGAGATTGTCTTGACCAGGACCACACCCCTAAATGCATTGAAGCAACTGCCATGTGATTGGTTGGTTAGATAATTGCATTAATGAGAAATTGAACAGGTGTTCCTAATAATCCTTTAGGTGAGTGTATATATATATATATATATATATATATATATTGTGACACTCCTAGTACACAACGAGAGATATGTCTGGCAGACACGTGTTCACCATTTGTCCGTCTACGGCTCTTCTGACAGAAAAACATAACCGTGCTGCCAATGCAACCAGAGCAGGCACACACACACCTTTAAAGCACCGGCACCTGAAACTTGAGGCAATGTACCTGAGGGGAAATGCGTGGAGGGCATTAAGAGAACAAAGAAATCTTGATTTGTAAGATGTATTCTGTGATTACCTGGCTTAGACCTATTTTCTACAGAGAACCTGCTTTTGGCTATTAAACCTGACCTGGACCCCGACAATGAACTGGCTCTATTGACCATCGCTTATGAACTATTATGAAATCACCTTCCAAACCTGTGTGTTGCTGCTGTAGTTCAGTTAGTTCCCAAATCGGGGTAGGTTGTTTTCTTTGCCTTTTTTCATGCAAGACTTTCTTTAAGTTTACTGTCTGATCCTGGGTCAACATGACCCACACCGTGTCACTATATATATATATATATATATATATATATATATATATATATATATATATATATATATATAGATAGATAGATAGATAGATAGATAGATAGATAGAGAGAGAGAGAGAGAGATACACAACCAAAAGAAAGTGCTAAAAGTAATGACTATACATTAACAATAATACAGCCCATAAAAGTACACATTTTCATCCAATAATGAAGTCTGCAAGCTGCTACCAAACTATGATTTTAAACCATGGCACCATAGCACATATCTACTGCACACAAAGTTTACTCTCTAAGCAAAGGTGTTTCCTGTGAGGGAAAGTCATCTGAAAAACCACAGATGCCAATTATTATTTTATCTTGTTGTTCTTATCTCTTGTTCTATCTACAGTTGTTTCAACAATGTTTTTGCCATAAAGAAACATTAAAAATAAAAACAGAGAAAGAGAGACATTACATTACTTTGAAAATATTCACAATTATTTTTTCATTACAATGTTGGATTATCACTTAGTAAGTGATAATCCAACTTTGTAATGAAAAAATATTTGTGAATATAAACCCCCAAAACTGTCAATATGCAGTCAATATGTATTGCTAGACTGGAGGATCTAAAGAGGTAGCTTTAAAATATCAGAATTTCATTAAGTTTGGTAATAATGTTTTTATCATTTGATCTTATAATATTTTTTTATTAAACATATTGGTCTTTGCCCATGAGATACATGGATATCAAAACACAAAGAAACCGAACTCCTGCATAAGAAAGAGTAATTAACTTAAAAATAAAGTTAAAAGTTCAGACATTATTTTTGCATATTACTGATTTCTTGGAGAGTTATTACTACCAATAAAACTATAGGAATCTGGGTGGAAAGCAGAGAAAGCCACTTGCATTTATTTGATTTATCCAAACTTTTACTTTATTTAGCTTTTTGTTGTTTTCCACCCACTTTAAAAGGTATTTCACTTCATATTTTTCTTTGCACCTTTCACACAACAGGAAAGCTTTGTTTTGGTAACAGAAATTGGAATTTGCATATTAGAAACCTGCAATAAATGTGCAGACTTTGTTAGAACATTAAGTGTTTTAATTCTATTCTAGCCCTTGGTCTTTTTCCACTAACCACTATCAAACCAGCTAGATTCTTAGGGTGTGAACATGCCTCCAACCCTGGATCCTGGAAAGTCCCAATCCAGTGAGTTTTATAGGTCACCTTAAATCATCAGTTTTCTAAAGATTGGGAACATATGTTACATAATTGATCAATTAAGCAAGTCACTTGTTCAATTAAGTGCAGTTTGGTCCTTCAAGGTTGAAGGATATTCAGGCTTGGGTTCTGAATTTTCTCTAAATTACAGTTTAATAATTTACCAACACACATGCTTAACTGATTAGAATAAAACATTTCCAAGTCTTTAAAAAATGATATAAGGGTGACCTCCAACCCAACAATAGACAAGTTTTACTCTAGGCCAAACACAAATCATCACTTAAATAATAGGTTGCTGCCATTCACATACCAGTAGATGTATTTGTTGACTTTTGTCAGATGTTGACAATTGCCTCTTGTGGTAACACTATGCGGGGCCTAGCTATTCCAAGTGTTCATGCATGCGGTTCCACAATAAGCCCTCAGACTTTGCCTTTGGGGATTAGAAGTGTGAGCAAACATTAGAGAAAGAAAAAACGTAAATACATATGTTTGAAAATGCAAAGCAATGGGCATATGTAAGTATGAAATTAAATTAGAAATATATTCATGACAAAACATTGTAATGCATTACATTACTTGATTAAAAAAATACATATAATATATTGTGTATATATATTGCCAATGCTATATCATAACTATAGCTGCAAATAATAAGCACATTATAGAACATTAATAGATGCTTAATAACAACCCATATCAGCATTATTCTTGTAGTTTAGCATTTTCCACATGTCTGTTGTATCATGTACCCACTGTAAACCATATGTGCATCAAGGAAGATGTGATTGGAAGTCACAATCTCATCTTTGTTGTCTGATGACTATTACATCTTTTATGGACTGAATGTACTGTATATCCTTGCTTCCTTCCTTCCATGCACTCTTTTTTCTATCATGGAAGATCATTTATTTGTGGGCTTATAACTACCTTAATAATGCTTCTGAAGGTTGTTATTCAAGATATCTTAATATTATAAAAGATTATTAAGGTTATTAACTACTACAGATGTAACCTTAATGTAACGTGTTAGCTATAAAAATCAAACAAATATTTATAAATTGGTAAATTGTAATACAATTTGGCATACATAACAAACATGGTAGTTTAAACCATTTATTTGACAACGACATGATTTTTGTTGCAGGGTAAACAAATAGTGCTTTCAAGGGCATTACAGTTTTCAAATGTTTTTTTTTTGTTTTGTTTTGTGTCTTCTGCAATTTAAACACGTCTTATGTCAGCCTTGAAAAGAAAAAATACATATGAAAGATATCTACTATTCTTGGCGCAAGACAAAGTGACCTTCATAATCATAATTTTAATTCAACATCTCCTAGCTCTCACCTGAGATACCTACAGCTGAACACTGCTGTACGAAACCCCTATGTAAACAGCTGGAAGACTGACCTACTTTCTGTTCCCTTGTTTTTTGTCTAGGAAAATTCATTTTACAGCACAGAGACTGGTGTAGCAGAGTACATGTGCTTGTGTGCGCATTCAGATATCTGTGTGGGCAAGTGTGTATTTTGTACTTACATATAACCAAAACGAACCTGTCAATTCGGAAGTGTGGTGGAGATGGTTGCTTTCTTGGGGCCCTTCCTCTCCTTAGTCCACATTCCCTCCCTGTTCTGCATGGGCCATGTGCTGTCTTCCTGTGAGATAATTTAAAACCCATTACGAGGCTTTGCAATATGTGCCATCTTCACAATGATGATCACTGAAAATACTCCTTGTGAATTCTGACTCCTGGTAACCTGGTATGAAGACAGTGATCACATGACCAACATTATTTGTAGTGGCATTGTCCGTATTGTAAAGCTGTCTCAATTTGAGAGAGGGAAAATAAGTTAATCTTAAATCTGAGACCTACACCTATTATATATTATATTATATTATTTTATAGATATGTTTTTAGTTTAGTAGATGCACACTGTATTGCCAAAAATGAACCAGGGAAGCCTCCTTCTGTCTCTTTGTGTTATTTCCAGCAGGGAAAGAAATCTAGGATTTAGTTATGTAATATACATGTGTGTGATAAACATTTTGCAATGGCAAAGACAATATTCTGGAAGTTGATTCCATGCCCCTTCACCCTTCAAGAAGTAAAAAAAGTGTTTGAATAATGTTGATATGTTTTCCTATCGTATAAACAGAGGTCTTATATTTTATTATATTTTGAGATGAAGGCCCTATTCCCCACAAAATACATGTTTGAGGCCAGAGGTTTTAACAGGAGGGTGGATATGATTGGAAGCTGTGGCTTTATATTGAGAATGAATGTGGTTGGTTAATATTCCACAAGGGTGATTTCATTTTAAAATAAAATAAAAACAAGACATGCATATGAGACAATTTATACTTCCTATATATGGCTATGCTATAGAATAATGGAAAGTCAATCTGTGTCTGTCATTACCAGCTGTACAGAGCAGTAGAAGCAGCACTGAACAAATAACTGTAATATTACAGCTGCAGCCCCTTTCTCGCCAACGGGTTTTGCTATAATCATTTCACCTAGAACCCAGCCAAATATAATCATGCCTTATTATGATGAGCTGCCGTAATAAAACAGTGCAACAATAGAGCTGGCATACTTGTACAGTTTTCAAGTGCAAATTATTCTTCCCATCTACTTGAATGAAGCAGTAGATGGGTCAGTGTTAACATCACATTTACAAAATTCCACACTCCAAAGTAACTTTGGGATTGCATGCCTGCTTTCAACCCTTTCTACTGAGGTGCAGAACAGAATTGGTGTTAGAGAAAAACAAGTGATGTGGACAGAATAAAAACACAGGGAAACCTACAGAACACTAGGAGCCTCTCCGAGCAATTATGATATATCATACACGGCAGATTATAATTTATTGTCCTGAGGTAACCTTATCAAAGTACAGAATGGAAAGACATCTACTGTACAGAACAAAACCTGCTTAAACCACATCAACTGTAGTACAGTCCTGAAATACTAAAGTTAAAAGTTGAATTACAGAGCCTACCTTGGATAGCACTGTTTTGGGGGGTGTTTGCTCCAGTGCACACAATCCGAAAGTGAACATAGTGAAAATTAAAATGCACCCTTCCATAATTGCCTTGAATGTGATTTCTCCAGTGTCAGTCATGTTATCAACCAAACCTCTTCCTCCACATTTTGTTGTCTGTCTAGACACAATCTTTAACAACTTAACTGTAAACATCATTGGAAGGTACAGTGTGACAAAATCACCAAGACTGACATCTCTGCTCAAGCTTGCAGTAATTTTCAGATGCTTAATTGCATTTGTTCAACAATTTGACACAGGCAAATCATTATTTCAATAATTGGATATCTTGGATTCTGAAATTTCAGTCACAATGACATTTGAACAAATGATAGGCAGGAAACCCCTCTATGAAGGGAAATCACTATCAGATGCAGGCTACAAATCTGGGAATCATCCCTAGGTCCCCTTTACAGTGACTGCAGGTAGAGTTTGTACGATTGGTGATTTTTTCTTACACTACATTTTGAGAAATAGGAAAATACATATTGACAGGGTGTAGGTCTACCCTTGGTCTTAAAAACTGCTGCAATCTTTCTGATAAATGGCCAAAGACTGTGTACTGTGCAATGCATTGACACTGATCTCTGCGATCCCTTTCTAATTTGCTGATCCAGGATATCAGATTGTACTCCCAGCCTTGTGATACTGTGCATTATAAGTTGGTAGTTGTGGATCCCTCACTCACAAATAAAATCCCATCAATTCTAGCTATATACCAGTGTCCATGTCACAGTAGGTACAACAGTAATGGTGCCCTTCACAAAAAACAACCTCTACATAGCATACATCCTCTGGAGCAAACCATTACTGTTTGAGGGAGGTAATGTTCCAATTATTTTTGGTATTATCGTACAAAACCAGCGAAGGTTACACTTATAACACTGCATGGTTTCTCTGAAAGACCTATAAATAATACCACAGCAGACTTTTGAAGCTGCTGGAGTCGTTTGAACTGGATATTGTCCGTGTTTTTATGCATCAATGCCAAAAAACGCTTTGAGCAGGATATAACCCCCTGTCCCCACAAACTCTAGCACACACACATCAGCTGTCACGTGTTTTCCAGAAGAAAAAAATAAAACATTCTGATGTCATGATTGCCTGACACTAGAATGAGAAAATAGGATTTAAAACTGCATGTAAAAGTAAGTATTGTTTAGTTCAAAATTGATGCCCTCATTTTCCCATTTGTGTGGGATTTATTTATATGCAAGTCTGGAGCTGGGACATTAGGAATCCCTCTGGGCGTGAGTACTGAACAGATGTGCACACGCACGTTCATAGAAGTTGAATGGGCCTACGTGAGTGCATTGCTTTAGCATTCGAACCTTTGCTTCACCCTCATTTAATGAAACAGAAGGAAAAAATAACCATGCTGTCTTTTTTTTTGTACATCCACAAAGTCTCCAGTGAAAATGTAGGGGAGGGGGAAACTAAAATCATATACACTTTGATTTCTCGGTTATTTCATTCCCCGTAAAAAGCAGCAGCAAGTTTTTTTGATTCTTCAGGCGCTGTGATATTGAAAGAGAAAAACACTATGATGGGAATCACTTTCATTGGACTCCAAAACAAAGTGCTAAGGGCTGCTGCTTTCTTCCCTTAATAAAGTGCTGGAAAGAGTAAGGGCACTCGTCTGCCTGAGAAAAGACTTTGTAATACTGCTGGTTCAAAAATGTGCGATCATAGATTATTTTGAAATAATATGTGTGGTTACAAAATTTACACTGTTTAATCAATTGGGAAAGACTGACATTTTGGGAAGACCTTCATTCAGCACAGTGGATCAATGCACATCTATATTTATCTCATTAGTGATGAAAAAATACCTAGAAGAATCACAAAAATGATGGGAAGGTGAAATCAAATGCTTTGCTGGCGTGAACGGGAAAAGTGACATTGTACATCAAAACAAGTGGAAATATCTTGGAGAAGCCCTCATCCAGCAGTGGACCTATAAACGCTGACGATGATCATCATATATATATATACAGTGGGGGAAAAAATTATTTGATCCCCTGCTGATTTTGTACGTTTGCCCACTGACAAAGAAATGATCAGTCTATAATTTTAATGGTAGGTGTATTTTAACAGTGAGAGACAGAATAACAACAAAAAAAGCATTTCAAAAAAGTTATAAATTGATTTGCATGTTAATGAGGGAAATAAGTATTTGACCCCTTCCACTTAGTACTTGGTGGCAAAACCCTTGTTGGCAATCACAGAGGTCAGACGCTTCTTGTAGTTGGCCACCAGGTTTGCACACATCTCAGGAGGGATTTTGTCCCACTCCTCTTTGTAGATCCTCTCCAAGTCATTAAGGTTTCGAGGCTGACGTTTGGCAACTCGAACCTTCAGCTCCCTCCACAGATTTTCTATGGGATTAAGGTCTGGATACTTCACTTAAGGTCACTCCAGGACCTTAATGTGCTTCTTCTTGAGCCACTCCTTTGTTGCCTTGGCTGTGTGTTTTGGGTCATTGTCATGCTGGAATACCCATCCACGACCCATTTTCAATGCCCTGGCTGAGTGAAGGAGGTTCTCACCCAAGATTTGATGGTACATGGCCCCGTCCATCGTCCCTTTGATGCAGTGCAGTTGTCCTGTCCCCTTAGCAGAAAAACACCCCCAAAGCACAATGTTTCCACCTCCATGTTTGACGGTGGGGATGGTGTTCTTGGGGTCATTCCTCCTCCTCCAAACATGGCGAGTTGAGTTGATGCCAAAGAGCTTGATTTTGGTCTCATCTGACCACAACACTTTCACCCACTTCTCCTCTGAATCATTCAGATGTTCATTGGCAAACTTCAGACGGGCCTGTACATGTGCTTTCTTGAGCAGAGCGGCCTTGCGGGTGCTGCAGGATTTCAGTCCTTCACGGCGTAGTGTGTTACCAATTGTTTTCTTGGTGACTATGGTCCCAGCTGCCTTGAGATCATTAACAAGATCCTCCCGTGTAGTTCTGGGCTGATTCCTCACCGTTCTCATGATCATTGAAATTCCACGAGATGAGATCTTGCATGGAGCCCCAAACCGAGGGAGACTGACAGTTATTTTGTGTTTCTTCCATTTGCGAGTAATCACACCAACTGTTGTCACCTTCTCACCAAGCTGCTTGGCGATGGTCTTGTAGCCCATTCCAGCCTTGTGTAGGTCTACAATCTTGTCCCTGACATCCTCTTTGGTCTTGGCCATGGTGGAGAGTTTGGAATCTGATTGATGTGCTCCTAATCTCAGCTCGTTACCTGTATAAAAGACACCTGGGAGCCAGGAATCTAGCTGATTGATAGGGGATCAAATACTTATTTCCCTCATTAACATGCAAATCAATATATAACTTTTTTGAAATGCTTTTTTTGTTGTTATTCTGTCTCTCACTGTTAAAATACACCTACCATTAAAATTATAGACTGATCATTTCTTTGTCAGTGGGCAAATGTACAAAATCAGCAAGGGATCAAATACTTTTTTCCCCCACTGTGTATATATATATATATATATATATATATATATATATATATATAGTTCCAGAGAGAATGAAGCAAGAGTGATTGGTGTTCTGCAAAATAGTCAGTGTACCATATTGTATTACACCAATATGTTAGCTATCTACAATAACTTCATATTAGTTTGAACTATAATCTAACCCTAATTTGATCACTAAATGTAATCTGAGTATATAATTACATAGAACAATGCTCTCCATAAAACATGAAAGCTACAGTTAGAATACTTACTGTACCTTCATCTGTATACCAAATTAAGACTTATCTTTGACACATTTTCTTATCTTGGATTTTCCTTTTTTTAATTATTATTATGATGTTTGTCTTAAACATCCAAATCTTCACGTAATACCGATATGACAATTAATAAGTCTAATGACTGAATTAAATTCAGAATTTGTATTCTGAACTGTGATATTGCATTGCAGTGCAGAAACGTAAGCATTTTCAGTATAACTCATTTGAATGCATCAGTAGGTTTCCTGCCCCTTTTTATGGCCAAGCAAAAGCCTGAACCACAACCTTTGCCAACACATAAATGTCAAGCTAGGCCCATACATATCATTAGAAAATCAAATCTAACCTCAAATAAAGCCTACCTGTACTGGGGACTCTAACCCTTAACCTAGCCTGGACTGAAATGTAACCCTAATTAAAATTACTAAAAACAATTCTCTCTAAACAAGCTACAATGACTATTAAATCATTACTATCTTCATCTGTAAACCCAAACTTAGGTTTGACAAATGTATAACTATTGATGTGCAACCGAATTATGGAAAGGACAAACATGAGAAAAATTATAAATTAAAGAAATACATTATTCCTAACAGAATTACTCTGTACATCTGGACAAGCTCAGGATTTTAACTGAAAGGCAGTTTCCTTTTAAAGTTTATAATTGTGTGGGACTGATGTACTGCATAAAGTGTTATGTTAGGTAGGGACATTTTATGTTTGAAAAGGTTGGGAAACACTGATATAGACAAATACAGATTAATGTACAATATATATATATATATATATATATATATATATATATATATGCCTGCTGACCAACACATTGATAGGAATAATATGTTTATGATCCTGCATTTGTATTTTAGTGAATAACTCCATATTGAAACATACTGACAAAGTAATATCACAAAAATTGAAAAACAAAACAAAAACATAAACAATAAAGGCTGATATTATAAGCAATGTGATTAACATCATTCATAAAAAAAGAGAACTATAAACTAGGATGAATGAAACCATAATAATTTGAGAGAGGCATTAGAAAGCCCAAAGGTATGTCAGATCTTTAGAAAACCAATAATAACATCATATAAGAGAATAATGCAAACAGCATCATGAATGGTATATTTTAAATTAAAAAACACATTTTGGTACCTTGTATTGGTAAATTCAGTTACAAATTTGTGCAGAGTGAAATCCAAATATTAAAGTAGTAAAATGTTTATGAACTGATTTGTATCAAAGAGAATTCAAACCTGGAAGAAAAACATTATTTGAAATAATGCCACAAAAAGAAAGCAAAACAAATAAAAAAAAACTTATCATGCTCCAGGGCATACACAGATGAAATTTATTTTAATCATTGTTTATTGCTAAAATATAGTTTGCAGTAACTGGATGATCAATTCACTAAAAGGGTGAATATACAGTCGTGGAATAATTGATTAATGATTGCTAATTGCCTTGCTCACTCTGGAGGCTGACATCTTGTGGCTGAAGGTCTAAATTACAGGTTAGAAGACCCTATGCTTTATTTAGCTAACACTAAAAGTCTGTCAGCATTACATGTTTGTATTATTAACACTATTACTTGTAGTCCTTAAACATCCTGTTGTAAGAAAGGGTTTGTTAATGTGCCTTACTGACACTCTCGGCAGAAACAGTATGGATAATACAGGTTGAAGCTGATAGTTTTGCAAAAGCTTGTTTTCATACAAGGAAGTAGGCAGACATCTCCTGGAGAGGATGAAATTGAATATCGATTAAGTCTAGGGCCTTTCAAACTGAGAACTTAATGGCGGAAAGTTTTGTATCCCATCACAACTGCCACCCCACCCACTGGCTAAATCCTTTTCGATTTCTTTGCATGGCCTACTTTGACATGCACCAACTGTCTTGCAGGTATTGATCAAATAATCAGAGATAAAAGTGATTAATTAAATATTGACTGTTAGTTCCTCTTGATTCCTTAATGTGAATGTATGGAGCAGCCAAGCAGGTAATTCTATGATGAGGACAATGCTTGAAGTTTATGGAGTGTCTAGTGTGCTGTAATAATGCCAGGCTCATTTTCAGCTCACTGGTAATTATATATATATGTATTTAGTTTTTTAGTTTTAAGGCTTTTGATAAACTATTCTGCTCTGTGGTTTTAAGCTGTCTTTCACAACAGAGCCTATATAATAAAACAATTGTCCACATGAGAAACAAGGAATATAATATAAACTCTTTATGATATTCTAAAACACACACTTGGAGTAATATTTTAATAATAATAATAATAATAATAATAATAATAATAATAATAATAATAATAATAATAATAATAATAATAAGAATATGCCTCTGATGTCTTTTCTGTGACACAATTTTTCTTTCTAGAAGCCATTTCCCAAAAAGTCTCAGCACACAATAATCTGAACAGAACCACAGAAAATCCATTGCTTCTCGAAATATAAAGGGATCACTGTAAAACCAGGAATGAAAAGATGCTTTACAGAACCACAGCTGCAACACTTTCTGAAAGGTACTTTACAGCAAACCCCAGTGGGATAGTGTTCCTTCACCATTTTAATAATACATACCTTCCCCTACTTTGTACAAGAAATAGATACTTTTACCCCACCTAGCTGTGTATATATATGTAGCTGCATCAGTATAGGATGGTTAATCCTAAGGCAATAACATAGCTTTTAAAAACCTGCTTATTGTTACTCCTCACTAATTGTGTGAAAAATGTAGCTAATCCCTGTATAGTGGCACTACTCCTAGAGTACTGTAGGGAGGGGGATCATTCAAACAGGAGCAAGCAGCGATGAAGGAGTAAATGACTTGGCCTGCTCTTGGGCAGTTTTCCAAAATCTCAAGAGGTGCTTTAAAGAGACATTTCCTTCTCCTTACTGACTGAGAGCGATAGCACAGTAGAGGAGCAGGAATATTGATAAATACTACCACTGCAAGGGGAGAATAATTATTTAAGAGCAAAAGGAAAACTAGGCAGAGAAAGACAGAGCTGCTTGCAGTGATGGATGAAGGATCACAAGGACATAGGAAAAAGTTCTCCCCTAAACCCCGAGGATGGTTGTTTCAAGGTTAAGGACAGAAAAACTAGAAAGACCAAAAGCGCATTGTTTGAATTTGTTTCCTTTGAGCCTCCTGAGTGGCACATTTGACTGTTCGCTGAGCCCCGGTGGGCAAAGCCTATGCATTTTCCTGCCTGTGCACAGATTATGCTATCTTCCTGTATACACAGTTGCATAAATCCTTGGAAGGGAGACATGTGTACTGCCCTTCTTTCAGTCCTGGGGTCCTCTCAGAGCTGAAACATTTCCCTCCTTGGCAGGATCAGCCCCAAGCCATCTGAAAGAAAACACTGCGTCTTCGCTGTTCTCCACACTCTCCAGTCCCTGGGGCTTTCCACAGTGGAGACATTTATTTTCTCCCTGACACTCTCTCAACCAACATTCTCTTGAACTTAAGACTTTGTATAGTCTCCCTTGCATGTACTGACTCAGGTGTGAAAGGACTGAAAAAGTTTGTATTACTCTCTGCCAACCTTCACTCACTTTGAGGCTTGCCTTAACTTCTTCCACACGGCCTCTCAGAAATGTTTCTGTCCTTCTTCATATATACTGTCTCCTTACTTTGAGACTATACCACCAGGTTATACAGTCTCTCTCAGTATAGTGGTGGCAAGGATGTACAGTCGGAAATGTATCATCAATCCTTTTTACTCAATCTGAATTCATGTCCTGTAAGCAGCACTGTTGGCATATAATCTTCCAGAGAGATAAACCCCATACTGTCATTAAATTGCATATTAGGCTATCATTTTCACAAATGTAACTCCACTAATCTGTTTCTTTTAAATTACTAAGATTTTGGATGTTATTTATTTCCACAGCATTAGCATGTTGAGGCATGGTTGGTGCACCCTTTGTTAACCCCATGTTTGTCAGTTTCAAGAACAATTCAGACAGCTTTACATGACCACAAAAAACTAATCTAAAAAAAGTTCCCTTGACCAGCTCTGAAATAGATTATGTGGTGTAGAATGACATTGTCTTTTGTTTGTTTGTAGTAGATACATCAATTAAGAAATGTAATGATTCACTTAAATTTGTATACAGAGGACATTTTCCAATATCTACACCTTGTTATATATATTTAAGGGAAAAATACTTATAAAGAATTCATAAAAAGGCTGAAATTCCCATGTACTACCTCACTGATCTTAACAGGGTGAAAGCTTATTTTGAAACTCTGAAAAAATGCAATCTGTTTTTGTTATAACTTTCCTGCCATTTGGGCATTTACAAAAAATAATATGCATGCAAATGGTTTTGTTATTTATCAGCAGTTTTAAAAGACAAAATCATTACAACATTTATAAAAAATCAAGAGCATTTTGCATTGCAATTCATTTTTCAAGCATGGATACATCAGCCATATGCAGAAATGTTCAATGCTAAATGGGAATATTACATATGGTAAATAAGCAATCTGACATAAAATATAATAATACATCAAATCAATAATAAGAGCACATGTAAGACTTCACAGATTAATTGCATTTCTCATGTATGTATGTATGTATGTATGTATGTATGTATGTATGTATGTATTTGACTGGAACTAACATAACTACAATATTTCTTAGCCAGAATAAGGATAAGATTATTGTTGGTATCAGGTACTGACAAAAGCACTCAGTATGTTCTGTAGCGGAGTACTCAAGAAAATCAATCAGCAAAACACTTGTCTTTGAGTGACACAGCATGTGATTTTGTGAAGTCCAGTCCATCTAAATATGTACTAAGGGTAGGAGCATTTATTTATTCTCGGTTTCGGCATCATTCCTATTTGTATAAGTCATTGCCAATACCTTACATTTGTATTAGAATACAAGGACATTGCTCAAGGATATTAAAAGATAAGTAGGAAATAGAACAGCAATATCTTTTGAGGAAAAATTAGATTTATTCTTTTCCTGTGGGGAAAAATGAAGATGCTTTCAAAACTAAGGTAATCCACCAAAGGGAGAGATAATTATTAAATAAAACAACAAAAGCGTTGAATTTATATATTTTTTAATCATGTGACTGACTTGTAATGTAGCTAATTTTAATGATATATCTTTTCCAAGGGATGAGACATTATAGATTAGACAATCTTATAAATAATTTAAACCCCATGGATCTGGTGCAACCCTGTAACTGCAACTTCTATTAGAAACTCTCTTAGGAGATTTTGTCGTACATATATAATACACATAATATTAGATATATGCAGTTACTTTACAGACAGCGATGCTCACATACAGCAGCACATCTTTAAAATATATTATTTTAACCTTGATGGAAGAAGTACCCAAGGGCATTTTATTTTTTTAGATCTGCCACTATGTAGATCAATTGAATGGGGAGCTGATGCTGATAAATATGATTCTAGTTTTCAACAAACCCTTTGACTCAAGCCTTAAGGATGCCATGAGCTCATTAAGAAAGGGCCCTGCAAGCTTTCCAAAGTAATCTTTAATTCCACGCTCCCTGGCCACCACGTGGTGTAATTAAGTATCCAAAGCCCTTTTTCACGGTATGAGAGCCCTTTTTTCGCAAAATAAGGCGGCTTAGAGTTCCTTATAATTACTTAATTTAAGAAAAAAAAAAAATCCCTGTAATTAAGGGGGCTTCATCAGGCCTAGGAGACTGACAGGCCTAAGTCTCTGGCCTAGTGTGCAGCTCAAAGCCTGCCTCTAAATTAGTTACATCTCTAATCAGGGACGAGCAGTTTTAATGGAGCTAGAGTAATACAGCTGGGGACCCTGCAGATCCACTTTAATTAAAGGAGCAACAATTAATCAATTACTCATTTGTAGCTGGTAGGGTAATTAATCAAAATTTGTGGAATTTAATCTCTTTTTTTGTTATTCAGTTAGAACATAGAGTGTTGATATGCTTTCTTTCTTGAGTCTTATCAAGTTGTAGCAGCTACCAAATGAGTTTAATTTAGCTGCATAAATATAAACTGTATGCTGCCAAAATCACAGCGAGGGGCTACTGTTTCAGACTGAATAATGGCTACTGTTGATTTTCTGTTGACCTAAAATAACTGCAGTGTTGGACAGTCAGTAATTTCTGCATCACTTTATTTCTGAATACAATACTTCAAATGTATTATTATCCTTCTTTTCTTATATTGTCATTATTACTTCACAAAATGAATTAACTGATATAGTTTAAGGTCTTCCAAAAAAATAAGTTATATAAAAATTCAGCTTGAATGTATGACAAAATTAAAAGCAATCTACACTGCCCTGGGCAAACTCTGTCAGCAACAAACAGCATATATACACATTATGCGTGAATTCTAATCAATAACTGGAAGAGGTGCAAAATCTTGCATCTGGGTTCAACATGACTGAACACCAGAATGATTTATTTATCAAAAAATGTGAAAGCAGATTTTTGTACTTATCAGATGAATGAATGAATTCAATGTGTGCAGTTTCTTAAATATAAGGTACTTAATCACAACGCATGGTATCCAATTCAAAATATTCAAATTTTGAAGATGACAATTTTGTCTGAAAAAAATTAAATAAAGGTTTTGAAATAGATACCCTTATGCTGCATGTGGCTGTCACTGGCCTCAAAAGCTGCCTGCGAGAGAGATAGACTGACAGCTGTCGACTTCCCCAGGGTACAGGGACACTCGGAGGGGTGAGTGGGGATGCGCGCTGTGTGAGGATACAGGCAGCGAGACGTGTCTAATTGCAGCAGTCCTTTGTTAAGATTCAGGAAGGTGCCTTCCACAGCAGCCAGGCATGAGTGTCTCATCTGAACAATGTTAGTGCGGGCCACCGCGTCTTCATCAGCTTTGATTTGTCATTGTAATTCTGTTTTCTTGCCCTTGCCTGGTCATCTGTTGAAGGAATTTGTTTTTCTTTTAATTATCTATCTGAGCGGATTATATCCCACATGGAAAAGGGAGTATGAGCAGAATATATCAAAGGGGTCCTCATCAGAGAAGTCGCTCCTTTTGTCTTCCAGTCCCCTGGCCTGCCTCCGAATCCCCAGCTCTAACCTTGAGATCCTGAGTGAAGGAGCAGCGACCAGAGCAGCACAGCTGAGAGGCACGGTGTCAACATTTTTGTGCTTGTGAATCACAAAAACCTCTTTCAATCAATCACCCTTCATGGATCCAATATAACTCATTGGGTGCTCCAACATCAGCCTCTACATGACAGAAATGTTGACAAAAACCTGACATTTATTGGAAGGAGCTTTACTTAACCCCCTAGGAATCGAACAATGAAACAATTGTAGCATTTTGTAGTTTGTAGTCTGCTCTAATTATACGATGATATGTTCGTGTGCAGTTCTGTCCGTCTCTTTACTTGTATTTCTAGTCAGCGTTTTCAAGGTTATTGCTGAGAGCTCTGGAAGAAGGCCACACATTAAATATAAGTGACTGGACGAGAGCAGATAGGCAACTCCTAACCTCTGGTTTAATACCAACCTTGTAGGTCTTCACCCAAGAAGAGCCCAACTCCAAAGCGACAGATGGCAAACCATGAGGAGAAATTAACTGCATTACTGTGTTTGTTTGAGAGAGTGAGAGAAAGAGAGAGCAAGAGAGAGAGAGACAGAGAGAGAAAGGCTGGTTTATGTAATAAGCAGAAGTTAAAGGGAGGGAGAAAAAACCAAGCAATGGCATTTTTAGGTCTGGAGATTAATGAAGGCTGCAAAAATTATAGTTTTTGAATTATTGTCTGGCCTGATAGCAAGAAATGGAGCTTTTAAAAAATTGCTTGTGCACTGTAAATGTTAGATGTTCCACATAAACCTCAAAATGTCAAAAGTTTGCATAGAACAGTGAAGAAAGGAGCTATTTTTTATCATCACTGTGAGTGTTCTCCTTCACCGCTTTCTATGGACTCGATCCTCATCTTGGGATAAAACACTGGAAAGATATATAACTGTCAGTATAACTTATATTGTTTTAGCAGTAGTTCTGTGTGTGTGTTATACATACAGCCACATCATGGTTTAAAAAAGGAGTTTTCCCCTGACCCCATGCACATCTCAAAGCAGATTCGATGCATGAAACAGTTTGAACTGCCAAGAAAAGCCAACCTCAAACAAAGCAAACAAAGGAAATTAAAACCAAACTTAATTAAACTGTTGATGTTCATTGATGCAGAACAAATTGTTCAACTTGGGCTCACCAAATCCAAGAAAGCAAAAACAACCCTCTATTCATGTTTGATTTTCTAATTTGATAACCTTGTTTGTTGAAATAACAGATATGCAAATAACATAGCTGGGGATCTGACTTTATTAGTAGAAGAAAAGATGAGAGGAAGAAAATCACTGTCACAAAACATACTCTGCTGCTAACAAATAAAAATATACACACAAACCATCTAACATGATCCTAAACAATTTATTTAATCTCCAATGTATGTTTAGATTGCATAAACTGCTGTATCTTTTTAATTTCATTGGTAACACTTTATAATAAGGTGCTGTGATTCCACATGAATTAATATATGAATACTATAGGATTTAAACATCAATACCTCATGATCATCATCTGATGCTGAGCACATGAACCTGCACTTACCCTAACCCTAACCCTAAAACCTAACACTGTTATTTATGTGATTAAATGAAGTGCATGACATATTCATGTGTTTATCCTGTGGTATTCATATATTAATTCATGAGCAATCACAGCACCTTATTAAAAAGTGTGACCATTTCATTCTTAGCAGACACCCTTACCAAGGGCGACTGTTATGTATTAAGTTTCTCTGTATGACTGCTTACATTTTGAATTGTCTTCTATGTTTTCTTTATGTTATAGCACTAAAATATATTTAAGCTGAGCACTGATTTTTTGAGCAAAGGCATCAGGCAAATTAAGCAATACAAACAATACAAATACACCTGTCATCCAACTCCAAACATTTCAGATTTCATGTCTAATATTTAGGTTTCAGCATGTTGAAAGATTAACCGATCTAGTTTCTTAATTCAGCATAAGAGAAGCTTTGCATTATAGTTGAAGTTGAACCACGTGTAGTATGCAACTTGAATGGGTAGTTCACTAAAAAAGTAAATGGTGCGTGCTGTAAAGAAAGGCACATATGAAATTAAGTTGAACTGGCACTTACAAAGGCTGTTCAGTAAATTTGGGATTTGGGAATGACATTGAGCTCTGGCTTATCTGCAATAAGCAACTGATAAACCTATAGTGGCATTTTACAATTTTTCTGTGGTGAATAAATTGGTTGAGAGAAGGGGCTATAGTCCATTTGTAACTGAGGGAGATTAGGCTTGCCAGTCACTCTGACTGACACGCCTTAAAGAGAGCAGTGTCTCACTAAAATCAGTTGCTACACTGTGCTAGATAGCTGTTTTTCATTATCTAAACTTGCCAGGTCTCTCTCTCCCAGGTAAGAAAACACACAAATACAAAAAAGAAAAGACAGATGAAAAGCAAGCGAAGGGTTAAGCTTGATAGTCTTGATAGTTCCCAGCCGAATGTCTGAAGGCGCCCTATTAAATTAGGTGGAAGAAGATTGAAGACTAAAGAGACGAGCTTCTTTATTACAGACAGTGGTAGGTGCAATGTGCAATTTACTAAGCCTTACTACTGTTGCTGAATCACTAAGATCTTTTAAGGATCGTATGAGGAGTTTATTGGATCAGTAAGACATAGATTCGCCCAGCATAAAACTGTTTCTTGTTTTGATATACTCAGCTCTTTATATAGGTATTGATTGAACTAGGAGTTTGACCAGAAAAGAAAGCAAAAAGCTTCTTCTGACCATTAGTAAAATAAAATTGATAAAATCTAATATCAAGCAAGGAAATGATGCCCACTGGCAGATCCTCATGGTCCCACATTCCTATTTACAGGCCTGCTTAAAAGACAGCCTCCTAAATTATATTCACCTGCATGGAGAGCAAGAAAATAGTAAGACATTTGAGAATCCTGTTTCAGATGGTAATAATAGCATCCCTTAGCCCTGCGTTGTACAGTATATTGGCTCACACTGGCTAACAATTGCATCATTTTTAACTACGGTGCAGACTTAAAGCTTACAGCTGTATCCAAGCAGTTTAAAAGCAGCACGGATCCATAGCTCTTACGTAAAAAAAAAAAAAAAATCCATTAAAAAAGAAGCAAGGTACCAAGTATTCAATTTCTTTTAACCTATTTAACATTTTAATCATATGCAAGAGACTGTCGGTTTCATAGACTGAAATTAAATGCTTGCAGGTGCACAACAGAATGTACCAGTAATTCAATAAGCCCCTAGTGGAAACTCACAGACACCACACTGGGTTATGATAATAACTGAAGTGAGCACTGGGCAGAATTGTTTCTCATTCTACACAGGCTGAGATGTTGGTAAGAATACATCTCAAAAACATACTTAAAGGCAGAAAACAAGTGATACTTTACTTTTAACAGTGTAACTATGATAAATAGCTTTTTGTTACATAAACAAACATAATTATATATTCAGGTAATGAAAAGAAGTGGGGATTGCTGAGGGAAATACTGTATATCATGAAGTTGAAAATGTTTTTAACACTAAAACAAAATTGAACATACAGCAAAAAGTTACTTACTTACTTACTTGTTTTATTTTATTTTTTGTAATTTGTTGATTGTTAATTAGAATTATGATCATTCTGCAGTTAGAACAGCCAGACATCAAAAATAAATGTCTCAGACATGAATATCTGGAACCACCTGGGCTCTACAGTGGTCTTAAATCAGGGTGGCTTTCATCTAAGCTCAGCCTCATCCCAGTCATCTGGGGGGATCAACACTGAAATCCCAGACTGCCTCTCATCTCCTACCAAAGGTTGCTTGTTACAGCCTGAAGAATAGGAATCGCAGGAGTAGCTCACAGTGTGAGTGTGGGGTCTGGAGCCCACGATGCTGAGGCCTATTCCAATAATCAAAACCAATTTCTGAGGCGAAGAGCAGCGCTGCGCTTAAGCGACAGAGAGAGGACTCTGGCAGCTTTGCTGTTTATATTTGTTTGATTGATTTTTCCCCAATGGTGAATATAGTTTGTTATTAAATCAGAGGGACAGGCAGATGCTTGAAAAAAAAATGGAATATAAAAACACAGGGAAGGTCAGAACATGGGCCAAGGGTTTTATTTCTCATTTTCTTTCTTTCTCACCCCATTTTTTTCCTAATTCGTAATGAATTTGAGGCTTCGGAAATGCGAGGGATTGACAAGCCTGAAAATCTTTTTTCGTAAGACAGGTAAAACACAATCAGGCCAGCCTTGGCTTTGAATAAACCAAAATAAAGCTCCAGAAAATGGGGAAGAGTTTTGTTATTGCTATTTCAGTTAGTCTTTTCTCTTGGACTGTTTTCAAGATAGCAACAGCAGAGAGTTGACACCAACACTTAAATTATAGATGGCACTGAAGACAAAAAAAAACAAATAACAAATTTATACTGAAAAAATATATAATACATATATAAATATAACTTAATCATTTTCAACACTGGATCATTTTAAATTGGGACATGCCATTCTCAGCACGTTAATATCACAGAATTGATGATAGGTTAATGAAAGTACTTGGGAAAAGAGTGTGAGCACTGTTATGTTGCTTTTTCTGATACACAGTATGTTAATATGACAAAGAAATGTGTGTTGAATCTGAACAAGACTTCCAAAACATTGAAACATTGTTTAACTGGTGGTCTACTCATTTAAAAACACTGATCAATAGCACTGATCTTGGTTAACACATTGCCATGGGTGCGCTTGTTGTCCAGTGTAAGGGAAACGTGCGCCTAGAAAAGAAAAGGTTCCGTTAACTAAAATTGCTTTTTGACAGAGAAGAATGCCTCCAATTCCCCATGTGAAGAAATAAAGTGGTCAAATTAATCACAAAGCCCCCTGCCTTCAAAGAAATAGCTTTGATATGAACACGGCAATGCACAAAACAGTCAGGCTAAGGGCCAGTTGGAGAAAATTGTGATAATACCAGAAAAAAGTAGAATTGTGAAATTGTATTCATAGCCTTTGACATTTGTTCAACTCAATGTTTTCCTAACCAGGACCTATGCAAAGTCACAGTGGAAAAATAAAATACAGAAAGTATATTTCAGGTGTGTGTCATTGCATTGTTATAGGGAGATCTCTGTCATGCCTTAAGTTGTTATTTTAAACATTTGTTATATTTACATTATTTTAAGAAGTATGGTTTGTGTCATTCTAAATGTGTTTTTTCTTTAATGAAATATGATAAAATAACTTGGTCAAATTACAGTGGTTCACTTGTACTGCAATTTAAAAAAAGCAAAACTGTTGAAGTCTCATCAAATAGCATTCCCATTCATGATTTATGCAGTCTCCAGGGATGCCTTGCAGATAAAAAAATAAATAAGCTTGCGTATTTTCAGTTATTTCACCATCCTTCCTGTAAATAATTACTCTGGCTATTGGAAAGCTGCTTACTGAAATAATAGAATGTGCACAATACTTTTCACCAAAGGATAGTGGTATCCACAGATTTACATTGCATAAGAAAGTGCTGTGAGGAAGAATCCTACTCCTGGTGTGAAATCACACTAGTGAAGCCTTCTCCACATCCTAATAATGAACATAAGCCATTTTTGGAAATAACACATCACAGGTAAGATGTGGGCAGACATTGAGGTTTAAGGAGAAAGTGTTCAGGCATTAGCAATTTAGGTATTCAAGTATACAACTGAAACGATACTCAAAATGCTCCCCCCCCCAAACCCCACCATTTTGCATATGTCTTTATCCAGACTGAAAGATTCTGCTATAAAGGTTATTGTTCACAGACTTATGAACTGGCGATTACGTTTAAAGTGAGGATGTGCTTTTAAAAAGAGAGGGGCTTGTTTCATTTATTCATGGCTTCTTATGGGACTTCTTGGAAGAGCAATACCTATTACATGAATTTATGGTGCCTTAAAAGCATACATTAAGGTCGTTATCAGTTTTAGTGTTCTCTGTGCATTTCTGAATTCCTATCTGCTCATAATCAATTAAAATTTACTTCTTAACATAATACTACAACTACTACTAATAATAATGACAATAATGTTTTTCTTTTGTACATTTTCCAGCAGGTTTTTAAATGTATTTATTTTCCCTTGCAGTATAGATGCTTACAACAACAAACATAACATTGCTGGTAAGGATTTTAAGACACAAGTAAAATGTATATACAAAAAGCTGCACTGCAATCTGTTTGTATATATTTCACTGTTTTCAGCAGCACCTATTGTTTATGTGCACGTGTGTGTTGTCAGAAACATTGCTAAACATCAATATTTCTGAAATGGCAGGAAACGTTACATGAAAAAAGAAAAACAGGTATATTTTTCTTTGTTGTTTAATAGCTCTTGAGAAAAGGATTTCCTGTTGAGAGTACTCAACAAAGGTGCAAAGATCCTCCAGCTTTTACAAACTGCAATTGACTCCTAGGGTAACAGACATAATAGAGTATTGAAAACATAATTCAGAAAAGAACTACACAGCCTCAAATGGTTTATTAAGTCCCCCTTCCCTTCCCTCTAAGCAAAACATTCTTAATAGCATGTTTTTCTGTGGTTTTATTTCCCACATTGTACAGATTATTATTATTATATATATATATATTTTATGTATGTATGTATGTATGTATGTATGTATGTATTTATGCATTTATTTATTTGTGAATTTAATGATTTTTTGTAGTTGTGGCTGTTGTTATTATCATTATAATAAATCACTTACTAAAGTTTTCCTTTAAAGCAAGCCATCCCATAGCCTTCCATATATTTTCCCCAAATTTTTCTCAAAAAACGGAAAGCCACCTACAAAATATTGCAATTGTACTTAAAATGGTAACTTGTGGAATACCTAAGACGTAACTAAGGGGGTCCAATCCCCCTTTAAATTTTGATTACCCTAGCAGTTTGTGATATCTGATGATTACATCCCTTGTTGAGAAGGAAAGTTGCAGTATTTCAGCAGCACTTTACACATGTCATGCATAATTCCCATGATGTGATATCGTTCATTGCAGTGTGACTCGTCCTAAAGATTTCAACTGACGTTAGCACAAGAGCGAAAAAAAAAAAAAAATGTGTCACCAACTAGAATGTCACTCAAACCGACATGACCAGGGCAATGGTCATTCATTACAGATATCCTTTTTATTGCTTGACAAAGTATTCTTTGAGGCATTAGTATATTATTTAAACAAAAATATTGTTGTCGTCCTCTGTGATTTCTTGAAGAGGTGACGTAAACAGTTTACCTGTCAGTAGAGGGGTGAGGCCAGACACAGGGGGCTAAGCCTGCCAGCTGTAATTACTCAGTACACTTCTAAACTGCTTTTCCAACTGCTTGTCATTTAGAATTCACTGCCTTGTCCATCCAATAACTGTGCTAATCAATGACATGTTCTTTTTGTCCTGCCAGAAGCCAGCTTGGCAGACTAAATTATACATCATTCACTTTTATTTTTAATACGGTCATCATAAGATGGCTGAAGCACACTGAATAGTTTCTGCCCTTACCAAATCCCTCCATTTTCTATTTTGCACAGGTATCTTTATAATGGCAGAAGGCTTAAGTGATATCTAGCAACATGCTCTCACATTGGCATATTAATTGTGTCTCTAATACAATATAAGCCTGGTGATACAAACTTGGGGATTATAGAAATACTGTAGATAGTACGAATTAACATTTGTAGAATGCATGTTTGCAAAAAGAACACACACACAAACAGCAGTATATGTATGTAAACAACATAAATAGCAAAGTTAACAGCACTAGAAAACAGATAGAAATGGAAACATACACAGATACTATAGTCGACACATGCAGTCCTTCACAGCCCCTGCCTACCTTGGACTCGTTTAATGCAGTAAATCACCAGGAATTGGTCTCCTTGATTACGAAAATGAAAACTACAACCTGCGCACTAGACCCTATACCCACTAAACTGCTAAAACAATCTCTGAAATTAATAATTCACCTAATACACAATATTATTAATGCCTCTTCATCCTCAGGATCGGTTCCTGAATTGTTTAAAATAGTTGTAATTAAATCACTTCTTAAGAAATCCATAACCTACTAAAACACTATCTACTATCTCAAACCTTCCCTTCCTTTCTAAGGTTCTAGAGAAAGTAGTTGCAAACCAATTGCAAGCTTTTTTAACTGATAATCATCTTTATGAAAAATTTCAATCAGGCTTACGTTCCGGCCATAGTACAGAAACAGCTCTGTTAAATGTATTAAATGACGTGTTTCAGTCCACCGACTTAGGGCACACCACTATTATTATTTTATTAGACTTAAGTATGGCTTTTGACACAATCGACCACAAAATCTTGTTACACCGCTTAGAAAACCTTGTTGGCCTATCTCACAATGTGCTGTCATAGTTTAAATCATATCTGTCAAACAGACTCCATTATGTACAGAATAATGAGAACCTCTCAAACGTAACTGAGGTTAAGTACAGAGTGCCACAAGGTTCAGTCCTCGGACCTATACTTTTTTAATTGTACATGCTCCCTTTAGGTGATATAATTTGATGACATAATATTAACTTTCACAGTTATGCAGACAACACACAATTATATCTGTCAGTAAATCCTAACAATACCATAGACCTAGAAAAACGAATCTGCTGTCTGTCTGAGATTAAAACATGGATGACAAGACATTTTCTTATGCTTAATTCTGACAAAACAGAAGTCCTAATTTTAGGGGACAAAAATCTAACTGTTCATCATGCACTGACAAATCTAAGTACTGATAACTTTAATTTCTCCCCTAAGGAGATGGCACGAAACCTGGGTGTCATCTGTGATCTAAATCTATACTTTGAACCACATATCCAGAATGTGTCGAGATCTTCATTCCTCCAGCTTAGAAATATCGCTAGACTGAGACAATTCCTCTCGTTACAGGACACTGAGAAATTGATACACGCATTTGTTACTAGATCTAGATTGGATTACTGCACAGCACAAACAGAGCTATTTCTGCACTTCAGTAGTCCAAAATGCTGCTGCAAGAATTCTAACTAAAATAAAAAAAACATGAACATATCACTCCAGTATTGGCTTCTCTTCACTGGCTGCCCGTGTGCTACAGGATAGAATTTAAAGTGCTCTTATTAACATTTATAGCACTAAAGGGACTGGCACCTCCCTACTTATAAGATCTCCTTATTGAATACACTCCAGGTCGGTCATTGAGATCACAGGAAGCCGGTTTCTTAGTGCTCCCTAAAATACACAAGAAAACTGCAGGTGGTCGAGCATTTAGTTATAGGGCCCCGAAACTGTGGAACGATCTTTCAGCCAACGTAAGAGATGCCCCCTCTGTCTTAGCCTTTAAATCACGGCTGAAGACTCATCTGTTTAGTCTCTGTTTTTCTAGCCCATAATGCCGGCGGTGTGCCATGGACATGCAATGCACAAATGTCTTTGGAAATGTCCTGCACTGCATGACCAGTATCTGAGCACAACTGTCATCTTGTCTTCCAGCAACACCCCACTCTGAGGGGCCGACGAGGCACCTCGTCTCCCACCATGGAAGTCTGACGATGCACAACCCTCCTCTAAGGCACCCCATCACAGAGGGCCAGCGGGGCATCCACACCCAAGGTCTGATGAGCCATCGCAACCCAATGGCTGTTGATGGTCCAACCCCCCCACCCCCGATGGCCAGCGAGAGGCCTCCTCCAGAGGGAAGACCACAGCCAGCAGCACCGATCAAGAACTTTCTGATCTCCTTGCCACTGTAACAACTATACTGCCTGGAGGGGAGGCAACCATTAGGCCTAGGCCCTAAGCCGTGGACCCCCAGAGATTTATTTTTCTCCTATATGCCATACATAGGAGTTTTGTATTTTTCTCTCCTCCGTTCCTAAATGGTTTATTTATTTACATGTTCACTTACTTTATTTTAGATCATGTAAACTGTTTACAGGTCTATATTTATTTATTTTTCTTTATTGTATTTATGTATTTTATTTTGCTGTACTTTGTTGTATGTTTTCCAGTCTGTAAAGCGCTCTGTGGCTACCCTGCGAAGGGCGCTATACAAATAAAAATTGATTGATTGATTGATAAATTTAAACATCAGCATTCTCCTATAGTCACATACAGAATTCCAGAACTGCTGGCCCACCAAGTACAAAATACATTAGAGTAACTAAAACAATGCATACCACTATGTTCATCTACATTTGATTGTAGCCTGTTTGGTGAGTACTACATTTACACACATACATTAAGATGATAAGATAAATTAGAGAATACACTTTAAAAACAATACCAAATAAATTCTGCAACTCGACTACAATCTAGTCCAGTCTAGCTCCTCCTATTCTCCATTTCCTGTTCTAAGTTGTTCTGCTAACTTTGTTTAGCTCATATGGGAATTAAGGAAAATAATCCCACTGCAAACTCTAGAAGCCTCTACTTGTATTTAAATTTGCTAATTCCTTAAGGCAGGCAGTTAGCAGCTTTTGGCTCAGTCCTGAAGGGCATTACATTTTCTTTACAACTCATGACAACGGGCAAGAACATATCAGTCCAAATGACAGTTGACAGCCAAGTCTTTCATTCATGTAATGTAAAACTTACATGTTACTCAATGGCATCACAACTAACATTTAGTAACACAGAAACCTGGCTGCATGTATAGGTCTATATATAAAATGACTGTCTGTTCTCTGCTATATGGGTTCAGCCCCACAAAATGCTAAGTAAAAATTAGGGATTAAATTAAGACAGCACAAATACAATCCAAATGCATTCATACATTTCATGAAAGTGTGCACAGCAAAAACATTTATATTATCTAGATTTATTAGTAATTGTTAATTAGTAATATGTGTGTATATTTCTTCGTAAGATGTGTCAATCATCCCTACATAGGCAAGCTTAAACAGATGTAGTTTGCTAACAAGAAGCGTTCCTCTCAAAGGAATTTTTATGTTCCTCTAGTTCACCTTGATGATGCACGACAGTGTTTCTTTCAAGGGCTATTAATGTGAATATCCTCATCAAAACATTATTGATCTCACTGGCAAAAACACAAAGTGAACAGCTAATTCTGTCACTCACAAAAAAGGAACTGAATCCCTTTTGTGATATAGCATATGGCATAGCAATCATTTGATAGCTGGCGCACACTGCAATGCTAATACAAAAACAAGAATCTCACGACATCTGAAGTACTGCTTTAACATTCCCTTTCGCAATTACACTCATTCACCAAGTATTTGTCAAAAACAAAATATATTGGACATTTTTGAATATAGAATATATAGCATATGGATTATAATTAAAATATTATTTCATGTAATGCAATAAAATCAGAGAGAAAATAATACATATTTCTCCTCAAGTGTTAAAAATTTGATGATATCTGGTGTACATTTTGGTACATAAGCTATCATAATTCCCAAAGACTCTGCAAGGTTAAAGCATGAAACTATAGTGACAGACTAGTGTGAAAATATTCTCAACTGTAAAGCAGAGTATTCCTAAGAGGGAGATAAATCAGCCATATTTAGAAACACCAATACAAGTCCTGTCAGAATTCACATGCAAATTATTTAATTCTACATTCTATATAATTAAAATATAAGCTCTTGAAATGCAAGACAAGATCAGAATGGTGGTAGTTACTAATAAATACTTTTAAATTTATGATCAAAAGATTTTATTTTTTTGTTTGTTTGCTTATTTTATTTTTTTGGATCACAGATTTTTTTTTCAAAACAGAAAAGTGTAAAATGTTCAGCAATTCCGAATTGCCAGACAAAAAATATTCTATTTCTGTAGAAAATTGTCAATGCTTCTTCCGCTTACAAACCTATTTGTACACCATTCCACAGAAACTGTACTTTTTGGTCAAATGTATATACAGCCTTCCCCTACTGACGTCTCATCTTACGTCGTTCCACACTTATGTCAGCAACATTGCTCTGAGCAGGTGCATGGGAGGGGCCCCTGAGCTTCATTCTGCAGTCAGCGCTTGTACCGAAAGCATTTCTCTGCTCTCTAATATTTTTTTAAAGTTAATTTCATTGTTTACTGTTTACTCCTGAATTTTCACAATGTCTTTGAATTGGGACACTTCTGCTTCAACATCTGTCTGGAATTACGTTGCAGTCTTGGAACCAATTATGACAAGGTCAGGGATGACAGTATACAGTTTCTTTTTTTTTATCAGTTTCATAGTTCCAATCTCACAATCTAATTTATATCAATTCTGACTTAAAACATTAAAAAACTAAAGAAAATCAAAATCCTTGTCGTATCAAAAGCAGAGCACATATCTGAAGTAGGAAAACCCCAACAATGACAACAGACAAATTTAAGCTTTATAGAATTTACTGAAGAGTAAATAAAGAAGAGTAAATAAACCTGTAGAGGTTAATTAATCTTTAAATCAGCCACCCCCACCCTCAAACTTTCAGTTCTGTATTTGATTGTATAGTCTCCTTTTCAGAGGCATACATTTTAGCTAAATGGATCAATAACCCTTAGACAGAAACTTTAAAGACTGACACCCCTATCACAACAAACCCTACACTCCTGAAATATTAAATTAAAGTGCAAGGAAGCAGAAGCACAGTGTATTTTTTACTTCAGTGCTGAAAGGGGGTTCCTTCACCAGTGTGATGAATAAAACTGCAGTCAGTTTAATTATTAAAAATTGTATCATTTTTAGTTTTATTCCCAAAGGATCCATTTTGCGTTTGCACACTGCTGTTCTGGTTTGCAGAAAATAAACTGGAAGCACTTGACAGAGAAGAACAGAGAACAGTACAATAATTAGCACTTATAATTCACAAACCAAGCATTAAGCATTTAAGAACAACTGCAGTTTAGTTTGTTCTCAATTAAGTGATTACTAAATATACTATTTCTTTCTTTAAAATAGACTGAGCTATTACCTGGATAGAACTAATGTGGGACTACACAAAAGGGACAAAGGGATGTTTTGAAAGGGTATTATAGACCATTGTACTTATAGACACCTCTGCTTAATTTTATTCAGAATTAAGGAAAACCTTACTAAATCTGGCCTGGAAGCTGAATAGTTCTAGAGTTGTGATGGAATTAATAAATTCTCTTTGGCAGAACGGAAATTAAGGATGTGCTTTTTGGAGAAGTCTAGACTGCATAAATGGTTAATATGTTATTCATTAATTAGTCAGTGGTTCATATAAAGGATCTGCTTCATATCGTATCTCAGCTTCAAAGCTGTGTCTAGACTCGAAATCTTTCCTAACTTGCATGAACACAGAGTTTCTGACCTAGTTCCTCATCTTGTCCAAAAGGCATTGCTTCAGTTCCCACATTACAGCTATCTCACTGTCATCTTTTGAGTCGAGAATACTACCCAACGGGGGACAGGACATCACTTGTTACCATGGGGGCTCATGGATGCACTGCCTATAGGCTGCTCTGCGTTGTCACTCAGGCAACTACCCTTTGGGCAGTATTTTCGACTTGAAAGATAATGATAGGTTGCAAATGGCAGCTTGCTTATCTGAGAAATATAATACTACGCAAAGACTGTGAGGTCACGTATGAGTAAAAAGTGAGACTGTGACTGCTCCAGCAAAATGAGACTGAGGCACTGTGCACTGTACTAAGTAGGGCAGGCAGAGGTAGACAATGCATTCATGAGTTACCATGGTAATGAGTGATGTCCCATTCCCTTTTGGGCAGTATTCTCTTTCACAGATAACTGGCATTGCATTCACAAACTTATAGTTCTTCTACATTCACATTTTAGTAGCTGATGTCGTAACGTGAACGTTGATGTAAAAAATACATTTCTAGTCATGCATAGAATTATTTTCTTGGCTCATGCTCAACATTCCAAAAAGATGACAGAGTACCTGGCTGTCCTCATATAGCATTCAAACAGTAGGCTCCAGAACTGGACTTCATGTGCTATATTTGTTTTTACAAGACAGATATAGGATATATAGAGGATATTTTGCAGTTGAAATGCACTGTAAGTATTGTGACACACAATGTTAATGGTATACCACTGTCTATTTTTGGGATGCAAGTTTAAAGTGAATTTGATTAAGACTGCTAGTGTCTTTAGGGTCACTAGGCTAATCACCAACTAGTTGTCTTGAATTGATTTTATGATTTTGAAGAATGGAATAATATTGTTCCTTAAAAAATGTTTTTTTTTTTATTATTGTTCATATTTTTGTATCTCCACTCCAAACCAACCTGCATGTTTTGCTGTAGGCACTACATGACATTTTGACAATCCCTTTTTTCTTACATATTGTTTCTTCTTAGAACTGAGGAATTCAGACATTAGCAACCTCTCCTGAAAGGGCAAAATCCTTCAGGTTTTATAGCAATCTTTATATACAAACCTGCTCACAACATGCAAACAATGTTTAATTGAGCAAAATGGTTCAAATGAGTAATTGTGGTCTGAGGTGGATGAAAATTATTTTCCTGAAATACACATTACATGCGATAAAATCAAGCTATTTGCTTTGCTTTATCCCTGTCAAAAATCTACCTATTCTCCACAAAACATTCAACATCGTAGCCCTGGAGAGTGGAGTCTAATACAAGCATGGAAGGGTATTTGTAGAATGCTTTAAAAAAGCACTTTCATTTCAAATAAATATTTTAAGTGTATAAATGCTGAAAAATGAGAATCCATTGATGTCATATCTGTGCCTAAGGACAGTGTTGCAAAAGAGGAAATGTAGTTCTCTTAATTTAGATTTGATGTCAATGCTAACATAGAGGAAAAAATTGTTTAAGAGCATGAAAAAAGTTTCCTTAACACACAGATGAGACTTGAAAGGTTTGAGGACCATCCTTTGCTCCTAAGAAGGGAATGCACATCAGCAAAATGTTATTTAAGGACATGTGCACTTGGGAGTCAAATACAGGGAGACAAAGCAGAGAGATGCCAGGATATCTTATAGCTTCCACGCTGTTCTACTGCTCACTTCCTACACACACTTACACCCTGAACGCCCTCAGCTGCTGCCAAATCATCTTCAACCAATCTGTTTATTCTCCCTTGGCTGGTGGAAAACATGCTCAAATGGACCCATATCTGCTTAAAGTACATCTTTTGACAGTTGCATTTGGTTATACAGTGCAAAAGCCTTTTAAATTATTTATTTATTTAACTGGCCAAAGGCATTTCTATCCACTTCAGAGATACTCCTTATGACTTGGGTCTAAGCAGCCTAATAATACCATTACGTGTCAGCAATTATTGCAGGCAATCAAGTCACAGGGACATTTGCTTTTTCATTTAAATGTTCAGCACTTTACAGATGACTCAAGCAATTATTGCCATTTACAGAACAAGTCTAATACATGTGAGTCTTTTCCTGGTATTTCCTCTAATGGATTTACTGTTGTTTATTAATGCAATGAAAATCATGAGTTTGCTTGTGTGTGTTGTACTTACTAGTGTGGAACAGTGGCAATAATGCTTACAAGGATATGAGATGGATCTAAACAGCAACACATTTAGTTCGCTGTCCACAGACTAGGAATGAAATCCATCAGATGTGCTTAACCATGGCAGATGGAAGTGGTAGCTTGTATCATCTGCTTTTTCCTGTTAAAGTGTTTCTTAGTTGGTTGATACCCCATGGAGTGTGATTTAGTGATTTTCTGTTGCTCTTCCTGTCTAGATTTTTGTTTGCCCTTTTATCTAACTTTTCCAGCAAGGGATGCTTCTGAATTTACTGCTCAATTGAAAGAAAATGCGTTGAGAAAAGAAACAGAGCAGCAAATGCTTTGGTGTGCAACACCAAACACCAGCATTGGTTTAAGAGCATTGTGAGAAACTAATTTGATTCTCCATCTCACAGCAACTTAGGCAGTCTTTTCAAAATGCTGTTTTAATTGGAATCATTAATTTGCATGGCAAAGCAATAAAATATAGTAAAATATAGACTTGACTATTCAAAACATATGTAATGTATAGAAAACATAACGACCATAATTCAAAACACAAAAACAAACAAAACACATCTGTCTGATGTTAAAAAGGCTTTTCAACTATTAACAGTAATATACAAAATAATAGTATACCACCACATTTAAGTCTGATGAGGTATGCAGGGGTACTGAATACAGAATAATAAATTCATAATTTACTTTATGCAGATTTTGCCTGCTTTGATAAATAGATGGTAGTTGTGGAGGCATCACAATGCAATTATTAATATCCACTGACACTTATGGACCTCAATGCTACACTGTACCAAGTGTTGAGGTTTTAAGGAAAAGCAAACCAAAGTTCTTGTTCTCAAAACTTCTTCCTGCACTTCATTGCTTTTTCTAACTTCTGATGGAAAGGTAAAAATACAGTCTTAAACACTTATCCCTGTTTCTCACAGCTTTTCCTCAAGGCCACTGCCTAGCTGTCATGTACAATACACCCTTCAAACCAGTATTTGCTGTGTAAATACCAAGATACTTAAACAGTGATAATACCACATGCAGCTGTTTCTACGCTTCACAGAAAGACTGTTCTTTGAAATGCAATTAAAGCTGCATCTGCTTGAATTTCACTGCTAGCACCTGACCTGAGCTGATAATTACACAAAACTTTCTCCTTTAACTGAATCACTGAAACATTCTATGTTTACTTTTTTAAAGTGAAAAATAAAGTTTAAGTGAAAATCAAAAAGATGGAAGAAAACAAGAACATGCACAGAAATTATGTAAATCATAGTAATACATTTGTAGGTAATTATCTGTAGTGTCTCTAATATTTACTGTTTCAAATCCTTTCTTGGCATTAATAGAAATTAAGCTTTGTCCATAGCTGAACATGCCCTAGCGTACAATTACACTGACATTCTCTGATTAAACATTTTGGCTTATCTACCTACTTCACTCTAACTTCATGACTACTCTGACCATCCTTCAATCTGACTAACATACTTTATATCATGTGTGTGTGTGACATTTAAAGTGCTTTGAGATGGTGCTACCCAATAAAAGAGTACTGTTTACAAATGTAACAAATATATTGCTGTATCGATTAATTTCAGAGACATACACCAGACAATCTGAAAATCTACCTCAAACATGGCAACATCACCTGTTTACAGATACATATGAACATTTTAAACCTATGCATTTATTTTTAGTTGATGTGATTTCTGGGTAATAAATACAGTTCTCTCAGAGGATATGCTTTATTTTCATATTTACTGCTTCATAAAAAAGAAAGAACATACATATTGTTTTCCATGAACAGTACAGCATTTGAAAAGCAGTATAAAATATTAAAGCAATCAATATTACACAGTAGAACTTAGGAAATGTTAAAGTTAAGAAGACAAGAAAACCGCATGCTCTAAAAACAATATTTATGTATTTTCTATATTCATTACAACCTTACAAATTGCACAAATATATATTTATACATTACTGCAAAGCTCATCGTTAACATTGGCCTTTGGGAGGACTTGCTTATAAAACTCTCAGCAGACTGCACATCCATTTTCACCTTTGTTTTATAGGATATAAGATGAATTCAGTAAACTTCAATTCACCTTACAGGATCAAGGGGGGCATTTGTTCTTGAATATTTCATTTGTATGTTACTGTGTGCATCATATCACACGGTGCATGTTGCAGCATACCCGATGAACTACAAAATATATGATGCACTTCAATCCAGAAGATGATTTAACCCAGAAGAAACAACAAGTATTTTAAATGGAACAATTAATTCATCAGGATTCCACCAGCATCATACCAAGTACAAGCAGAATGCTGAAAGGCAAACTAGTCTTGTTAAAATACAGGTCATTTCTATGTGCACTTATTTGGCCAACCCTGTCAGACAGTAGTTTATGGTAATGTATTTTCATGGTATTGATTGCCCCACCTGAGTTGAAGTAACCACCTAATAGAAAGCAGGAACTCTGAAAAGCCCTCTCTCTTTAACGCTTAAAAAGAAGACACTGACAACTCAACCGTCTATGTTCTCATCTGATGGGTAGTTTGATCTGTGATCCCCTCCTCGGTTTTGTCTTTTTATGACATGTGAATGACTCCTTTTTAGATCCTAGAAATATTATTATTAATTTCTCAGCTGCAGGTCGATCAATAGCTAGGGACTATTTTTGCTTGTACTTGCCAACAAACAACCTTTTTAAAAAAAATATTTCATTAGCCCAAGGCCCCATTAAACCCATCACCTTTTCTCATCTATTTATTTCAAATTTGAGTCAAATTTTCTAATGTCTGGCTTTTTGATTTTGAGTTTCCTGGGTATGCATGTCCAATCCATGCTAAGAAAGATGGTCTCAGGCTACCTATATATAATACTGTTACAGTGTATATTATAGATTTTTTTTTTTAGCACCATCCTCATGTTCTCAAGATGCACAAGAATAAAGTGCTGCATCAACACATATTCACTTTCTGGCACAGATAATTCAGTTAAGTCAATTATTTCTCTTTACATTGTTTACTTAGCTACAATAAGTCATTCCAAATCTAATTGTTAGGGCTCTGTTTTTGTTGGAGGTCACCATAGAGGTAAAATGGTCTAAACTGGGTAAATAGGATATGTTGTGTACCCACTAATATGTCTATCATTATCATTTGTTATAGCACATTCAAAGTTCAGATATGCATGGTGAATAAGTAACTACTAGAGCTCATATGTTAGATTAAAATAACATAACAAATTATAGTCATTCTGTGTTAGAAAATCTTAAAATATTATTATTTTAAAGAGCATATGTTTCATTATACCAGGAGTCATTGAAATCTAATTTTTAAAGTAAAATAAAAAAATGTTACACAACATATCCAATTGTGTCAAGCTAAAATACTTCAAATTAGAAAATATTTCAGGGTCTGTTGCAACTGAAACGTGGAATGAAATTGAATTTAGTTAAGTTCCTGATGAAGTACATACTGTTCCATTGTGAAAGGTCAATTTTTAGGTATTCACATTTTTTTAATTGACTAATTTGGTTAGTTGTTTTATTAGAATTGAGTTTTAGAATTCAACTTGATATGTGAATTATTTATACAGGCACGTTCTGAGCTATGATAACCTCAACGGCATTCCATACGCACATAAGCACCATTATTTTTCAGTCTTGAAATACACGGATTGTGTTGCTACTTACGACGAGTGAGGCAAAGTACAGCATCATCTCCAACACCATCTTACTCCTTCAATTAGTTTCAAGTTTTCCTCCTCCAAAAATGCCCCTTCCCTTCTGTAAGCCAGAATCAGGATACAGAGTAAGTGAAATACTTTATTTTTAACCAAGCATCTCTGCCTTATGCACAAATATAATCAAATATCTATCTATACATATAAGGTAGAGATGCCTGGGTGAGATCTTTACCTTTATTTTATTACCTTGTTTGTATTTTATCGATTTAAGAGTCATTCCTGTACATTACTTTTGTGTATGCAAATTGTATGTACTGTAGATTATATGCATTTAAATATAGGCTAAGTTATGGTTACTTTTAACATTTATCATAACTTACTACAGTATTAACTAAATTCTGACCTAGAGTCAAAAGCGACCTACGACAGGTCATAGGAACAGAACTCTGTCATAAGTCGGAATGCGCCTGTATGCACACGCACACACATACACACACACACACACACACACACACACACACACACACACACAAACACACATATCTATCAATCTAAATACACCTCGATATATATACTGTGCATTGAACATGGGTGTGTGGTATATTCTGTTGGGTAGAGCTGTAATTCACCATGATGGCACAAAGCTACTGCGACACAACATAATTAATCTTACAAAGAAAATGTAGAAACACATTAACTGCAATGGGGTTACAGAGCTAGCTACTCACATATATATTTCAAAACATTTAACCACAAAGTTGAATTAAATAAGCAGACAATGAGAAGAACATTTGCAAGGATAATTATTTAATTTTGTATTGTTTGCCTATTTATTCATAATCAATTTATGATAGGAAAGATTACGGCCTTTAAATCCTTAGACTTTTCTATGCTGAGAAGTATTTTTTTTCCTGAGGGTTTTACTTTTCAGAAAGTACAGTTCAGGCCTTCAGAGCCCTTAGTCTGTCCTTCATCTTTGCCATGTCACCATGGAAACAAGGTTGGAGCACAAGGAAACAGGGAAAGGCAATTTATATTTTTGCAGCAGCTCAATGAGGTTGAGTATTCAAGGGGGAGGGCTGGAAATGATCATTCGCAAGAAAACTGAGCACTCACAAAAAAAAAGTCAATGTTCCTTGATAGAAAAGTAAAAGAGTGGATGGACATTTTGATTCTAGAACAGTTACATATCTTAATAAAATGGGTTTAACAAGTTTCTTATGAATCGTGAAATGTATTTTATATAACATCTGACGCATGATGTGTGCTGTTTTTAGCCATCAGTTTTCTACCTGGTTCAAACAGATGTGTTTGCTGGAACATTAATGTCAAGTATTGTAAGCAAAAACTGATATTTAAGTGAAAATATAAGCATGAAAAGAAATACGACATAATACAATAATCAAATATGGAGTATGGGGTCAAGAATCAAAAGGATTATTATGGAGAGCCAGTACAACACACAGAGGACCATTTCCTAACATAATTTACACAATTAGATTAGAATAAACAATTCCATATAAGGATATTGTCGACAAAGATTTTAATGTAAACAATATTTAATATACATCCAATATGTGTAGGGTTTGCGCACTGCGCAGAGGGATATGCGCATCACAAATCATGCGTAAATGCGCATTACTTGCCATATTCAAAACCCTGTTTTGTGTGGCACAATCCATTCTGCGCCATTCACCATTATGATTATACTGATTCTTGCTATATTCGTAGGTGTGCGCTAAGCAAAAAACAAAAAAATGGGTTTGCGACACACAAAATAATGTGATGAAAAGCATGGTGTTAATTCTGTGCACAGCACTATTTTAGTGGCCAGCTCCAGTCCAGTGGACAGCGTCATTCCAGCGCACAGTCAATAAATAATGCTAAGTGTGGGTCTGTCTCTGCTTTTATACATGGTTGTATGTGTGCTGCACCAGACCAAGTTCCACAGTGCTGCCTATGCAGCGGTTGGTCATAACTGGAAGGTTGTGGGTTCAAATCCTGTGTGGGGCAGTGTTGTTGTACCCTTGAACAAGGTACTTCACTTAGATTGCTCCAGTAAAATGCCCAGTTGTATAAATGGGTACAAATGTAAGTTGCCCTAGATAAGAGTGTCTGCTAAATGACGATAATGTAGTGATACAATTAAGGAATTAACATACTATCATGCTCTGTGGCATGTATACAAATGCTGAACAGGCCCAGCTGACCTCAATTTAGGAGCAAGATGGCAAGTGGGGTCATTATTGGATCATGAATATCACAAAGACGCTCAACTGGCTAGTGTTCTCGACAAGTGGGTGAGTGAATGTGTGGCGACACCAAGAGAACGTTACAGGCCTGACTGCTTGACCCCTTCAGTGAGTGGGTCTGGAGGCTCTGTTATGCTGTGGGGGGCATTTTCCTGGCATGGTTTGAGTCCACTTGTCCCCTTAGAGGAAAGGGTCACTGGAAATCATTACAAAGTTATTCTGAGTGATCACCTTTATCCTATGGTAAAACATTTCTATCCTGATGGGAGTGGTCTCTTCCAGGATGACAATGCGTCCATCCACAGGGCATGAGGGGTCTCTGAATGATTTGATGAGTATGAAAATTATGTGAATCATATGCTATGGCCTTCGCAGTCACCAGATCTCAACCCAATTGAACACCTATGGGAGATTTTGGACCAACATGTTAGACAGCGCTCTCCACCACCATCATCAAAACACCAACTGAGGGAATGTCTTTTGGAATAATGCTGTTCCATCCCTCCAGAGTAGAATCTGTGCCAAGGCACACTGAAGCTGTTCTGGTGGCTCGTGGTGGCCCAACACCTTACTGAGACACTTTACATTGGTTTTTCCTTTAATTTGTCACCTGTCTATATATACACACACACACACACACACACACACACACACACACGCACTCACACACACACACACACACACACACACACACACACACATTTTGTCTTATTTCTTAGTATTTCCTAATGTATACATTTATTTGTGACTTATTCCAGTAATTGAGTCATATACAACTAATCAGGACAGTTGGTTGTGGCGGCTGTAGGCTATTTAAAACAGGTTTCGTGCTTAACTTTGAATCTCCATTGGCACAGTTGTTAAGGAACAGCACTGCAAGCCCAGCGTTGTGGGTTAGGTTCCAGAAGTGGGGGTGTAGTTAATTATTATTTTATTTTTTTATAAAATATTTATATAAAAAAAAAAATATATATATATATATATATATATATATATATATATATATATATATATTCAAGTTAAATGGTGTCAGAGTAGAACAAACAATTATAAGGTGATTTAAAAGGCTTTTACACAGCTTCTCTTAATTAGAATTGTGTTTCAGTAACACGGTTCAGGGAACGTGAACTCATAGCAAATGTAAGACAAAGCAAGGAAAATGAACTAATTGATTTCCAGTTATAGTGGATCATTAATCGAATTCACCTAAACTAAATGTAAGAAATCAATAACAATAAATTAATAATAATAATAGGGTATCCAAATATGCACTGAATTAAATAACAACACTTAAGTAAAATAAATAAATCAGCCATTAGCTTTGTCAGAAGCACACTATAAGCACTATATTTTCAAAAGATAAAAATAAACGAACTTTCTGAGTAAGTAAACTAATGAATAGCTTACTTGTATAAATCACAACACCGCAGTAAGTATTATACACATTAATGTCGGACACACAGCAGTAGTAATGTGGGATAGCATTATGTTTGATTCTGTGACAACCTACATATATACAAACAATTATGGGTATTGAGTAATATTGTATTGTACTGCAATACTACCTCACTGAATGCCATGTCAGGACAATGGCATAGTGTACACTATATCACCGAGGAGGAATGCATTCGGAATGTGTCGAGACTTGAATGCACTGCACAGTCTGGACTAATGCCAGATGTACGCATCATGAGCACACACACACACACACACACACACACACACACACACACACATATATATATATATATATATGTGTGTGTGTGTGTGTGTGTGTGTGTGTGTGTGTGTGTGTGTGTGTGTGAGGGGAAGCGCACATGTAATTGCTAAAACCGTTCTCTCATATATATATATGAATCTGTACATATAGCAGAATGTTTAAAGCGGCACAAACAAGTGCAGAAACATGGCACTCGCCTCTCTCCAGCACACTGCCTTCATTCATCCACCTGCAGTCCTGTTGCTTTAATGTCGTGGCTTTGATGTCGTGGCTTGTTGTAACATAAGATAATGACTCTGTAATTGTAAACATAAGATGCAAATGTATTCTGGGATGACATTAAACATTCACATAGCCCAATCAAATTTGAATTGTGTGAAAGCCCTAATTCGACTGAATATACACATTTTTGTGCGATATTTGCGGGGCGTATTCATCCAATAGCTACAGTATGCAAAGCTACCTTAAACAGTGGGAATAACAGTGCACTGTGGAGTGGTGCAGGCGAGTTTGCACGAGATTGGCATGACAAAAAAAAAAAATGCTATATTCCAATGTCGCGCAAAGATTTGCTCCATGTTAGAATATCTCTCCTTTTTAGGGGAAATAGCATTTTGTGTGCAAACATCTTGCGCAGAAATTGCGCAAAATTTAATTTTGGGACCCTGTTTTGATCATCTGAACATTTGACCTAATTTAATTTACAATCCAAACTTCAAATATAATTTTCCAATTTTAAAATGTTCAATACATTTTAAAATGTCACAGAAAAAGTGAACAAATATAGAGAAAAAATCTTAAATGGATTGAGAGAGAACCCGAACCCGGTAACACAATTCTTTTGGATTGTGATTTAGACTTGTTTGCTGTTTTGTCTTGTCTGTCATTTGTATTATCCATGTATGTTTATAGAGGGATCTGTTTATACTGTATAAGTATGCTCAACCAGGAGTAAGATTTTTGATTTAGGTTTTTCCTTTTTTTATGCAGTGTCCTGTCGAGGGTTTTGTGCCAGGTCCCTATCCAATACGGCTCCCGTATTGTGGCAACCTGCCCCGAAAGGTAACATGGCCCTTCCTAGTGTTACAATATTACATATTGATCAGGAATCAGGAGCTCAAAAAAACTAAGAAGAGAAAAACTAATTAAATACTTGCATATACTTTTATCTCATTGTAAAAATATAACAATTTCAAAGGGTCATAAAAAGGAAAACCTAATGAATGTGTTCAACAGAAATGTGTTATTACTAATGAGGATTCCCTTACATTGCATATAGTGTTAAATCAATGCTAGATATTGAACTTGCTACAAACTAGTAAATGGACACTCCAACTACACATGATCACTTGTGACCAGTTAACCAGCAATGGCAAGAAATTCCAGCTGGGAAATCATATTACTGACAAATGCTACACAGAAGATAATAAAAAGTGAACTGCATGACACCAGGTCACATCTTGACTTACAGCAACACCCACTACTGTCTTTAAAAGAACACACCAGGATCACTTGCATTATTCACTAGTTTGTCTTCAGCAAAGAAAGTGGGCTGTAGATAGATCAAACAGAATAAAATAAACAAACAAATAAATACATAATAATACATGTAATACAACCCATACAACACATTACACATTGAGAGATAGATATGGAAAAAGCATCATAAATATTGTATCACCTTAATTTTAACATGTACCTGAAATACGGGTTTTGATTGAGAATACATTCACCAAATATTTTTTTAAGAACTCATCTTCATAATAATAGCCCCCCTTCTGGCCTCCATAAGTACCTTACTGAGAGATTGACAGATAGAATATACTTTAAAAAATCCACTTGAGATGTAGTGGTATGTTTTGGTGGGGTTTCTTTCAATACTGGTCTGCAGTGCACTGCTGCAAAAGCCATGTATTCATATTCCTCTCCATTGCTTCACAGAGGTGATCAGCAGAAGGCTAATCTGCCTGTGTGGCTGCTGGAGCACAGATGCCACCACAGCCGATCTCCTCTTTCCATCCAGCCTGGCCCTGCAATTACGTTAGTCATGTGTGGGGTTAAAGAATATGCATGTGTGTGTCTGGGGTGGCAGAAGGGGGGATGAAGGGGTAGGAACTACAAGAAAGAGCACAGCTTCAACAGATGCTAATATTTATAATTAGCTAATCTGGAAATGGGAAATGAAAACATAGCAAATAAAAAAGTAAATCAGACTCCTTCAGAGACTGAATGAAATATTTAATATTATTAAATGGGAACAAATCATGCATTTCTGCAGGTTTTTGCTCCACAAAGCAACTTTATGGTAGATTTGTACAAGCGCTGTAACATAATATATATTCAACCATATTGATAATTGAATTTAGTCTGGTATTATCTAATCTGGGCTGTGTTGTTCTGACAAGGTTACCCAAATACTTACTGAGAATTGTTTGTTAATCCATGTGGTTCTGCTATTGCCACAATGGATAAGGCAATTAACAAAATATATAATTAGATGACAAGTATCCAAATATGATTTAATGTTTTATGTATTTAAACTTCTGTATGCGATCCACACCAATACATTTTCTTTCAGTTATTTTCTTTCTATCAGTCAAGTGCATTATACTAAAAAGTGTGTTTGAGATAATATGGTGATAATTCACCCAGCATGGCATTCTTTCTCAAGTCAAGTACAAAATATTTTGGTCTTTTCAATTCAACTGCCAAGCTCCTTTAAAAAAAAACCTCTAAGTAAGAATATTTTGAATACAGAATCAAGGGCCTTAGCTGATATGATCTAAATTCCATTGGATCCCTTTGCACTAAGCATTTACAAAATTTGATAACCTCCTCCTTCTACAACACTAAGCTGCACACTTAAAATGCCCTCTGGTTCACACAGCGCTGGTTTAAAACTGTCTGAACCAAATACATAATTGATGACCAGTTCTCGCTTCATGCTTTCTCGCAGCCGGCCTTCGTCTTTAATTAGCAGTCACCAAACCCTCTAATCCTCTTTGTGTGGCACAGTGAAAGCAGAAGAGAAAAGGGGGATTTCAAATTGAACCAGGGAGGTAAAGAAAGACGTGAGCCTAACGATCCTTTGTTTACATGACAAAGTGGCTCAGGACGGAAACAGTGGAGCACACAAGGAAAAATGTCTTTGAGTGAAATCGATAAGGCTGATGAAAGGCAAAACAATGCCAATATATACTGTCTGGGCATATGTTCATGTCTGATGCAAGGAGTGCTAAGGGAAAGCCAGGTAAGGAAGTGGGAAGGAAAGCAGGACACACATTGTGAGCAATCAGCACACTGCTTTAGTATTTTGATGATTTTTTAAAATTTTGTATCCATGGGTCTCCATGGGTTTCTGATATGGATTGAAATAAATTAATTATAGAGTAGGTTCAGTTCTTTAAACTCTAGGATTTTCTTCCATTCAGTGTGAAGAAAATATTATGCAAGCTTCAGTGTTTTGGAATTATTCCTTCTGCTCTCATTCTCTATCGCATGCAGCCACCTCTCAGGGTCAAAAGCATTATTAAACTTTTGGAACCTTTCACAAAGGTTCTGTAGGGATTTTTTATATAACTGCATTTATTACAAAAAAAATCCTAGAGACAAGGATTAACATTGCTTTATTGCATCAGAACACATCACAAACATGGCCACCAACAGATAAGAAACATCTATAAGCACAAATAAAGAAAGGTATCAAAATGTGAATCAGTGTCTCCTGGCCAACAGCATGATTCTAGTGGAAAAGAACAGGGTGAAAAATAATCATGTTGACATGTCACCCTTACCTTTTGTGCACTGATTTGCATTAATAGATATCGACCTATTTGTAAGTGAATTAAATCAGGCCTTACCTTACGCCATGGAATTGACCTTTATAAAACCCTCTATAGTAGTAGGTTAAAAATCAATTGATTCATCTGGAATTGATTGCAGGTGCACTCAGCTCAGTATAAATTAATGCATTCCCTTTCCCTATAGATATCTGAGGCGGGTGTATAGGCGTTTTTGTACTATTCTTATTCTTTAGAAAGGCCATCTGGAAAGTTTGAGAAACACTGTAAGTGGTTGACAGGAAATAACTCATTGTGCTATACATATGAAATGCAGAGATGATACATAATCACATAGGGGTGGTCTGGTCCCAGATGAATGCTGTGCACTTGTTCACAACCACTTGCTCACAAACTCTTGGACTCTCAATACAATGCGACCTTGACTGTTCACCATTCCTAACAGCGATGTGACTGCAATGAGAATACTTTGTCTACCTGGCCTTCCCACTATGAAAGCCTGTGATGCTCAGAACACAAAGATGAATAGACATCTCTTAATAAACAGGGGTCTGGATTCCTGCCATTGGGTGCCACTGTAAGAGGATGGGGCTTTTTACAGGCGTTCAACTTAATGTACTATTTAGTCAGCAATAGACAGCATACAGCCCGTTATTATATATAACTTCAAATATATTATTCATATAATATTGCAGTACAATTCCAGCTGGGTAATAATTCCTGTACAGGTTTCAATATATTCTCAGTTATTTCATGGTATTTAATAACACCTTTCAACTGAGAGTTCTTACACTGTTTTTTGTTTTGTTTTTTGTTTTTAGCTGTGGTGTTTTGAACATTTTGTTCCACTTATTACGGTACTATCCATAGTTAGTGTGTAGGTGGAGTAGGACTAAATTAGTCCCATACTTAGTCTCCTCTAGAGGGCAGCAGCAAGTATTTTGGGGTTTGTTGCAAATTAAGACATTTTTTAATCCGCAGCTGGGGACTAACTAACTAACATCCGACAAGTTCATTGCAAATTGGTATTAAACTTGTGTACTAGTTTAGTACGGAGCTGCATATTAACCACAGGATCATCCCAAGTTAGTACGCAGCTTTCAGTTTGACCCATGTAGTCAGACATACATTACTGGGTTTAACGTTCAACATTTGGGGGCCTCCCCACCCCCCCTAAAACTACGCCTATTAACAACACCTTAACTTTGTGCCAGATTAAATGAAAACTTTGACTCACCCGCTAATAGAAAACTGCAAACCTGTACATTATAGTGGTTATATTTATGATTAGAAGAAAGTGGCATCTTACTAAAAATGAAGCCACAACTGAGTACAGTTCTGTAGTTTTGTATTAGCAGGTGGGTCAAACTTTTGATTTAATCCCAGCCTTTGTCACCATGTATTAATATTTTGACCATACATTCATTATATTAATGGATTTTCTGTCTTTTTTTTTTTTGCATCTACACTAAAACATAACATCCCCTAGTGGAAGAAGACAGAAGAACAACCTTTATTCACTACTGAAAATAATTAAATTCAGGCTTTTGTATTAGCATAATTATCCAGACCTGAACTTAATTAGTCATATAACCTTGAGTCCACAGGCAGACTGAGGTGTGACTAATTAGGTTCACAATAAACACTGAAAGGCTTCATTTTCCTACATGCAGAGAAATTGGTCTGGGATGGAAAATGTTCTACAGATAGAGAAGAACAGATTATAATTATCAAAATATCTACCTGTAAAGTGCACTTAAATCCATTAAAGACAGTCATCTTAAGTCATTTGCACAGATAAGAAGAGTAAAAAGAATAAAGGCTAAGTTTCTAATGGATTTTGTTGAAAAATCTCAAAGGATGGACAAACGTAATCAACAGTGTATCTCTATGTACTTACGTCTATAACCTTTGTTGTCTAAAAATCTACAAAAAATACCACTTACGAAAGAAAAAAAGGAATGTGTCATAATGCCTTTCCATGCCTATCTACAGTGGTTTAATCCTGTGCTGTTAATATTTTATATTTTCCTGTTGGAAAACAAACCATACTGCTAAAGATTGACCCAGCAATCTGGAGCCTTAGCCCAAAATCCAACTCCTAGCGCATTTTCTTTCATTTACGTTTATGTATTATGAGAGTGATTTCTATACTTACACATTTAACATTTCTTACTTATGAATAAAGAGTTCTAGGAAAAACACAGGCAAACAAACAACTCAAGATTATGTGGGAGTGAAACTTAATATGATAATTTACATTTTCTAATTATTCACATTTAAGCTTGGGTACATATATGACAATATACTACAAGAAGTGTTTTTAGGTGAAACATAATCTTTTTCAAAATAAAGATTACAGAAATTCTCAAAACCTAATATACTGCAGAACTGAATACTATGACATTATCAGTCACAAGCAATACTCAAAGTACTAAGATATTGATTACTAATAATATGTAAAACATTGAAGGAGGAGGAGGACAAATTCATAGCACTGCTCAAAATGTTTGCTGCCAAAACTGTCGGATACAACAGCCAACAGTTGCTTTCATCTTTCATACTGGACTTAAGGTGATGTCTGTCAATTATTCTACTCCCTTCAAACACCAATGTAAATTATTTCTAAGCATGGATTCCCAATATTTCCACCTCATTTCTCCCCATCACCAGGAAAGATAGAGTGCTTCATGCTGGCTGAAATCTTTTATTCATATTTCTCTGTGCGGAATTACTGTACCAATTCATTAATAATTAACAAACACCAGAGCAAATTAAGAAATTGTTCTTGATGAAGTAGGAGTTCTCTCAGTGATTGATGAGTCAGAGTCTGGCCACTGTTCAAAGGACACAGTTGGGGTATACAGGACACATGTCAAAGGATTATGGAAGCTTTGCTTTGAAATTACTAGACCACTGAATTAATATAGCCCAAAAATAATGTATAAGCATCATGAAAATAGACAATTTTAATTTAAATCTCTCTGTGAAGTGGACGGCCACAACAATAGAATCATCAATGCAAATCACAATGATTTGGACACATAAGTAGTTTGAGATTAATTCATTATAGGTGTATTCATGCCTAATGCAGAAAGCAGTAGGTGTCTGGTGCTTTGTCATTAGTACATTTTTGAATCCCAGCTTTCCCAGACACAAGTGGTTCAATCTTAGTGAGTTGAAAGCCCAATCTAGTTTGGAGGGAAATGGACTTGAACAGCTGTGCTTGAAGTAATGAAACAGAGAAATTCAGTGGTTTTATAATTGTGAAAGGTATGAAATGTGCATGACAGTATCATAACATTGGCACGGGAGTAATCCAGAAAAGCAGTGGAGATCATAATTGGTTTAAGCTAGAAAGCTGCTACTCTAAAAAGCAGGGCAATATGGGATATGGGTTGACTGGGAACAGAACCACAAGGTCTGACAATACAGTTCAAAATACAAAATTCAGTTTGGTAATATTTACATCATGCAGATAATTTGCTCCCCAGAGAAACTATCCTGTCTTCCACTGACAGTTCCCTTATCTGTCTGGCAGTTGGTTCCATTTTTTTCCACACTAATGATGTGGTGAAACCTCAAAGCTCCATGAAATCACTCCATCTCAGTCTGAGGTATTGTGTACATTAAACTCCCGAGATGCAACATAGTGTGTACCTAATTGCTTAACTTTGCAAGATCAGGGGCAACAACAATCTTTCTGTAAAACAAAAAAGGAGTTAATTATTCAAGAGGATAGTTTCTCATTTATTTAAGCAGCCCCCCCTCCCCTGCCCCCAAAGTATTTTACATAGTAATATGTGTTGTGTTTCTAGTTTATACGTGTATTTGTTTCTATTAGAAAGAAGAGAGAGGGGACTAGAGCTAAATATCTGTCCATGGGGGTACGATTGTGAACTGTGACACTGTGTTTTAAAGGGTTTGTATTTTGGCCTACTGTGCGTAGTACAATGCCCCATGAATTCATGTAAATAAGAAGCAACACTGAAGAATTTTGAGATTAATAGAAAAATACTCCTCAATATATATATATATATATATATATATATATATATATATATATATATATATATATATATATATATATACATATACATATTTTGTGTATTTCAGTTTTGTAGAACACTCTAAATCTCCCTATTAATTTTCAAGAGGAATGTGCCCAGCTATAGTTCTTCTAACCAGTTAACTCTCATTCAGGTTTTAACAGCTCCAATTTATTATCTTCACAACCATTTTAAATCAACTGTACACTATAAAAAGATTAATATGTGAGCAAAGAGATACTTGTTACTGAAAATCAATAAACATATCTCACAATTGTACTATTACATGATGTGCAATATATGATATAGTGTCTTACCAAAAGGCAAATAGAGTAAAAAATAAAAAAAATCTGAGAAATGCATTTCATTTTATATGTCTATATATATATTAGTCCCCTCCCGATCGAAGAACCTAGTTCAGTTTAGTTGCAGGGAATCTTAAAGTGGAACATGTATCCAATTTTACTCCTTGATGGGCTCTTAAATTGATAGATGGGAGGCTTCAGAGAGGAATCACATTTGTTTCTCAACAAATAAGAAGTGTATTACATTAATAATGAATCCTCCTGCAACATATTAATGTAAAGACCATTTGAAGGAGTTCACTGAATACTATCCTCTTTGGTAGAGTGGTACATTAAAGTGTTACGTTTTAGTCTCTTAAATACTTTGTGAGAAATAAATAGTATTAAGGCTTCATATATAGCAAAGAGTGAGTACTTCAGCTAATGGTTTACTTGGCATAAATTCTTGACTACATTGAAAGGCATTGATTTGCATTACACATCACCAAAATGTACCCAGAGTAGGATTTGTGACTTGAAATCCACTGAACCACTCAGCTTTGAGGGGGCTTCGCTCATCATCAGAAGTAGTGAAATGAAAAGTGCTGCTTTGCTTACATTTGCAATTATTTCTGTTTGAATTAATTCTCCACAAAAACGAATCCTCCTTACCTCCAGGAGGCCATTTTAAATACAACCAACACAGTGGGGGATATTCTAGTTAGACTGTCACGCTAAAACTATGAAGTGGACAGGTAGCAGACAGACTGCACTGCTTACTTTGAAAGCAAATTGTTCAATTGCACTGACCAATTTTCTCAGCTACTGCGTTATAAAGATTTTGTGATTGTTCAAAACAGTAAGTTGGCTTTGCTTTCATGACTGAACTTCAGTAGAAGCTTGTCCTACAATCTCCTACCAGCTTTCATTCTAGCTACCCTCATTAACTCCACAGACAATGATGTTCTTCTACCAGCTGTTTCTATTATCCAGCCAATGGGTGATTATTTGGTGCCAAAAGAGTTCACACTGAAAATACAGGTTGAAACATCTGCATAATAGTAGCCTGGTGTGACACATAATTATTCTACGCTTGTCAGGCAATCAGATGGAAGCATATTTAATTGTTTTCTTTGCTCCATTTGTAAGTCCATCAGTAAACAATACTTTGCCAGAAGTACAGCATTACCTTTCCTCACCATTCTGTCAAATTGTGTAGATTTGATCTCCATTAGTGCTTCAAGTTCTCATGAAACTAACTGCAACTATACACACACACACAAATAAAACATTGCTGCACATTACCACGTTGATAGCATCCAACTCTAAATGCATTCTAATTCGGTCATGTTGATGCAGTATACTGGGCTTATTTGTTATTCAATCATTAAACATGTAACATGTGAAACGCAAAATGTTACAAAATTCTGTTTCAACAGCAAACCCCACTATTGTTAGTTTAATTTGAACATATCACAACCTTCTGCAAATAACCTTGGAATCTTCTACTTCATGTGTTAAAAGACCAGAAGCCAAAAAGACTGAACTAGACCCTCCTTGCCGCTACAGTCTGTTTGGATACCTGCAGTAAAACTGTGCCAGAAACAAATTACACTGTTTCTGTTCTGTGGATAGCTGGGTCACATTCATTTGCTTTTATTACAACATCTTAACATGATAACTGGTAACTATGTGAAACGGTGTTCATATAAAACACAGATTTTACATTTCTAACCATTGATGCAATGGCTACAATACAGTCACTATCAAAAATTAAGAGAACTGCAGTTTGGTTGATTGGTTCATATCCTCTTGCAGCTCCTTCAGGGTGCATAGCTCCAGTAATGGAATGAAATGGCAAGTACATTAAATAGCAAGGCAGATTTCTTAGGCAGAAATTATGATACTGTTACTCCTTTTGCACAGTATCTATTTTCATTGACTTCTCTACCTTCAATAGGATGAATATTACATTTACATTAGACAAATATATTTAGTAAGCAAAGGACCTGAGGTAAAAATTAGTTAAAGAGAGTAATCACACAGGAAAGGCTTGCACAGAATGACAGGAATTGCCACTTACGATGAGGTGCACCTCAATTAATAACAAAAAAATGTAAACTCAGGGTATACAGCTGAACAGGTAGTTTCATAGTTCTTAAATACCACTATCCACCCTACTAGAGTTCACAATCAGTGAACATAGGCTTGGACCAATTTTTATGTATTTTATTGGCTGCTTGCCCATTGCAAATTCCCAATGCATCACACTGCTTCCAGTTTATCATATTGGGTGATGCCATCACATAGTGGATTTGAAATTCATGATTGAGAGACGGGTCTACTTGTTAATGCCTGGGCCATATTTTCTTCTACTCTTATTATATTACTATTGTTTTTCTCTATGGGATGCCAAGAAGGACAGATCCCCACTGCCTTATGTGGACAGCAAAGAATAGGACCATATAAGGCCACTTTACATTTTTGCTTCCAATCATTTCTGAAGTAAAGATGACTAATTTAAAGACTTCCCTCAGACATGCATGCAAATCTGCTACTACAATTCGTACCAACAGCTTAAAGCAAAGGCCTAGGGGCCTAAGTCAATTATGCTTTAAATTCTAGTTTACAGTGAACCTTTTGAGGTTGATTAACTGGAAAGGATCAGGTGCTAGTAATCACTGTAATTCTAGAGCAAAATTGCTTTTGTTTGTTTAATCTATAATTAAATTATACATATTAGGTATAGTGGGGGATTTTATTGTATGGATTATTTTATTAAAGTTGTTCCATTATCAAGGATTGTTAATTTTATAAGTCAATTTCTTTGAAATCCTGATACATTTCTCATTTCTCTTACATAAAATGTGTTACAATTCAGTCTAGAAAATATACTCAATAAGCTATAACAACAGTTATTTTCTCTCTCTCTTCCTTCTTAATGCTAGTTTCATAAATATAAAGAATTTGCATAATATTTTTCATGTTATTAAAGTAATGCGCATAAGCAATCAATAAACGTAACAGTAACATTACATTATCATCTTAATATGTATTTTTATTCATATCCTATGCTTATCCAATTTGCTCTAAACATAGTTTTATAATTTTCATAACCTAGATATATTAAGTCCAAACCAGAAACCTTCAAGCTCAATACTTTAGACACACAATCCACAAAGAATTAAGGGCAATAGATAAGATGGTTATTGCTGCATTTAAAGATTAACCTTCTTCCTACCTTCATCTATTTGAATGGGTAATACAATTTAAGAGAGCCAGAAAAAAGAACAAATCAGGCTGATGTGTCATCTTCACTGTCAGGAGGTAAAAACATACTAAGGCTAGCACTAGCTCTTCCATACTCATCCTCTCTCACGTTCTACTTGCTTAAGTATTCCCAGGAAAATACTATAAGATGAGGCAGTGTCTCTAAGTCCAAAGAGGAGATCTGCAGGTCTTTAGGCCACACAGAAACCACTGCCATGGTGGAAACAACAGTCTGTCTGACAGTGTAATAAGAACACATTCATTCTATTCTCCCCCTGGCCAGATGAAGCTAGCTCTCTACCCACACAACTGACCTTCCTGGTATTCCCCTTTGTCTTGGGTTAACAAGGATTCATACTGCACTAAGCAATAGCCATACATAACACAGAAACTCTGTCTGTTTCCCCTCTGCTTTCAAACAAGCTTCTGAGGTAATTCCTACTAAAAATTACTGCCCTGTCCTCGAGCAGGCAGTTCACCATCAGCTCTCTGCATTTCTACCCCAACATTGACTCCTTGATCCTCTGCAATCCAGCTTCTGCACAGCTCACTCCACTGACACTGCTCTCCTGGTTCTCACCAACTCCCCCATATCTGCTTGAGCAGCCTCCCTCTCCTCAGTCCTGATCCTCCTTGATCTCTCTACAGCTTTCCACTCTGCTCTCACTCCAACCTTCTCTCCTCCCTTGCTAAACCTTGGAATCTGTGAAACTGGTCTCTCCTGATTCTGCTCCTACCTCAATGACCACACCTACCAAATGACACCTCTGCCTGTCTGTCTGCTATTTCCTCCTGGAGGCACTTGCATCACCTCAAGCTCAACCTCTCTAATTCTGATCTCTTTTTTCCCTCCTCCTCCTCACCTTCTACTGATCTCTCCATCTCAATTCCCTTGGAATCTACCACACTCTCCCCCTCGTCTTCCACTAGGTGTCACCCTTGATCCTGCTCTATCCTACTCTCAGCACATCTTCTGAGCTGTTCCGCAGTCTTGTAATGTTGCACTGTATATAATTATGCTTCCTTATGATCCTGCTTGCTCATACATTGTTGAAACTCCTGTTGTTTTACTGTGAGTTCCTCTATGTCCCCTACCTTTAGCACATATATAGGACGTCACTTCATAATGTTACCTTGTTACCTCTTTTAACTAGGATGTATGCTTTGTATTTTGTATTAATTGTACTTCTGCACTTTTGTAATCCTGAAATTGTACTTTGTATTGATTATACTACTGCATTTTAGTAATGCTAAAACTGAATTTTGCATTGATTTGTAATTCTGAACTTTTGTAATGTAAGTCCGCCAATCAAGCAATCAACAATTAACTCACTCAGGGGAGGGGGAAGTCCATTTGGGAAACTGTTCTGGGTACCACACACCAGACAGGAATCCAAAACTGTGTTCTTCAGGCATCAGAAGCCACAAACTACTGCCTCAAGAAGAGACATGCTCTGTTTGAATGGGCAATAGGTTTGATTATACATTTAAGTGTATTATTCAGTGCCTTAAATTAAAATGTTACCAGTATTACAGATACAGTACTTAGATAATAACTTAAATAAATAAATAATACATAAAACAAGGAACTGAAGAAATGTCAGTAAGATCCAGGTGACATAAACCCTTCCTCTAAGAGCAAGGCTAACCGGCTAAGTGATCATTTCCATCAGTAAGACCTATTGTTACTGGCCTTCTCAAATACTTTTCATTAAATAAATATTCTCAATCACAGTGAGCTACAGACACAGAGCCTTGGGGTAAGCCATGGATCTTCATAATGAAGCTTGACAATATGCAATCACACACACAAGTAATTTACATTTACATTTAAGCCTGCATGGCATAGCTGCTGCTATAATGTTTTCAGATTCTTCAAATTTTTAACAGAGGATGTGCTTGTGTAAAGATGTGTTGCAGTGGTGCATTATGTGATCTATATAAATATCTGAAAGTATGTGCAGTGTGTGTGTTGTGTTCTAACTAAATGTGCAATTGCTTAGGCTGAGGATATATTCAAAACAAATTTAATGTACAACTGTATTACTTGTATCAATGCATAAAATACATTTTCACTGTGGTATTAAACTTAAATTCAGTCCCAATTTCACTCCCAGGTTTATTTATTTTTTAAGTTTATGATTCAAATGTTAACCATGCCCACAAAAGAGTTAAAAGTGAATAATCATCCAGGATAGCTCTTCAAGTAGTGTAAAAAGCATTAGCAACTACATTTATCCAAATTAATCCAAACATTTGAGAAAAATATGTGATGAATGTTCCTAGACATTTTTAAAATGTAATATATAAGGTATGTAAAAAGAAATATGCTGAAAGATATTCACTGATATGGACTGTTATAATATTGATACAAAAACAAAACACAAAAATCATACTAGCCAGCACTGTCTGTTTGTTTGTTAGGTATTTTTCTGGTTCTATACCTATAGAAGATTGAAGGCTCTTTCCATATGTAACTTATGCAAAGCATGTGTAAGATTTTCCAAACCTAAAGGCTTGTGAAATTATCTTCATATTCATGCTGAGTGCCTCCAAATGTATCAATTTGAAACACACAGCTAAATGTGTTCATGTTGTAAGATTACCAGCACATTACTGGGGGGTATTTTGATGTATGTTCATCTTTCATGAGTTAAGACAGGTCTGAAAATAGAACTCCAGAGCTGAAAGGTTTCCACCAAAAAATAAAAGAATATGCCAAGCAACTTGGCAACTCATGAAGCAATTGCCACACAGGAAGAAAAAATGTTTTCAGAAACAAACATCTTCCCTCTAATCACAAGCTTCTGCCTGCTGAATGACTATTCACTTAACTCTGCTGAAAATTAATTGTGTGTGGATGTGAGGTTTAATTTGTTTGTGTGAAATGATTGCAGTGAAATCATTAAGATACAAAATAGTGAGAATGTCAAGTGTGTAGATAGGAAGCAAAAACAACAGAAACAATAATAAAACAAAGATTAAAAACATAACAAATTATTTTTGATGATGATAAGATTGATAAGACTTTTTTAAATCCTAGTCTTTGCTTATTGATGTGAAGGGAACAGATAGATAATAAGACAATAGCACGTAAGACAAAAGCACCTAACATCCTAATTTTGCCACATTAAAACAATACACAGTAGTTTTACACAACATGCCAAACATGAATAAAATGTATCAGAATGAGCATAACAATGGTTTCACCAAAAGGGTTAAAATTACCAAAACTTCAAAAGGCAAATCTGGAAGCCATGTTTATACTGTTATATTTTCTTCTTAATTCTTTATCAGCAGAAGGGATTGTAAACACAACCATGCAGGTATAAAATAAGAAATGCTCAATAACCTTTGATATCTCTTGGGTCATGTTCACATGTTTCAAGAATAATCAATTCTGTTTATTGTGATGCCATGCACATCCTGCTCTGATTCATGAGATGGTAGACATGTATGGCCCATGTGTGTTAATCCCTTGCAGCTGCCGTAAAATGTAATTTTATTTGTATGACGTTTATGGTTCTTTAATTTTTTCATATGTTGTGCATGGAAAACAAATTAAACTCTCAGTTCTATGTTTGTATGTAATTCACAAGCTTCATGTATTGACCTTCATAGTTTTCAAAAGGCATAGACTGGAAATTGAAATTCAGACAAGCACACAGAGCGTCAATCAACACAAATGCAACACAAAGTGTAAAGCGCATGTTTTCATCAATCAAGGACTGCCGATGTAAAATTGCTTATAGTTAAATCTGGGTCAGTGATCTGTTCAGGCACAAAAACATATTAGCAATCTAAGGAATAGAGAAAAGCAGAGACAGTAAATTTGTGCTCTCCCCCCATCATTATAAAAACATTTGTCTAAATCAATTAGACTGCTAGTTGTTCTACAACCTTCATTGATAACACATTCTGTATTTTGTTGCACCAACCTGCAACAGGCAGAAAGACCCAACGTATCTAGTGAATTGAGTATTGTAAAACCCTAGGCACTAAATTAAGTTCATTTCAGTGCTGTACCTGCCCTGTAGATAGGCGAAGCACTTATGTCTCTAGTGGTATCAGTCCATCAGTTTCTTCCACGCACTGATTCTTTCCTTTAAAGGGAAAAGCTGTTAGTCTAAAATAAGCTCTGCATTGGTCCAGTGAGAATAATGGCATGCATGGAAATGTGTGTGTGTGCGTGTGTGTGTCATCAGTATCTCCCAGTTTAAACTGTAATGGCAGAGGAAGCTATCCCATGCTTATAGGCACTAGAGTCAGCAGTGCAATTAACCTTTGAGAAGGTAACAAACCCAAATTCTATGCAGGCTAAACATTTACATTAACGTACATTTCAAAGGAGACCACCACTGGGGAATATTCCTATACGTTTTTTTGTTTAGTTTTTTAAAATACATTCATTACTCTGCAACAAGAAATTATTTTTCATCAATATATTAAATGTTGTATGTTTTATCCTAGGTAAAGGGTGGAATGCACCTCCAACATTAATTTCACCATATTGCATGGGTATATTTCTACTGCACATATATTACAAATATTAGAAAAGGATTATCTCAAAAGAACAAGTTGTGTGCTCATGGATACACTATTTCAAAGCATTTACAATGCCTTATACTTACTGCTCCAAATAGCAGCATAATTAAATCAAAATCAACAAAATAAAAAAAAACAATAACAGCTTCCTTAAAGTAGCTGACAATAGAAAGATAATTACCATACACAGAGCTAATTTAATAATGTGTTTGAAGCTATTGAGAGGAAGGGTCTTGTGTAATTTATTTCACTTGGGAAGATGTAAAGAACAGCACAGCATTTGGTGTCCACATGCTTTTTCTCAGATATCTCTGTGGCGCAGGGCAATTAGTCACGTCAATGGTTGGCTTATTCTCAAACTCTGAAATGTCTCAAACTGAATGCTTTAATTCTACATGAATATATGTATGTGTGACATCCTTGAAAGTGAACATGTTATAATAGCGATGGGGTAGACACATTGCAAGAAGTAGAGACCAAGTATTAAATAAAGAAGATTTTGAATCCCCAAGAACTTAAAAAAACAACCAAGATGAAGACCAGATAGACGATGGGAAGAGCAGATTAGAAGCTTTCCGCAAGTAGCCTGGAAAGTCACATTGTAGATCAAAACACGTGGAAAAATATTAGAAGAGGCCTTCATCCACCAGTAGATCAACAAAGGCTGATGATCCTCACTGAGCTCAAAAACTAATGTGTATTTTCTCCACCCTGAATAAATTCAAAATCTGAATATAACACAGGTACACTGAATTACCAGCTCTTCTTTTTGGTTCTTCATTCCCACAGCATACTGGCTTATCCTCTGACTGTGTTCTGCTTTGCTTTTTTGCTTTGTGTGCACACAGCTCACTCGGTACTTGTGGATCCATATATGCTTCTAACCACTCTGCCCAAGGCTGTATAGCAATATTTATTCAATTACACAAATGAATGTGGAACGAATCACATAGGCAATGTATAAAGGGATTTTAATTCTTCATGCTTTATTCCTGTGCTATTAAATCTCAGCTGTAGGAGCATCTTGACCACAGAGGTATCTTATTATATACCTTGATGTGGTGATAGCAATCAACACCCGTGGCGTAAACATTGAGGACCAGGAGAAAGGTATTTTGATATATAGTGACAGATTGTTGACTTTTACTGTCAGTGATAATCACAACCTTTCATTTTCAGTGGTGGTTACTGATAACTCTTCCTTCAAATATTCATTTGACCATTAATTTGACAGCTGAACAGATAGATAGACTATAGACAGAAACACAGACATAAACATAACCAGACAGATTGATAGTCAGACATGTACTATCATACTTAACATATGGCAATATGAAAAAATATTCGATTCCTGCTCTGTCGCCCCACCGCACCACTCAAAGCTTTTCTTGTTGTGCCTCTGCCACTTTTTAATAGTCACATTTGATATGACAGAAATGAGCCACTAAGCTGATGTGCTCTGATTTGTGCATCTGTTTGGAGAGCTACACAGATTAACAGCTGCCCATCTTTAATCAATGAGCCCAAGCACAATCTCTGTTGGGCCACCTTTCAAGAATACATTTTAGCTACAATTTGCTGAAACTGAAACTCTTAAGTCCTTTTATTTTTTTATGCAACTTCTACTTAGAATTCATATAATTCAGCATAGTTTTGTTGGACCAGTAAATACTCAAAACCATTAATTTTAATTTTAATATTTATGAATTCAATTAATCGAGAAAACATCTGTTGACACTGGTTAATTATAATTAAGCTTCTTAGAGAGAAATCAACCAGGGCTGAAAAGACAGTCACTTGGGATTTCATCCCACCTTCTCAGTTGAACATGGCTTATCACAATGAGTTCCAGATATAACCTTCAGCAAATTCCTTATGGGTGTGTGTGTATTTTGAGAGAGAGGATACTGCAGAACATATATAAACTGCTATGAAAATATTTGCAAACTTCATTAATAATAATAACCAGTCATTTCAAGTTGATTGGTCAGGTTTCAAAAGGAAAATAGATATATTCATAAATAAATACATGTTTGAATAGCTTTAGGCTTTGCTTGTCACATCTGTTTTCATTGACAGTCATTGTATACATTGAAGACATGAAAACAAATAAACAAAAAATTTCAATATATCTGGCATGTGTCAACTACATATGTGCAAAGAAAATATGTGTAGTTTAAGTATTGTTTTAATTAATTGTTAGTACAACCATCTTCTGTAGTCATATGGCAAGTTAAAAAACAGGTGAACACTGTATACTTTATTATAGCAATGGTGTTGGTAATAATGCTAAATAAAGACAAAGCAACAACATCCTTTAAACCCACAGCCATTACGTTGTTGTAACATTGTTCTTTTCATTGTAGTTAAATAAGGAGGCAATTATTTCCCTGTGGGGGAAAGTAACTAAGAAATTGATATTCACTTCAAGGGTTACAGTGTTCAATAATGTTAAATAAAGGGGCAATTAATTCCCAACTGTGATAAAGACCCAAGAGATTGACTTGCCAGGCATTTAGATACAACTCTTCTTGCATCGTTAAAATTGACCTCAACAGGTCTTCCAAGAATGATATGGTTTGACAAATATGTAGTTTAGGAGTGAATAATCCAATTAATGAGTATCTGGTTTCAACAACCATTTCAAGGCAGAAACAAAAGCTATAAGTTTCATACTAATACATTGTATAAGGAATTTGGTGTCTATTGAATTTGGACTTGCCTGTAAATAATGAAGAAATACAATAGGCATGATATACAAATATAAACAGGCAAATAGGCATGAAGAGTGTATTTCAGTTTGACCATCTGTAAAACAAAATGTGACCCATGAAAAAAAAATATATATATGAAGAAATTGCACCAACCTTTTTTAATTATACGATTAGCACTAACCAACAGATGCAAAACAAAGATATACTACATTCACTCGCTATTATAAATTACTGAAAATAAGGTTACAAAGGGCATAATTAGATTCCTAATGTTTTTTAATGTGCCAATGAACTGAGGGTACATTAAATACATTACCTCTAGCATCACATTAATAAATTATTAGAATTACTTTTACCATGGGTTCAAGGCAGGCAGGGCATTTTAGGTCTTTGTATAGTTTTTAAACTTTTAAGAATAATCTAAATTCTACAGTTTTCTGTTTTGAAGGTTGCACAGTCTATAAAAGTAGTAAACTATGACAGCATTACAGCAGAACCAGGGAAATACTCACAAATTAAATCTCGCTGAAATTGTACAACAGTGCTCTATTAACTCAACTATATTGTCTGTTTAATCTTGTATACAACATTGAAAGTGCCAGCAGAGAGACAGAAACTGAGAGAGCTCAAAAACAAAAGGCCATTTAGCTCTGATTTTGATGGCCCTATAAACTCCTTTGATATCTGAGCCCCAAAAGGTGAAGGTAATCACTCACTGGCTTATTGCAATGCCACACCACTTCTGTTTTCAAATCCAACCTAGTCCACCTATCATCACCCCTTAGAAGAGGTGTCAGTAACCGCGACTTACACATTTTGCCAATTAACAGACCCTCTTTAAACATAACTATTAACGTGAAACTCATTTTCCAAGTATTCTGTCAGTGGTGACCATTTAATAATCAAACTTCCTTCATGGTACGCATTGACAAATCCAATCTTTGACCTTCCTGCAAATCACAAATTACAAATGTATATTACATTTTTACTCATAAGTAGTAAAAACTGCACTGAGAAATGAGTAGAAGTATTTTATTTGCAATTTGCAGGTATGTCAAACTTTTGTTTTTCGCCTTAATTTGTTTTCCCCTTCATTGTTATCACCAGTTTATACAGTTATAAAGGAATTCAATAAAAAAATAAACATCCTATATATGTTTTTTTAAAGCCAAAGAATATTGCTGTTTGCTACTACTGCTAGTTTGATTAACCACAATTACATTAATCCTTTTTATTGTTTGTATTTGTATTAATTTATACTGATTTGTAATTCTATGTTCTCTTATTTTTTCTTCTACATATTGAGACACTAATCTGTATGTTTTGTTGTTGTTTTTGTAATACTAAGAATTGTTCTTGTATTACTCCTGAGAGGACTCAAGTCAATGGGTTGTCAGAGAAAGACCTAGGTATGAATCATAGATTAGAGGAAAAATGTAAAAACAAACAAACAACAACAGCAACTGTATCTGCTCATTGCTGGAGGCTCAGGGTAGTATTTGACAGTGAAGCCAAAATATAATGGAAAGCCATCCCCCTTAGAGGCCAACACACTGCAGCTGATCTACTCAAAGGCACACTGCCAAACATGCTGGAACCCAATGGTCACCCAGTGAGAAATTCCTATTCATTATCTTCCACACAACTAACCAGCACTCATATCTGACTTAGGCTGGGATTAAATCAAAAGTTTGACCCACCTGCTAATAGAAAACTAGAGAACTGTACTCAGTTGCGGCTTCATTTTTAGTAAGATGCCACTTTCTTCTAATCATAAATATAACCGCTATAATGTACAAGTTTGTAGTTTGCTATTAGCGGGTGGGTCACAGTTTTGATTTAATCGGGCCCTTAATTAACCAAGTTACAGCTAGACACTTTTATACACCAAGACCCCTCTGGAGTCCTGTACTCAAACCAGTCCACTAGGAATCACTCAGTGATACAGAACTATAACCAGCCATAGCTTTGCCTTAAATGCATGCATTTCAATAAATCCTGGTATTTTTCACTAAGACAAATCAAGTCTTCTATCTGCCATACAACTAAAATCCACTGTTTTACACCCTACAGCAACTTCTTCTATCCACTGAAAGGAACTTCAAGGGAATCTGACAGGAAGCTAAAGCCTGCAGAGACACAACAAAGCAAGCATGTTAGTGTTATTCAACCCCCTCACTTAACGCCAATCCTTTTCATGACATTGGCACCATCCCAAAATGAGGTGGATACATGGACATTATACAACACTCACTTGCTCCGCTTCCTATTTCTACCCAGTGAAGCTAAAAAATGCAGCCCCAAGGGTGGGTAATTAGATTTATCCTTTATTATTTTTGTGCTTTGTTACTGTGGTTCTTCTGTCAGAGGAGAAATGTAATAAATATTGATGTTTGGTACAGGAAAGGCAGAATGTCAGTCCTGCAGTATTTTCCCTAATCAATCTGCTGTGGCTTTTTACATTTTCTTTTCTTATTTATTAATTTCCCTCTCTCTGAAGATGTGAATGTGCCAACAGCCATTCATGCAATCTCTGTGCTTGCTCTCTTCATCATGCCCCCAGCTACTTTGCTTCCCAGCTGGTGGTAAAAAAAAAACAAAAACACTGCCTTCAGTGCAGAACAGTAGATTGTGATCGCTGACAACAGAAGATTATGCCAGGGCTTTAAACCTCACAGTGATCTGTGATGATAATAATAATAATCATAAAAATGATAATAATATTACAAATAATATACATTATAATGATAACGATAATTTAAAGAACAATATGAACCTTTTTTTAAAAATGATTAGCTACCTTCTACTTTTAAATTATTCTTTACCAGAACTTTTCATTTTTTATAAACAAATAAATAAATAAAACAAGGCTTTCAATAATAAATACACAATTTATTGTATCTAGATCCCCCCTACCCTGCTTAACACAATATGTTCTAGAACATTCTAGGTATTGTTAGCAACCTTTATAACAATTATTTATTTTGTGACAAAGACCGCAACAGCACACCTTCGCATCTCCCCCTTAAATAAAACTAGTGTTGTATTAGCTAGGTCAGAGTGAATATCAGCTCCAGAGGTTGTATCTGAACACACTTGGAAAACTCATATCGTGGTCATATTGTTTTTGCTGCATCAGCAGGAGCAGGTAGGGCTGGGAAGGTTTCGAGTTATGAATAAGCTGAATGGCGACAAATGCAAATCAGGAGTACTGCATATTTTCCCCACACTTCAGTCACAAAGCCTGTACAGTTCCTATGCAGTTCACCTACAGCAGCAGTGCCCTCTTTGAAGGAAAGAGTGAGGAGAGGAAAGGGTTAAGTGAGAAAGGAAAGAGGTGCTGTAAATAATTAGAGGATCAATATCAGGTGGCAACACAGGGGGGTGCTTTCCTTCATGCCCTAACAATCGGGGGCTCGCACTGAATACAAACACAGGCACTGCATTCATTCACAGCAAGGTCCCTCTCCTCTCCCAGTTTTAGGAAAAAAAAAATGCTATGTAGATTTCTCTGTATAAGCCCCCACACAATTTCTGTCACCCTCACCCCGACCCCCATGAAATATGTGAAAAAAAAGACCTTACCAGCTTCACGTGGAGAATCCCAAATCTTTTAATTCATGCTGCCACGCAAGACATTAAATCCAAACGCCTTTGAGTGTTGAAGAGAGACTGAAGATGCCATTGAAGAGAAGAGATTTGGAGGGAAAAAAAAGATTTAAGAAAGGGGGGTGGGGGAGCTGAGCAAGGTTTGAGACTGAATCATCCGCGCCCCCCGAATGTTCAGTATTGAAAGTCGCCCTCCACCTCCAGTAAAGTGCTCACACGTACATGCAGGCACATGCAGTACACACACACACACACTCTGGCTATACCTATAGATCAGTGCAGAGGAGAAGAGAGAGAGAGAGAGAGAGAGAGAGAGAGAGAAGAGATGGTGGGGGGGTGAGGACAGTGCAAGGTGGAGGGAGGAGCTGCACTGCGTTCAAAACAGAGATGGAAAGAGGGAGGGAGGAAGAGGGAGTGTGCAAGAGGAAAAGAGAGACTGACTGCATACAGTAGATCCCGCACAAAACGAGAATCTGCACTAATGAAATTCAATTCCCACGTTCCATCATAGCTGCAATAGGGAGGGAGGGAGGCGGGGGGGGGTTGTGCTGAAGGGAGATGACAAGCCTGTCATTGAAACCAGAAAGATTGAACATATGGGAGGGGGCAGGAGTTGTGCTGATTTTTGCTTCTTTATCACCCCCCCCTACACACACACACACACACACACACAACTACAACCACCGCCCCTCATCGTCTTTCTGTGCACAGATGATTTATGCCCCTTTCTGAAAAGCATGTTTATTGTCAAAGTAAACCATGCGCACACAATGTGATAAATGGATCGGGAAGAAGGTAAATGGGCAGGAGGGAGTATAAACAGGCCCAGAGCACTGGGGACAGTTAAAACAGGCCGGGGGAGAGGAGTGGTGGCCTAAGACATCCAGCTCAACAGACAGACAATGTGTCTCTGTAACTCTTCTCTTGCATAAACACAGAGGCCGTTTTTACATTCTGATGGGGAAACTGATTTTAAAAGGCAGGCAGGCAGGCAGACAGGACTTGCAGGGAACAATTTAGATGTTCAGTGTGATGCTCATACTGGCAACATTCAAATGTCAAGACCAATAACCAAACAGAGCATCACAGTAAAATAACAGCTACAATAAATGCTGGACAGCACCGGTGGCCATATAGCCAGGTAGACAAGCTGACTCTTAGGTAGACAAATGCAAAATAAATAGACAAATAGATATTGAAAGACTGATAATACTTGAAAGATATATCCAGTTGCAAGGTTTGTGTGGTTTTTGTTTAGATTTTCATACAACAGTATGGACTAAAACAATTAATATGTATATTTATAAGAGGCATGAAAAAACACATAAATGTCAACATGTAAATGGAAATACTTTGATGAGAGATATGTAGATTTTTGGATTACAATTATCTGAATATTATTAAAATTAATGTACAGCTACAGAATGTCTTGTTATGATTAATGTAAGTTTTCTTTTAAATGTGACGCTGTTGATATTTTAGTCATTGTGCTTAGATGACTACATTACATGACCAAAAGAATGTGGACACCTGCTCATCTAACATCTCATTCCATAATCATAGGCATTACTGTGGAGTTAGTCCACCATTTGCTGCTATAATAGCCTCCACTCTTCTGGGAAGGCTTTCCACTAGATGTTGGAACATTGCTGGAGGGATTTGCTTCCATTCAGCCACAAGAGCATTAGTGATGTCTGGCACTGATGTTGGGTGATTAGGCCTTGCTCGCAGTGGGCGTTCCAATTCAGCCCAAAGGTGTTTGATGGGGATGAGGTCAGGGCTCTGTGCAGCCCAGTCAAGTTCTTCATCACCAATCTCGACAAACCATTTCTGTATGGATCTCGCTTTGTGCACCAGGGCATTGTCATGCTGAAATATTGCCAAAAAGTGCAAAATCGTCTATAATGTCATTGTATGCTGTAGCGTTAAGAATTCCTTTCCCTAAATAAGGGTCCAATTTTGACCCATGAAAAACAGACACAGATCATTATTCCTCCTCCACCAAGCTATACAGTTGGCACTATGCCTTCGGGCAGGTAGCGTTCGCCTGGCATCCTCCAAACCCAGAATTATCCATCAGACTGCCAGGTGGTGAAGTGTGATTCATCACTCCAGATAACGCATTTCCACTGCTCCAGAGTCCAATGGCAGAAAGCTTTACACCACTCCAGCCGCCACTTGGCATTGCGCATGGTGACCTTAGACTTGTGTGTGGCTGCTTGGCCATGGAAACCCATTTAATGAAGCTCTGGATGAATAGTTAGTGTGCTGATGTTGCTTCCAGAGGCAGTTTTGGAACTAGGTAGGGATTGTTGCAACTGAGGACAGATGAGTTTTACGCACTACGCGTCTCAGCACTTGGCGGTCCCGTTCTATGAACTTGTTTGGCTCCACTTCGTGGCTGAGCTATTGTTGCTCCTAGACATTTCCAGTTCACAATAATAGCACTTACAGTTGACCAGGGCAACTCTAGCAATGCAGAAATGTGACGAACTGACTTGTTGGAAAGGGCTCTTCAGTACTGCCCATTCTACTGCCAATGTTTGTCTATGGGGATTGCATGGCTGTGTTCTTGATTTTATACAGCTGTCAGCAATGGGTGTGGCTGAAATGGCCGAATTAGAAGAGGTGTCCACATACTTTTGGCCATGTAGTGTATATTGTAGACTTCTTTATGATTATAAAGTATCTCATTCCTTTATATATATAAATATAGACAATATCTTCCTGGAAGCACATTGCTAAATGCACCTGCCATTCAGCTACAAAAAACAACACAGGAGCTTTCTTCATCTACTGTCATGTACAGGTGTACAACTTACTGAATGTCTTTTTATATCCACAAATTATTAAATACCACTTGAGCAATTCAGGGCTTTTGTCCATTGCACAACAGGAAATTGGGTTTTGTTTTCCTAATTTTTAAAATGTCGTCCGTTCTACTACTGCCCATTGCAGAAATAAATGGCCCAAATATGAAAAAAGCATGTCATTCCTCAGATATGATGCAGTATGTGACAATATGAATAAGCCATCTTCCATTATTCCCTCATGAACTTAATTACTATAAAAGCACATAGCATTTTATGCTCAAACTTTTCTACACACTTGTCCTTTAAGGGAAATCTCTGCAGACTTGCAGACATTACATTGCGTTACCTTGTCTGTGCAGGTGACATCACCAGAACAGTTTTAACTTATTTTAAAATTTGACACAATTAATTTGCATTTTAGCTAATGCTGGCTTATTACTTAAACTTTAGTTTGGAGATCATATAAGTATAATCTTAATAATAATAATGAAGTACATTTGGAAGGAAAAGCATACTGTGGACAGGAAATCTACTATTTTGCCTGACGAGAAAAGAATTTCATGATGTATCCTACCAGTGCTCACTCATGGCTCTGAAATCTGGTGACTCAATATAAACATGTTACAGAAACTGTGGATGACACAACGCATGGAAAGATATATGATTAGAATAACCAGAAGAAAAATAAAAATAAACTAATGGATCCACGCACAAATAAAAATATGTGGCAATGAGTGAAAATGTTAAAATGGCAATGGGCCGGACACATTGCAAGAAGAACGAATCAAAGATGGCCAAATGAAGCTATCGAATGGACCCTAAGGAATGAAAAAATGCTAGCACATTCTATAAAACTAGAAGATGACCACATAAAAGATGGTAAGATAAAATAATACATTTGTGACATGGAGAAAAGAAGCTGTAGATTTAGGCTGATGATCTCTCTCTCTCTCTCTCTCTCTCTCTCTCTCTCTCTCTCTCTCTCTCTATATATATATATATATATATATATATATATATATATAGTAGATATATAAAATACTGTATTATTACAATATTCTTCCAGCTAAAATAATAAATTGAATACATTCCAATGTTCACAGTTGTTTTTTATTACTGAAAATTACCAATTGTATGAGAAACTGTGTAGGGGTAGACTTCCTACCATTATAATTTAATGAACCATACCTTTCAAAACGTTGTTTGGCTCTCATCAACCTACTGAAAATCATTTGTCTGGAACATTTTAGCTCATGCATACTGTATGGCTCTTAGTGTTTACAGTCAAAGCAAAACATGAGTAGTCACCTCCTGCATAAACAATGTAAATTATGGACTATGGTGTCTAGTAAGCTCAGATGCTTATAAGTGCAATAATTTTACAACATTACATATAATTTTATACAACATCCTGCAATGCAGAAACATCAAGGAGAGATATACTCATATAATTAATAATTATTTCTTAGCAGCCTTATGCTTTTCCCTTATCCAGGGCAACGTATAGTACACGAGAAACATTGTGAAGCATTACAAAAGTGCAGTCATGCAATCAGTACAAAACATAATAAGCACACATCCTAGCACAATGAGCTAGTAAGTGCAGACAGTTAAGTCCTAAGTATGTGCAAAAGGTAGGGGAAACTATAGTAGAAGTTGCAGTAACACAATAGAAATGCTAACAATACAGGTATGCAGGAGCATAATTAAGCATAGTTTAATACATTATAATTATAATATTTATTTTCTTATTTAATGTATAAGTAACCAATACAAAACCAAAAATAATCTGTGACATACCAGATAAAAGAGACATCATGGAAATGCCACAACTTCTACATATGTGTACGGGAAGATGAAACCATAAACTTTGCAGGCGTGACATAGAAAAGAGAAGCTGTAAATCGAAGCAAGTGGAAACATTCTGATCAATTGGCATAATGGTGATTACAGTAGAAAATAATCAGGATGAATATGAATGGCAAGGGCTGCAAAGACAAACGCCTCTAATGTGATTTGTCCAAAACTGACAAATCAACAGACAAACAGATAAGACATGTTTTGTAGTGGTAGTTCTATCATGGCATGTGACTCCTTTAATCTCAGTATGTCTGACAAAAACATATCCGCAGCAAAATGCCAAGACATAACTGACAAAGAAGGATTCCTACTTGAGAAAAGCATGTAAGATGTTACTTCACTAGTGAGACACAACCAATACACAAAAAATGCTTAAAGGGACCAATTTTAACCTACATTATATGTGTGTGTGTGTGTATATATATATATATATATATATATATATATATATGATGGTTGGATCTAACATTCACAGTGAGATTGTGTCTACAATATGTCTACTTCTAGACCTTATTTATATGAAACAAATGTATTTTTCTTTTACTTTTTTTTTTAAGTAAATCTAAAGACTAAGAATTCTAAAGAATTCCAGGCAAACAACTCAAGAGATTCACATAAATGAAAAAAATAAATCAAGCTAATTAATTTATTCAAGCCCTGGCAAAGAATTCTGTATTTTCAAATATATTTATTTTATTAGCGCTCCCTACATAACTTATGTTACACCACGCACTTGTAAAGCAAAGAGAAAACATAACGATTGCTAAATGAGAAGGAATCTCTTACAATTACTAGGCAAAAACCCTTGTCTGAATCACTTCACACTCTTATGGGCCTCATATTGTTTCAAGTGTCCATATGTTTAATGTAGGTAGTACAGTATATAGAAATTGTCTGATTTTATCCATATGGATTATTTTCTTCTTTTGCGGGCTTGCCAGGAGGATAGTTACTCAGTCAGTAAGATTTGATTATGTTAACTTATATGTTATACATGGACGAGAAAAAAAAAAGATAAATAAGACAACAACAAAAATGTATTTATATGTTCATGCATCTGTCAACAGACCTAACAATGTGACAGGAATAATTTCCCTATCCTTAATAATAATAATAATAATAATAATAATAATAATAATAATCCACAGACTGCATATCCAAGACAATTAACAGTCTCCAGTGGCATTAGACAGGCAAGAAACTGTTTCCTGGAAATTAGACCTTTATTGGTACCTTTAGATTGATCTCCACTGTGCCTAATGTACTAGGCAGGATATGAAATCTCGTAAAATTACTCTAGCACTTAAATGTACCCTAACACTGAATTGGTTTTAATTATGGAGGGCAAGCTGATTAGTTAGATATGTATTTAGACTCATACTCACATATGCACCTCCCAACATCCACATGTAATTCAAAGCATTTTAAACTGGTGTTTCTTTTAACATTGAATACAAAATCTGCAAACTGTTTTATTTTTTCACGGGAACTCATATATAGTGAACTAGACACTATTAATCAGTCAATCCATCAACAAGGCCAAAGGCTACAATGCAAGGATAGTACTTTCAAATCATTCCAATACAGGTCTTGATATGCAGAGTTCCGTAATTATTGATTAATTGATTCAAGTATCTATTAATCAAACCATTTACAAGCTGGTTGTACTAACATCCTGTACTGGAATCTGATGAATAAATAATGTGGCTACATATATGCAAACATTGAAAATGTGTCCTTTTGATTAATTCTAGTTAAAAGTTTTCAATCTATTTATTTTCAAGGCATTTTAACCATCTATAACTACATGTCACACAAGCATTGCACAATTTCTGCAGCAATTACCTGTCTTGCTCAGTGCTGTCATAATACAGAAATGATAACATTTAATTGCTCATAACAGGCAGATTGTCTTCTGCTGTGACAGCTGGGCTGAATTTTAAATGTTTACTTTATGTTATGTTATTGTTTCAAGATTCACTGTCATTCAACTACAGCTATTCTATCTTTTTCTTTTTTGCTATGTTATGTATGTATTGTATAAAACAATCAATGAGCCATGTGCATTTTTATTAAGTATGTGATGTATTAAATATTTTGTCCAATATGGATACATGACAATGTGGAGGGGAGTGGGGTGGGGGGGGTAATCCTTATGATTTTGAATGTTTTGTCTTTCTTTTTAATTTAGATTGTCCAATTATTTTTCTTCCTTTTTTTGCCAATTTCTACATACAGCTCACCATTACCACCCCCGTTCTTCTGCAGGAGTATTCAGACAACGTACACCTCCTCCAACCCGCACGATGTAAAAAACCTCCACTATTCTGTGCACTGTAAGCCCAGAAGAATGCCAGCAGTCTGTGTCACATCAATCAGATGTAGACAGAAAAGCTAACGCCTGAATCTGCAAGGTCTCGAGGAGCCACAGGAATTGCTCGACTACAGAGCTCCAGGTTATTCCTTGCCAGCTTACACCCTCCCATCCTCCGCAGAGTTCGGACAATTATGTGCCATGCTCTGGAAGCTCCTGGCCAACAATGGCGATGCCATAGAAGGGCTTACAGACCTGCTCACACTCACCTGTAACATGCACACCAGGCAGAGACTTTGACTGCCACACCACACATGAGCCTCCTGTGAATGATGCACCATATAACACAAGCTCTGAATGAATGCTTCCAGATCTATTTGAAGTAATAATTCCAGTTCTAATCTGTTTAATACAAACAAAAAAAAGCAAACTGGTTCAGTGTAAAAATAGCTTGAAGGGATGTAGGTAATATTATATAAGCAGCTGATTTGTAAATTTTGAAGAAGGGCAGAAGCTACAGTAAGAAACAACTTTATTCCAATTTCTTAATTCATGTATTTTAGTTGATTTTGTTCTTGTTGTTGTTCTCTTTCTTAGAGTTGCCTCATAAAACCAAAGAATACTTCAGCATGATCAATAACCCAGGATGATAATATCAGTATCCCTGTGGACTTCTCAAGTGTTTCCTACTACTTTTAGAGCATTAAAAGTTAATTCATGCCTCCAAGAAGAAAGTGGTGAAAGTTGAGCACAGCAGCAAAAGCTTTACAAATATGTCCTTGCCTGAACTGAACTCAGGTGCACTTTCCTGGGAAGTAGCATTTATCCTGAACTAAAAAATGGTTTGTTGACTGGTCAGCAGAACACAAAGTGCTAAGTGATATTAACAGCAAGCAAAGGGAAAGACACAATGGAATAATAATTTGTTATGCTAGGCTTTCATGTTTGGTTTAAAAAAAAGTATTTGCCAATTCAGTCACCTTCCAGTACATCCAGTATTGTACTAGTACTTTTAATTTTGTTCTTAACAAAGTAACTTAAACTTCAGGAATTTTAGAAAAGTGAATTTCCATCTGGGAGATTTTCATAATTTATTGCAAATTATACTAATGCGACTTACGTCCCATTTTGCCTTGCTGGGTCACAGCGATGAAAATGTATGGGTTTCCAGGAAATTATGTTTTAAACAACTGATTGCTTTTTTCGTTTACTTAATTGCTTACCTTAATTTACATGTATCTCACACCCTGTAATACGACTTGTAACATACATAATTAAAAAGCATTCTCTTTATAATGGAATTCATTGATCAGTCTGCCCAAACTGTACACACACACACACACTATATATATATATATATATATATATATATATATATATATATATATATATATATATATATACACTCATTTTTAAGTGTTAGTAAAGGAAACCACAGTTCAGAGATACAGATACAGGGTTACAACATGCTCCAAGTAAAATGTATTTATAGAAGTCAGTGTGCTTTTTTTTCCTCCTGTTCCTTGGTATAATTCAAGATATTTGTTAAACAAGCTTCATTAACGTGGAATCTATGTCCTGTATAAACACCTTTAGTCAATCAGTTTGCACACAGTCAGTACAACAGTGAAAAGGTTTATCACAGAAGATTCACCATGAATGATAAATATCAAATAGCAGTTTGCTGTGCACCAGGTTGTAAAATCACATTAGGTCTAATGCTTTTGAACACATAGCGGAATAGCTTGCTAAATTTAGCATAATATTATATTATATGAAGAAAATAATAAAAAAAAGATGTGAAATGGTATCCTGTTTAGCATATTGGAAACTTTATTTTTATACATTATTTGATCATTATTACAGTTATTTAATTCTCATGAGATACTCTTAAACAGGCTCACTTGTGGTTGTCACAACACATACATATTTTGGTAACACTTTACAATAAGTCTCCCTAGTTACAGTGTATTTACATAGTAGGTACTCAGAGAAGTGTAATTATGCATTATTACAATGTACCTAATGTGTAATAATAATTAAAGGTATATGTATGTACACAATTACCTGGTAAGGATGCCCATCGGGAAACTAACTTTGGGGCCATACTGGGCATGGCCCACTTTTTACACATTAAGTACATTGTTTTACAGAATAATTACAAAGTACTTATGGGTAACTAACACTAAATGGGTAAATACACTAACTAGTGAGACTTATTGTAAAGTGTTACCCATATTTTAATTAACATGGCATGAGCAATAACAAACAGTATACAACTTCCTAATAAGAGTAAAATTCAAATGAAATAGATTTAAATAACAAAATATGTGGAGGAAATATATAGACATAGAATTTCAGACAGGAGTAATTAAATGGCATTTTATTTGAACAGAAAGAACAAAGCAAAACAAAAATCAAGTAAAACAAATTAAATGAGATGCCATTTGAGAACCTGCTAGAAGATTGAAAGCTAATTTGCTTTATTCCAAAAAATCACTTTTATATGGGCACTGTACCACCCTATTGACCATTTTTGTAATGTTTTCATGCATCTGCAGGAAAGAACATCCATATACTTTACACAATGACTGCTGTACTGAATAAAAATAAATAAAATAAAAGCCTGGTAATTAAACATTTTAACTGAGGTAAAATTAAGTGAAAATTAAGAACAATCTCTGAACAAATATTTTATTATTTGTTTTGTACATAACTCTAATTATTGAAACTATGTAACTCACATACTATGTTTTTCCTCCATTTGTTTAGACTTAGTTACAAAGCTTGTAGACCATTATATTTCAGCCTGGGATAGAGTTATGGACTGCAGCTTCCATTAGAAAATAGATGTGGAAGTCTGGTTAAGCACTGGAGGACTGGATTAAAACAGGCAAAGCAAATCAGTTATTAAGCAGGGAAACAAATCACAACTTGGAGCTGGCTTAGTGTACGATTATAACGACCCCAGGCGGCTTGTGCTTAGACCTGATCTGGGATCCTAGAGAAACACTTTTGCATTTTTAACAGTGTGGTACCCAGGGGAGGGTGTGGACTAAGGCAGATAAAAACCAAGGATGCCTTAGGTGACTTGAAGGGCCCAGAGGTCATTTACTGTCTGCTTAGATGATTATGGACATAAACAGTAATTTGGCATTTCATTTAACTTGGAAAAAATATATATGAGCCGAGACATGTTTGTAATCATATTAAACCCAACCTCCCAATCCCACCACTGCCACCTAAAAAAATGGAATATACCCCCTGGTAGTCCATTAAACATTCATAAACACCTCCCTCTAAGTCTCAAAGAGATGAAAGTAATAGCACTAAATCATACAACACTAATACATTAGAATGGTAGAAATTCAGAATGTCATATTTGAAACAGGAATGGAACTATGAGGTTATTCTACAGCTAAGAAAATTGACCTTTTCAAAGAGATAAGGAGTTGTCTAAATTGTTGACTAAAAACTTCACGCAAAGCTGAGAGGTTTTGTTCTACATTTGTTTTGTAACCTTTTATTAAAGATTCACTCAACATTGCAAATGTCAGACATGCATTTAGTGAATATGACTGTGTACTTAACAGTGGGTTCTAGTTTGTTTTTAACATTTTAATGTTAAAAGAAACCTGTCTACATTTGACCATCTTCTGCATAATAAAATTAACAAAACAACCCATTCTGACAAATGTCCACCACCCCAAAAATAAGAACAATAAAAGAAATTCTGTGATTTCAGGAACTGCTTTTTTAATCAATCATAATGTGTTACCATTAATATTATTGACCTTCTGAGCAATACAATTAAATAATGTAAGAAAAAATACATGGCTGAAGAGCATAGTCTTAATGAATTAGTGACAATTTTATTAAGTTACTGCTGCCTTAATGATTATGAAATAATGTTCATTGAATAAGAGTACAAACAGATCATTCTAAATAACATTTAGAAGTGCAGGACTTTAATAAAACATTTATATTCAAGGCTTGATAGCTGTATCAGTGACATGAAAAATCAATTGAGTAAGATCAGTAAAACAAAGTATTAAATAACTAGATGCAAGGCATAAGCCACAGCTGCACACTGTTTTATTTTAACAAGTTGTCACATGATGAAAGCATCTCAAGTACTGTGCTCTGTACATGTAAACCAGCCTTTCTGGGATTTTCCTGCAAAAGCATTATGGGAACTGTACGTAGACCTAATTTACACATTAATCCACTCCTTTGCCCTTAATTTGCAAGACGTCGGGTAATCAGCAGCTTGTCCCAAGTGGAATAAACTAAAAACATGTAAACCCCGAAAGGCAGAGGGCATATTGTCTGGAGTAAGGTCAAAACACATGTAAACTCTGCCACAGTCTTTTTATATCAGATAAAACATTATGATATATCTAAAATGACATTGCTTAAATTCTCCTCATGAGAGTTTCACTCTCAGCTAAATCAAACTAAATATACTTCAATATTTATGTATTTTGTCCTTTGGATTAAGAATTTGGATGGCACTGACTGTACTAAAGGCTAAATCTATGCTATTTGCAGATCTTTGTCTTAGATTGGATTACCTTAAATGACTTAACTCTGGTTAAATGAATAAAGTGGCCTCAGATTTTTAATCTTTCAATGCGTCCAATAATTAGAATCAAGAACTATAAGATCACCTGCTGAGCTAGAGGATGCTGTCATGGCTAATTCTGGATGGATGGCTCAAACAACTCAAAAGATTAATACATTTCCATAAAATGGTCCAGAAGGTAAGAGGGAATTGTTCATTCTTTCCCACTAGACTTCAATCTCTTGTATTACTTCTAATCTGCACTATCAGAACACATTCATTTCACAGCATTTGTATTCACTGATCGTTCTCAGCCATCTGTTTTTAATTGTGCTCTTGCCTACAGAGATGAGACCCATATTCTGAGCCATGTGGCATACAGTCACAGCGGAAGATGACAGAAGATGTTATGGGGAGAACTGTAGGAGGTTAAAATGGCATGCAACACTTTAGTTTAAGGGATCTCTTATAGGGGATAATAAACAGTGTATAAACATCTTATTTAAAATGCTGTCAGCATTTACAGATGACTGTAGACTAGCAAACTTATTTTTTTATTTCATGCAACTAATAAATAACATCAACACAACAGCAATGAATAACATAATTGAAATACTATAAATAGCAAGTGTATAATGATCTACAAGTGGATACAGTGAGGGAAAAAAGTATTTGATCCCCTGCTGATTTTGTACGTTTGCCCACTGACAAAGAAATGATCAGTCTATAATTTTAATGGTAGGTGTATTTTAACAGTGAGAGACAGAATAACAGCAAAAAAATCCATCCAGAAAAACACATTTCATTAAAGTTATAAATTGATTTGCATGTTAATGAGGGAAATAAGTATTTGATCCCCTATCAATCAGCAAGATTTCTGGCTGCCAGGTGTCTTTTATACAGGTAACAAGCTGAGATTAGGAGCACTCTCTTAAAGGGAGTGCTCCTAATCTCAGCTCGTTACCTGTATAAAAGACACCTGTCCACAGAAGCAAATAATCAATCAGATTCCAAACTCTCCACCATGACCAAGACCAAAGAGCTGTCCAAGGATGTCAGGGACAAGATTGTAGACCTACACAAGGCTGGAATGGGCTACAAGACCATCGCCAAGCAGCTTGGTGAGAAGGTGACAACAGTTGGTGTGATTATTTGCAAATGGAAGAAACATGGGGCTCCATGCAAGATCTCACCTCGTGGAGTTTCAATGATCATGAGAATGGTGAGGAATCAGCCCAGAACTACACGGGAGGATCTTGTTAATGATCTCAAGGCAGCTGGGACCATAGTCACCAAGAAAACAATTGGTAACACACTACGCCGTGAAGGACTGAAATCCTGTAGCGCCCGCAAGGCCCCCCTGCTCAAGAAAGCACATGTACAGGCCCGTCTGAAGTTTGCCAATGAACATCTGAATGATTCAGAGGAGAACTGGGTGAAAGTGGTCTCAGATGAGACCAAAATCAAGCTCTTTGGCATCAACTCAACTCGCCGTGTTTGGAGGAGGAGGAATGACCCCAAGAACACCATCCCCACCGTCAAACATGGATGTGGAAACATTATGCTTTGGGGGTGTTTTTCTGCTAAGGGGACAGGACAACTGCACCGCATCAAAGGGATGATGGACGGGCCATGTACCGTCAAATCTTGGGTGAGAACCTCCTTCCCTCAGCCAGGGCATTGAAAATGGGTCATGGATGGGTATTCCAGCATGACAATGACCCAAAACACACAGCCAAGGCAACAAAGGAGTGGCTCAAGAAGAAGCACATTAAGGTCCTGGAGTGGCCTAGCCAGTCTCCAGACCTTAATCCCATAGAAAATCCGTGGAGGGAGCTGAAGGTTCGACTTGCCAAACGTCAGCCTCGAAACCTTAATGACTTGGAGAGGATCTGCAAAGAGGAGTGGGACAAAATCCCTCCTGAGATGTGTGCAAACCTGGTGGCCAACTACAAGAAACATCTGACCTCTGTGATTGCCAACAAGGGTTTTGCCACCAAGTACTAAGTCGAAGGGGTCAAATACTTATTTCCCTCATTAACATGCAAATCAATTTATACATTTTTTTAAATGCATTTTTCTGGATTTTTTTGTTGTTATTCTGTCTCTCACTGCTAAAATACACATACCATTAAAATTATAGACTGATCATTTCTTTGTCAGTGGGAAAACGTACAAAATCAGCAGGGGATCAAATACTTTTTTCCCCCACTGTACATGTTACTTAATATTACTGTTATGTGTAACTCTTAATAATTATATGTATGTGGTAATAGCATGTTTATAGATGATAATTTATGAACACTTATAACAGTAATCCATAATGCTACCCTTTGAGGAAGACCTCATTCTGCATTCTAAACATGACATTATTGTTCAAGTTTTAGACTGACTAAATAACTGCTCCCATAACTGCCCATGATGATTGATTTAACTCTAATCTACACTCACCTAAAGGATTATTAGGAACACCTGTTCAATTTCTCATTAATGCAATTATCTAACCAACCAATCACATGGCAGTTGCTTCAATGCATTTAGGGGTGTGGTCCTGGTCAAGACAATCTCCTGAACTCCAAACTGAATGTCTGAATGGGAAAGAAAGGTGATTTAAGCAATTTTGAGCGTGGCATGGTTGTTGGTGCCAGACGGGCCGGTCTGAGTATTTCACAATCTGCTCAGTTACTGGGATTTTCACGCACAACCATTTCTAGGGTTTACAAAGAATGGTGTGAAAAGGGAAAAACATCCAGTATGCGGCAGTCCTGTGGGCAAAAATGCCTTGTTGATGCTAGAGGTCAGAGGAGAATGGGCCGACTGATTCAAGCTGATAGAAGAGCAACTTTGACTGAAATAACCACTCGTTACAACCGAGGTATGCAGCAAAGCATTTGTGAAGCCACAACACGTACAACCTTGAGGCGGATGGGCTACAACAGCAGAAGACCCCACCGGGTACCACTCATCTCCACTACAAATAGGAAAAAGAGGCTACAATTTGCACAAGCTCACCAAAATTGGACAGTTGAAGACTGGAAAAATGTTGCCTGGTCTGATGATGAGTCTCGATTTCTGTTGAGACATTCAGATGGTAGAGTCAGAATTTGGCGTAAACAGAATGAGAACATGGATCCATCATGCCTTGTTACCACTGTGCAGGCTGGTGGTGGTGGTGTAATGGTGTGGAGGATGTTTTCTTGGCACACTTTAGGCCCCTTAGTGCCAATTGGGCATCGTTTAAATGCCACGGCCTACCTGAGCATTGTTTCTGACCATGTCCATCCCTTTATGACCACCATGTACCCATCCTCTGATGGCTACTTCCAGCAGGATAATGCACCATGTCACAAAGGTCGAATCATTTCAAATTGGTTTCTTGAACATGACAATGAGTTCACTGTACTAAACTGGCCCCCACAGTCACCAGATCTCAACCCAATAGAGCATCTTTGGGATGTGGTGGAACGGGAGCTTCGTGCCCTGGATGTGCATCCCACAAATCTCCATCAACTGCAAGATACTATCCTATCAATATGGGCCAACATTTCTAAAGAATGCTTTCAGCACCTTGTTGAATCAATGCCACGTAGAATTAAGGCAGTTCTGAAGGCGAAAGGGGGTCAAACACAGTATTAGTATGGTGTTCCTAATAATCCTTTAGGTGAGTGTATAATGCTCATGGCACAGAGCAAGGGTTGTAATCTCAAAACAACCAATAACCAGATAAATAAACAGATAAATACATAAGAACCATATAATTAAAGGTATATATATTGTGGTACAGTGCTTGGTATGGTACAGGAAGGGCTGTACATTAGGGTACAACTGCTCAGGAGACCATACCCAAAATAGAGGACACTGTATCTGTTCATAGTAGTTAAAATGGTGGACACCAAAAAGACTACAGATCCCAAGACACAACTGGGTCTGCACAGGTGACAATCAGCAGAATAATGCCACATGCCTGTTACTGATTGGGGTAGGGATGCTATATAAGGAAGAGTTTGTGCTTTAGTGGGGAGAGTATGGAAATACAAGTCCTGTGCTTGGTCTACGTATTGTTTCTAGTGTACTGACTTTTTGTTTGTATGAGACCCTTTTTGTGTATTGCTACGTGACCTGGACTATGAACATTCTTTAAACCTCAAACATAAAGAACAAGCAGATGCACTGCTCATGACATAACATCTTGTGCTGGTGTATATCAATTCTTAAATAGTGCAGACGATTCTATAAAGATAGGACATAATGTAAAGGGCACAGAACACATCTATTTTCATATTCTCAAGATATACAGTACTGTGCAAATGTTTTAGGCAGGTGTGAAAACATGCTGTAAAGTAAGAATGCTTTCACAAATAGACATGTTAATAGATTATATTCATCACTTAACAAAATGCAAAGTGAGTGAACAGAAGAAAAATCTACATCAAATCCATATTTGGTGTGACCATCCTTTGCCTTCAAAACAGCATCAATTCTTCTAGGTACACTTGCACATAGTAATTGAAGGAACTCGGCAGGTAGGTTGGCCCAAACATCTTGGAGAACTAATCACAGTTATTCTGTGGATTTAGGCAGCCTCAGTTGCGTCTCTCTTCATGTAATCCATACCATCACTTCCAGGACTCCTTGTTCTTCTTTACACTGAACAAACTGCCTTCTGCTAAAGCCAAATATTTCAAATTTTGAGTCATCAGTCCAGAGCACCTGCTGCCATTTTTCTGCACCCCAGTTCCTGTGTTTTCGTGCATAGTTGAGTCACTTGGCCTTATTGCCACGTCGGAGGTATGGCTTCTGACCAGACTTCTCCGGACAGTAGATGGGTGTACCAGGGTCCCACTGTTTTCTGCCAATTCTGAGCTGATGGCACTGCTGGACATCTTCCAATTGTGAAGGGAAGTAAGCATGATGTGTCTTTCATCTGCTGCAGTAAGTGTCCTTGGCTGACCACTGTGTCTACGGTCCTAAGCATTGCCCGTTTCTTTGTGCTTCTCCAAAAGAGCTCGGACAGTACATCTGGAAACCCCTGTCTGCCTTGAAATTTCTGCCTGGGAGAGACCTTGCTGATGCAGTATAACTACCTTGTGTCTTGTTGCTGTGCTCAGTCTTGCCATAGTGTATGACTTTTGACAGTAAACTGTCTTCAGCAACCTCACCTTGTTAGCTGAGTTTGTCTGTTCCTCAGCCAGTTGTATTCCTCCTACACAGCTGTTTCTGTTTCAGTTAATGATTGTGTTTCAACCTACATATTCAAGATCTCTTTTACCCTGTACAAATCTCCCACTTTACTACCACCAAAGCACCCCCAGACCATCACATTGCCTCCACAATGCTTGACAGATGGCGTCAAGCACTCCACCAGCATCTTTTCATTTAGTGTGCATCTCAGGAATGTTCCTCTTTGTGATCTGAACACCTCAAACTTAGATTCATCTGTACATAACACTTTTTTCCAATGTTTCTCTGTCCAGTGTCTGTGTTATTTTGCCCATCCAAATCTTTTCTTTTTATTGGCCAGTCTGAGATATGTATTTTTCTTTGCAACTCTGCCTAGAAGGCCAGCATCATGGAGTTGCCTCTTCACTGTTGACGTTGAGACTGGTGTTTTGTGGTACTATTTGATGAAGCTGCCAGTTGAGGACCTGTGAGGCATTTCTTTCTCAAACTAGACACTCTAATGAGTGTGAGCCAGTTTGCACTTTTCTGTGAAGGGAGTAGTACATAGCGTTGTACGAGATCTTCAGTTTCTTGGCAATTTCTCGCATGGAATAGCCTTCATTTATCAGAACAAGAATAGACTGATGAGATTCAGAAGAAAGTTCTTTGTTTCTGGCCATTTTGAGCCTGTAATCGAACCCACAATTGCTGATGCTCCAGATACTCAACTAGTCTAAAGAAGTCCAGTTTAATTGCTTCTTTAATCAGCACAACAGTTTTCAGCTGTGCTAACATAATTGCAAAATGGTTTTCTAATGATCAATTAGCCTTTTCAAATTATGAACCTGGATTAGCAAACACAACGTGCCATTGGAACACAGGACTGATGGTTGCTGGTAATCGGCCTCTGTATGCCTATGTAGATATTCCATTACAAATCAGTCGTTTCCAGCTACAATAGTCATTTACAACATTAACAATGTCTACACTGTATTTCTGATCAATTTGATGTTATTTTAATTGACAAAAAATTTGCTTTTGTTTCAAAAACAAGGAAATTTCAAAGTGACCCCAAACTTTTGAACGGTACTGTATATATATATATATATATACACTCACCTAAAGGATTATTAGGAACACCATACTAATACTGTGTTTGACCCCCTTTCGCCTTCAGAACTGCCTTAATTCTACGTGGCATTGATTCAACAAGGTGCTGAAAGCATTCTTTACAAATGTTGGCCCATATTGATAGGATAGCATCTTGCAGTTGATGGAGATTTGTGGGATGCACATCCAGGGCACGAAGCTCCCGTTCCACCACATCCCAAAGATGCTCTATTGGGTTGAGATCTGGTGACTGTGGGGGCCAGTTTAGTACAGTGAACTCATTGTCATGTTCAAGAAACCAATTTGAAATGATTCAACCTTTGTGACATGGTGCATTATCCTGCTGGAAGTAGCCATCAGAGGATGGGTACAGGGTGGTCATAAAGGGATGGACATGGTCAGAAACAATGCTCAGGTAGGCCGTGGCATTTAAACGATGCCCAGTTGGCACTAAGGGGCCTAAAGTGTGCCAAGAAAACATCCCCCACACCATTACACCACCACCACCAGCCTGCACAGTGGTAACAAGGCATGATGGATCCATGTTCTCATTCTATTTACGCCAAATTCTGACTCTACCATCTGAAAGTCTCAACAGAAATCGAGACTCATCAGACCAGGCAACATTTTTCCAGTCTTCAACTGTCCAATTTTGGTGAGCTTGTGCAAATTGTAGCCTCTTTTTCCTATTTGTAGTGGAGATGAGTGGTACCCGGTGGGGTCTTCTGCTGTTGTAGCCCATCCGCCTCAAGGTTGTACGTGTTGTGGCTTCACAAATGCTTTGCTGCATACCTCGGTTGTAACGAGTGGTTATTTCAGTCAAAGTTGCTCTTCTATCAGCTTGAATCAGTCGGCCCATTCTCCTCTGACCTCTAGCATCAACAAGGCATTTTCGCCCACAGGACTGCCACATACTGGATGTTTTTCCCTTTTCACACCATTCTTTGTAAACCCTAGAAATGGTTGTGCGTGAAAATCCCAGTAACTGAGCAGATTGTGAAATACTCAGACCGGCCCGTCTGGCACCAACAACCATGCCACGCTCAAAATTGCTTAAATCACCTTTCTTTCCCATTCAGACATTCAGTTTGGAGTTCAGGAGATTGTCTTGACCAGGACCACACCCCTAAATGCATTGAAGCAACTGCCATGTGATTGGTTGGTTAGATAATTGCATTAATGAGAAATTGAACAGGTGTTCCTAATAATCCTTTAGGTGAGTGTATATATATATATATATATATATATATATATATATATATATATATATATATATATATACACCGATCAGCCATAACATTATGACCACTGACAGGTGAAGTGAATAACACTGATAATCTCGGTATCATGACACCTGTCAGTGGGTGGGATATATTAGGTATTTTGTCCTCAAAGTTGATGTGTTAGAAGCAGGAAAAATGGGCAAGCGTAAGGATCTGAGCAACTTTGACAAGGGCCAAATGTGATGGCTAGACGACTGGGTCAGAGCATCTCCAAAACTGCAGCTCTTGTGGGGTGTTCCTGGTCTGCAGTGCAGTGGTATCTATCAAAAGTGGTCCAAGGAAGGAAAAGCGGTGAACCGGCCGTGAACCGGCGACAGGGTCATGGGCGGCCAAGGCTCATAGATGCACGTGGGGAGCGAAGGCTGGCCCGTGTGGTCCGATCCAACAAATGAGCTACTGTAGCTCAAATTGCTGAAAAAGTTAATGATGGTTCTGATAGAAAGGTGTCAGAAAACACAGTGCATCGCAGTTTGTTGCGTATGGGGCTGCGTAGCCGCAGACCAGTCAGGGTGCCCATGCTGACCCCTGTCCACTGCCGAAAGCGCCTACAATGGGCATGTGAGCATCAGAACTTGACCATGGAACAATGGAAGGTGGCCTGGTCTGATGAATCACAAGTTCAAGGTGTTGACTTGGCCTCCAAATTCTCCAGATCTCAATCCAATCAAGCATCTGTGGGATGTGCTGGACAAACAAGTCCAATCCATGGAGGCCCCACCTCGCAACTTACAGGACTTAAAGGATCTGCTGCTAACGTCTTGGTGCCAGATACCACAGCACACCTTCAGAGGTCTAGTGGAGTCCATGCCTCGATGGGTCAGGGCTGTTTTGGCAGCAAAAGGGGGACCTACACAATATTAGGCAGGTGGTCATAATGTTATTGCTGATCAGTGTATATGTTATCTGTATATCATGTATCTACATATAGTAATTTCATCCCTTTACTAAGTTGACAGTTACATTTTTATGTAAATTGCTTTGTACAAATGTGGTATTTGTCCTTTGACTGCCAAATGGGAGCTTTGTGCCCAATGGTTCTTGAAATAATTTTTCCTGCAAGTCTACTGTTGATGTTTGCTTTATGCTCTGAACTTCCTTGTGGCGCCTTGGGAAGAGAAGAACAACATATGACAGAGATGAGAGCAGGAGTGTGTTGGAGTCAGGCAGAGTTTTAGCAGCTCATTGTTAAAACAGCACTGAGGACCCAAGCTACAGCTCATCATACATCTATGTTAAACAGAATACAGAGTGAAAACTCCCCGCAGTCGCTGCGTCAACCTCCAACTCCCTCTCATTAGCCTGACCTTTCACCCAGTGGTATAAATAATCCACATTATGGGTAGCCTTCCGACCTATGCATATTTATAAAGCCTTCATTATGCCATCGCTCAAAGTAATCACCATCTAGGGGCCTATTATAGCTGAGATTTGGCACAGTTCACTGCTGGCCTGTTTTTACTTATACATAACACAACTGCAAGAGCCTTGCAGAGTTCCGTGCACAGTTGGAAACCCATCTATATCTCTTTTTTTAAATCTATAAACATTCATTCTAAAGAAGGTGGGCATGCTGACTGAGTGGTCACAAGCAGTGTTGTAATGGTTTGTTGAAGGAGGGGCTGCCATTCAAACAAGACATTAACAGCAAGCCTCACTTGAAGACACCTGGAAAATCCCTTGTTTCAGTAAAGAAAACACAGCAGTGAGGAAAGCCCACATCCAATAAAGGTATTCTGGCATTGATCACTCCTGTTGTAATAAATGTACCACACTACAACTGATCATCCCTCTGTTCTTAAAACTGTCTGTATTACATTTTCTGTACACATGGTGTGCTTTGTGTTATCAGCAGTCATTTCATTGACACCCCAAGAGAAAATGCCCCGATTCAGGTCTAGGGGCTTTAATACACATTAAAGTACATGTGTTTAAAGAATGGAACATTAACATAGTAAATTATGTTCAATAGCAAAAACACTGATGAAATGCAATTACCGAAGCACATTTTCAAAAGCTCACTGAAAAGCTAATACCTCTGTAAATTGTAATTAATTCCCCAAAACACAAATAGCACATTTCTTTAAATTTATGATGAGGTATAAATCACATTAAATGGTGGAAACATAGAGTGTAGTTTTATTATGAACAGCATTGAAACAAAACATATCAAATGGCCAATCAAATACTGAATGCTATAACACAAAGTGAGCCCATATAAAATTAAGAAATGATCGTTGATGCTTCAGAGTGTACTATAACGCAACTGTATTGTATACAAAAAGTTTACTGTTTCAAAACAAGTGGTGTATTGAAAGGAGGGAGGGGGCCGATATCATGAGCTGATTACTCCAAGCTCTGGACATGGAAATGGCTGTACTATGCTAGCCAAGTTGGTCTGTGGCCAGCTTGACAATGGAAAATCAGCCTCACTAATTTCATGGCCAAGCTTACTGTCTCTTGCCATTCCACGGATAAATCTGAGGAAAACAATTTGAGGTTACATTTTGGTATCACACCTATCAGATCAGGATTGGAAAGTTCTAACCAATGCTAAAGTATGGTAACAGTGCTCCCGTTTAAAAAATATGTTTCCATTTCCTGCCAAATTGTGCTGATGATACATAAAATAAAATAAACATATATGATTCATATGATAGTAAAACATAAATGCTTTTTGGTTTCACATTCAGCAATAATGTGTGAATGATAGAAAAGTTTACAAATGTCCTTATTTTATTCCCTAAAACCAGTAATGCAAGGAAAAAATAAATATATGTTTAATGTGTCTTGCTAAAGAAGCACAGTGATAGCTGGTATCTCTTGTGAATATACAATACCCCTCAAGCATCCTACTGCAAAAATAGTATATTATTATCATTCAGTACTGACTCATTTATACACAGGATATAATAATAGTTTCATTTTATGATGTTACACATAATTAAAAGTAGAAATGAGAAACAATGGCGATGTCCCCAACAGTTGAACAGTTGAGTACACAGTCTCCACTAATGGAGACTGGCTTTTCTGACCATACAGACAAGGGCATATGTATTTGAAACATGAATTTATGCACTTGCCAAATGCTGAAGTTCCTTAACATACATTTCTCAATTATTGCACTACGATTCAAAGAATCTATAGAACCTGAAATAGCTCAGCTTAAACCTGAATATTGACCAAAACACAAAATTACATTTTATGGCCCAGGTTGTTATGTTGCCATGTTTGAAAGTAACCTGTATCTCTTTGTTTATAGTTTAAATCTCAAATATAAGTGTGTTGTCATTTCATAACTAACAACACTTATGCATGTAATGCTCTTGAATGCAACCCTGTTTCTTTAATTTCCAATATTGGAATTTGTCCTGAGGGAACCTCTAATCAATCCATTGATCTTTTTCTAATTTTCCTTGATAGCTAAAAATAACAAAAATCTATTTTTTTCAAAAAGAGAAATTAATAACAAATTATTACACACCATACAAATATTTTTTTTTTTCAATGTTCAATGTCCAATTACTCCAGGCAGCCCCCAGTGATATATGATCTATAGGCCATAGATTGAGTTTGGAATGTGCTTCTGACAAAGTAAATTTAATGTAATCTACATATCAAAACTGATATAAAATAATGGAATCATCACATAGAATGTTTTTTCTTTAACTGATCCTGAAGGTGCAGAAACCAAGACTCTAATAACCATAATTCCAAGAGGTGCCTTTTGCTTTAAATTTAAGATCGAAATTTCCTTTAAACTTTTAAACATGTGGACAATTTGCTGAAGTTACACACTTGGCGCCTGCAAGTTTTGCTCACTTTGCATGTCATTTAATGCTGAACATGCTACTTCAACAACAGATGTTGGGCCCATCTTCAGTTGGCAAGCAATGTGTTACTTTTTTTAAACCCCTAGGCACGTAGGTAAAGAAATGATTCATGCTGTGAAGCAGTATTGTGCATATGAACACTTGTGTATAATAAAAATATAATGAAAAGGAAATGTAATCACTATCTATATTTTGTGAAAATAATTAAGTTACATTACAAATGTCCCATAAGACTTGATTCACATACCCCACACAATTCTTAAACAATTAATTTAAAACAATCAAAAACAATTACAAAATACAATTTAAATAAATTATTCAAAAGACTACTCTAAAAATAATCCAGTTAACTCAGTAGAAACACAATCCTATCATTAACATAAGTCTAAGTTTAGCAGGGACTCTAACCCTAGCCCAATACAATAGGGATAGGGAGGACAACAGAACACAGAGAACAACAGTACAGGTACGCACGTTCGTAAGGCATGTAACACCCCCACCCATAAAGAGCGAACCCCTCAGGATTTGTGATATCAGCAAACAATACAGATAATTATACAAAGGGAAAACCATTCAGGGGAGGGGGAAAAACACAAGTCAGACTCAAGACATTTCATGGGGAAAATGGGTGTTACATGCTTTATGTACGTGCGCACATGTACTGGCATTGTGTTCTGTGTTCTGTTGTCCTCCCTATCCCTATTGTACACAGGTGTCCGGCTGTGATTGGTTCACATTCCCGTCATTCAACCTCCGCTGTCCCGTGCTCCTGTCCAAACCAATGTCTCTGACTACTGTTTAAATGCCCGTCATTTCTCCATTCCGAGAGAGCCGAAATACCGCAATGCCATTTCGTGTTGCTACCTTGTTTGTTTGTGTGAAATTAACTCTGTGATTGATTGTGTTTCCTTTTGAAATTACCTACTGTTTTTCTTCTCTGTTTTGTTCTCATCACATTGTAAACTGACTTTTGTTCAGGGGAAAATGGGTAGATGGGTGAGATACCCATGAGTTTACACGTTTACACATAGGGATATATGTTGTCTAGCACATTAGGTAAATAAGTAGGGATGGTGATCACCCCTTTGTATTAGTTGTCAGGTTATATAGTTTAGCTACTGTAGATAGTTAGGGTCTGTCCAGAAATACAAGTTAGGTAGTGGATTCCCTTCTAGACTAGCTTAGATAGGTTTTGTTTTGTTTCAGTATTAGCCGACACCGTCCAGGTAATAGTGTGTGTATGTTTATTATTTGTATTATTATTATTATTGTACATAGTTGTATATACTCCACTGCCCTTTGTAAATAAACCCTTTTTGTATATATAGTTGACTCTTAGTGTTGGTTTTTGGCACTCACCTCACTCTCCCACTACTACATTTGTGTGTTCTATGTTATGTCCCCCTCATTCCCTTACATCAGCCACTCGGGGTTGTAACATAATTGGGGGTTTGTCCAGGAGTTCGGACCACATAATCAGTGTCACTTAATTTTTTCACAATAAGGTATGGACCTGAGAACTGGGCAGAGAGGGAGGACCCTGGAATAGGCAAAAAAAAAAAAACCTGGTCACCTGGCTGTAGAGAACCTATAACAGTGTGCTCATCACAGTGACGTTTAGTTTTCCTCTGTGAAGAAGAAAGAGAGTCTCTTGTTAGAACCTTGTGTAACCGCTCATGAAAACGAGTAAGATAATCCGGCACATTTGTGTGTGTGGAGGAGTCAGTTGTCAGTAACTGATCCTTCAAAACTTTCAGGGGACCTCGAACACTGTGACCAAAGACTAAATCAGCAGGTCTAAATGCAATGACTCTTGCACCATTTCACGTATTGCGAACAAAGCAAGGGGAACACCTTCATCCCATTATCTCTCTGACTCTAGGTAAAATTTACACAGCATAGATTTAAGTGTCTGATGCCAACGTTCTAATGCACCTTGTGATTCTGGATGATATGCACTTGAGACACAGTGTACGACAGAGAGGGACTTTAAAACCTGCTTAAACAGGTTAGAGAGAATGTTTGTGCCTTGGTCTGTCTGTACAATTTTCAGGAGCCCAAATGTAGAAAAGAACATAATTATTTTTACAACAGACTGAGCTGTAATTCTACGCAGTAGAATAGCCTCGGCATAGTGAGTTGCAATATACATAATTGTAAGTAAAAACTGGTTGCCGGACTTCGATTTGGGTAACAGTCCTACACAGTCCACCAATACATGCTCAAATGGTTTCCACAGGACAGGGATAGGACATAGAGGGGCTGGAGGAATTACCTGATTAGGTTTACTGGTAGTTTGACATGTATGACATGTACAGCAGAACTGTGCAACATCTGCCTTCAACCCTGGCCAAAAGAAATGCCGAAGAACCCGGTCATATGTTTTCATGATCCCTAAATGACCAGACCATGGGTAATCATGAGCAAGGGATAAAACATGCTGACGATAGGCGGTGGGGACAACGATTTGATACACCGTACTCCAATCACTTTCTCCAGTGACATGGGAGGTCCACTTATGCATCAGGAGACTGTTATCAACAAAATAAGCCATGTTTTCCTTGATAACTCCCTCTGGAGCAACAGTGGCAGAAAAATACTTAGTAAGGCTGGAATCCACCTTCTGTGAGACAACAAGCTGTTCACGGGTGACATTCAACTGCAAAGCCGTGACATTCGTTTCAGCAAGCAATCCTTCCACATTGGAATCATTATTAGGACACAAGGGGGAGCTCATGCTATCGTTTACAAACCCTGGGGTAGAAACCAAGTCAGTCGATCATGTCACTGAACCTTCTGGATTGAGCATGCGTGACAACACATACTGGAAACACACTAGGGAAGCTCTGGGCTAAATCACCTGACTGAGTGTCCGGACAATCCAACACTTCCAATAGAGGCAGCACTTTACCTCCTGCAATATCATTCCCCAATATGAAAGGGAAATCTTGCACTGGCAGGGTAGGCCGCACCCCTACTTCCACTAACCAAATCGCTAATTCCGCTAACCAATTTGGATTTGAAATGCACACAGTGTAGAGGAACTGACACAAAACCCATTTCAATGCCCTAAACCAACACACTCGCACCACAGAATGAGTCATCAGAGAACGGCAAGAGATCAGTCACTATAAAGGATTGTGCTGCACTTGTGTCTCTAAGGATGTGAACGGGTCACTGATCTTCCAGATCGCCGGTCAATGACAGTTTGTAACTGAGATCAAAATAATCAGAAATACACGTAACCACAGGCATAACTGTCGTTGGGCGAGAAACTGTCTTAATCAAGCCCACTGCTTTTGGTGGATAGGGAGTTGGCTGTGATTTACGTTTCAGGCCTGGGCAATCAGCAACAATATGGCCCAACTGGTGACAATAAGAACACTCCCACTCCTCTTTTGCGCGTGGAAGACCCACTGAGGAACAACCAAATGGAGACTGAGACTGAGAGCCGGGACTGGAGGTAAATGTTCTACTGTCCATACGGGACGTTACAAAAACACTTTTGTGCATTAACAAAAACTCATCAGCTAACACAGCTGCTTTGTGCTAGTGATGTTACCTTTTGTTCATTCAGATAAGTAACCAAACGTTCAGGTAAACTGTTTTTATATTCCTCCAGTAACACTAACTCTCCGAGAGAATCAACATCAGTGGCCTTACTGGTGGCACATCATCTGTCAAACATGGTTTCTTTTTCCCTAGCAAAGTCCACAAAAGTCCGGTTAGGAGACTTTTTGAGGTCCCTAAACTTTTGTCTGTAAGCCTCAGGTACCAGCTCATAGGCACGGAGCACTGTAGCCTTAACAGCATCATAACACAAACTGTCCTCCAGGGAAAGTGCAGACATCACCTCCTGAGCTTCCCCAGATAACTTGCATTGCAGCAAAACAGGCCACATATCTTTTGGCCATCGCAGATACGCTGCAATGCGTTCAAATGCACCCAAATAGGAATCAAATTCTGTTTCACTGAATGGGGGAACCAAAGCAATTTGTTTACTTATATCAAAGGAATCAGAGGGATGAGCTGGTGGAGAAGACACATGAGAGGCTACTAAGGAAAATGCAAGCCCCGCAGTACCAGCTGCAAGGGACGTCACTTCCAGTTCAAGCTTCCGCAGCTTTACCTCTTTCTCTGCCTCGATATCCATCCTGCGTTCAGCCTATCGTTCTCTGTCCTTTGCCTCTAGATGAAAACGTGCCAGAGAGATCTTCAGTCTACAACTTGCTGCGGACCCAGAAAACCCAGGGGACAGGGGCTCAAAGCGTGGCATTGTCACCAGAACCTTAGCCTCTACAGCAACATTTGCCTCCGCACCCGCTACCACATGGCCAGCCTCCATGCTCTCCACAATCTCTTTCAGACTGGGCATGGGCCGTGCGGCTGGAGCCATCGTACACATAACCGGGGTGACCGAGACAGAGGCAGGATCAGAGACAGGGACAGGGTTAGGCAACACCAGAGTCACAAAAAGCACTTGCCTTCCACCAACTTATCCATGACTATCTGCCAAAGCTGAGCTTTAAAATCTTTCCTGTGAACTGTGAAACAGAAGTGATTCGCTATTGCATATAAATCAGCCTTGCAACACACATCAAGCTGATCCAGAGATGGGACACTCAGAAAATTACAGAAATCAAAACTAGCCATAATTGTGACAAATACACAGCAAAAACCAAAACAAAAATAAACGTAAAACTTGCACAGCACAACACCCACACAACCACTACAACTATTTGCGTGCAGCTATGGGAAAGAATATAACTCCTGGACGAGCCCCCAATTATGTTACAACCCCAAGTGGCTGATGTAAGGGAATGAGGGGGACATAACATAGAACACACAAATGTAGTAGTGGGAGAGTGAGGTGAGTGCCAAAAACCAACACTAAGAGTCAACTATATATACAAAAAGGGTTTATTTACAAAGGGCAGTGGAGTATATACAACTATGTACAATAATAATAATAATACAAATAATAAACATACACACACTATTACCTGGACGGTGTCGGCTAATACTGAAACAAAACAAAACCTATCTAAGCTAGTCTAGAAGGGAATCCACTACCTAACTTGTATTTCTGGACAGACCCTAACTATCTACAGTAGCTAAACTATATAACCTGACAACTAATACAAAGGGGTGATCACCATCCCTACTTATTTACCTAATGTGCTAGACAACATATATCCCTATGTGTAAACGTGTAAACTCATGGGTATCTCACCCATCTACCCATTTTCCCCTGAACAAAAGTCAGTTTACAATGTGATGAGAACAAAACAGAGAAGAAAAACAGTAGGTAATTTCAAAAGGAAACACAATCAATCACAGAGTTAATTTCACACAAACAAACAAGGTAGCAACACGGACGGGAATGTGAACCAATCACAGCTGTACACCTGTGTATAATAGGGATAGTTAAAAATGGCCTGGCTCATTACAATAACACTACTGATGGCATGTACTATAGGCAAATGATTTGTAATCCTGCCTGACATCAAATTGTAAGGTATTGTATTTGTTGTTGTGTTGAAAACCTCCAGTTTCACATTGTCTTGTGGACATTTTTTTTCTCCAAAGTTGAGGAATATAATAAAATTGTCCGTTTACAAAAAATAAAATAATAATAAAGGATTCGTTTTTTTCTATGCATTTTTGTATCCTTTTTAAAAATGGGATAACCAACTAGGAGCCGGTTGCATAAAACATGAAACCAGGCCCCGTATGCATAAAACATCTCAGAATTCTGAATCACTCTAAAAGTTAGTTTAGGAGTAAAATTACTCCTCGCTCAGAGTAGGAGGTAGAAGTTAGTCATAAAGTCTTTTACACCTACTTTTAGCTGGGAGTAGGATCCATTCGTAGGAAAAACATTTATCAAATTTTCATTGACAGTTTAGGTTAGAATACGGCTCACTGTAATGCATTTTCTTCATTTTGGAAAAAAACTAAAACCCCCAAAAAACGTGATCACATGTAGATAAGCAGAAGCTAAAACACAACTATGGGAATATGCTAAGCATACTCAGCTTTTATTAGTTTATAAGTTGTTTAACCCTCATTCCTTCATTATGAGGACGTTAATGGGCTACATAGAATTTAAATGCTAGATTAATTTCGCATTCACAGCGAAACACTGGGGTATATTCATGAAGGCTTTTAAACCGATTTGTATTTCAGACACTTTTTCTCTATTGAATAAAATACAAATTAAAGTTAACATGTATTTGTCACCGTGCATACAGTTTATGATGAATATGCTTTGTATGAGTGGATATTTTTTCGTTCATTTTGCGCCTTATTTTTTACTTTTATTCATATTAAAAATAGTTGGATATAGAATTGGTGTAGTGTAAAACCATTGATGAATATTGGCTAGCATTGATTATGAATTGATTAGGGTAGCATTGATTATACAGGCATAATCATTAATTATGAATGCGGGTTGTTTTGGTGGTATTTGTTGCGCAGTAGACATTGCATAGATGTCAGAATCCGACGTCAGATTTATATCTGATGTTGTAACAACGACATTATTCTAACGTCATTCCAACTTTCATATACAACCATTATATAACCAAAATCTGACTTTGGATTTTGACATCTATACAATGTTATACAGAAGTCAGCATCTGGTGTCAGATTTTGGTCATATAATGGTTGTATGTGAAAGTTGGAATGACGTCAGATTCTGACGTTGTAAGAATGACATTATTCTAACATCAATCCAACTTTCATATACAATCATTATATGACCAGAATCTGACGTTGGATTCTGACGTCTATGCAACATTATTCCAACTAACTGTGCCAGCTGGGAAACAATGTACATGATACTCTAACTAAAGTATTATTAAAAAAACTGATACAATTTCTACCTTCATGTGTACTCCTACTTAAAATTCACCATGCCACATCTTCTAATTTTGATATATTTTCATAAACATCCAAATCTTCAGTTCATACAGGTCTAAAAATAAGGCAAATTAACCTGACACCTACATCATATTCAGATTCTTTATTGTGAATCATGATATATACACTAATACACTTATATTACAGAGAGCAGATTCCTTCCAAATTCTCATATATATACCTTAGCCTAAAACCAGGAGAGCTTAAAAAAAATGTTTTTGGCAAAGGTAATCATGTCATTAAAGTCCAAATGCTTTACATCTTCCATTGTGCTGATTCAGCTTTATTTGTGTGGAGCTCAATGCAGCACAGACCTGCATCATTAAAAGAGACTCTGACTCAGATGAACCATTATAACACAACACGCCTGTGGTACCCACTTTACAAATTACAAAAAAAAAAAAGGATTCTGGGCCATTACAAACCATAAGATTAAATATGTTTGATTGTATTTCAGCAGTTCACATATTGTTTTTAATATTACTCAACTTTTAGTTTGTATGGCTTTGAAATTGGATTTAAAAGTGGCTTCCCTTCATTCAAGGGCATTGCTGCTAGAGAAATCCAAGAAAATCTGCTGTTAAGACTGTGGGATGTTTCACAAATGTACACTGACGAGCAAAGATATGTGTACCGTGAAGTGAAACATTTGACTATTTGATGTCATAATGGTAGGATTAAGAAACGTTTTAAAAATTAAATTTGACGACGGAATGGCATATCATGAGAATAGTGGATAGCAAAGATATGACTAAATTAGGAACTATATTTTCTAATTCAATGTGTTTCACATACATCATGTTGACCAAATTGTGAATGTTTTTTCATAATGCATATTAGTGGGTCATCCAGTTGAACATTTTTAAACACAACTAGTTCTTGAAGTAGCACAAGCCCAACTCATAGGTCAGAGAATGCTGTGGGGTAAAATATGCTGAAGCACACAAAATATTTATTGTTGAGTGCACAGTGAAGAAAGTCAATAAGGATCCTTTTTCTGTCTTACTTTCTTTCTATCTTTTTTTTTTGTAAAGCTTCCACAATTGACAGGGGATCTGAGAAGGGATGAAAACTGCCAGAACTGGGCTTAGCAACAGCGACCACAACCCCTAGGCAGCTCCTCAGATCTGAACTGTGCTGCAGAGGCAGCCTTGGAGATAAGCAGGTACAGCCTGCGCAGGCTGAATCAAAGCATTTCAAGGCTGAAGCAAAGCGGTGATAAAGCTTTAGCTATGCAGAGGAAAAAACAATCTGACCTCTTCTGCTAGGAGAGAAAGAACATATTTCTGCAGTGTTTAACAGAAACAGTGAGATAGTCTCCCTTCTGTAGTTTAGCACCTATTTCACTAAACTCATGCGGCACAAAAGGATCTAGTCTGAAGACAACTAAAAACTGTTATACTGAGGCTAATTCAAATTTTCTAAAATACTTGAGTTATTGAAAGTGAGAAGAATTTTTTTAACTTTCCAGTGACATAGTGGCTGGAAATAATGCCCTACCAATTTCTGTATTCCATAAACAAGCAGTGGCTTCTCCACTGAATCCGTACACTCCAGCTAACTGCAACAATCCAATGTATGCTTGCAAGTCAATATGGTCGAGTTCTTTCCACTTCACACCAAAAAAAATCCTTCCTACCAAGTTGGTCATAAGTTTCTAATATTATTTATTAAATTGCTGGTGATATGAATTGATCAAATGCCGATTTTATGTAATCAACGCGTGTAGAAGCAGTGGTTTTTTGAGAAGCATTTGATGTTCCTGCTCTTTCTTTTTCTGAATGAGAAATGGTGGCAGATTCATTGCCATCATCATTGCAATTGTGTTCAGCTTCAGAAATGTCCTTCTCAAATTCACAGTCCAAGAGCTGTGATAAAAATTCCTTGACTCCAATCATTTAGAGCTCTGCATTTCTCCAACTGACAGTGCTGACAGTGAAAATGGAGCTCTGCCAAGATCTGCTTTCTATTTATTATTGTTTTAGTTTACAAATAGTGCAGACATTATAGTGAAAAACACAGTCATAATAAAATGACAGATGAAAGATGAATATAATATTTCCGGGTCATAGTGACCCAAAACCTCATTTTGTATAAAAAACACGAACAATAAAAATACACATCACAAAGACATTATATTTTGTGTAAATTCATGTATGGAAGCTGTCTAGTGCCAAAATACAAAACAATATATATGCTGAGATCTAACAAAATATTGGGGTATTGCATTAAAGGATGTAGCATTTTTTTTTTTTAATTTCTCATCCCTGCTGAATTGCTTTTCAGCATCATAGTATTATGTTTTGGATTTCAACATATGTATTCAACATACCATATACGCTAAATGGAAAGTAGTGTCGGGTCAGATAGACCTGATACATAATAGGAGGGTTAAAAATGAAAAACCAAAACACACCATCAAAAAGTTAAATTTGAATGTACTTTTGTTAACCTAATTTGGAACATTCTGGATCTCTCAAAGTTTAAGGTTGCTTCACCACTTGAACTTTTCCTCAGTAGGAGAAACGGGAGTTAACTTGGTTTGACTGCAAAAGGAGTCTGAATATGGTACTATGTCCAGAAGATTCAATAAAAGCCATTTCTAAGAGAAGAGACACAGCTAAATTTGATATCTGCAAAATTAAGTAGGGCAACATCATGATTCAGACACACTAGTATTTAGCAGATAAAGTTCAAACTTTTGATGCCTCACTTCTCATGTGATGTGGATGAGCACATGCAAGATGACAATGTTTCTATTCTTTGATCCAATGGGGAAAGGTGTGACTGGTAGCTATGGCAATGTACTAAATCTTATTTGAAAAATCTGAGGTATCCTTGCTGTAGTGGATTCTCTTGGCTGTGAAGTGATCAACAGAAAGTGGTATTCCTTTCATTTGCAGCTGTTTTGACACCTTCACAGTGATAAGACAACATGTTGTAACATTCAAGGAGAGCTAGTTATTTCTAAAGTAAATTAGCAACAGATGACTCGCAGCATTTGTATCAGTTTGGTACGTATTAAAAAAACAAAAACACTATCTACACACGTTACTTCCATAAAATAATAGTAATAATCTTTTTTCCTAAGGATAGGCAACCCAGGATCCACCTCTACATAGATGTTTCAGGATCTTTAATTATTTGCTTGTGCTTGATAAACAATCAATTAAATAAGCAAAATGGGGGAATGCTGTGGAGGACATTTCATTTAATCGGTAAGGTCGAATCATTTCAAATTGGTTTCTTGAACATGACAATGAGTTCACTGTACTAAACTGGCCCCCACAGTCACCAGATCTCAACCCAATAGAGCATCTTTGGGATGTGGTGGAACGGGAGCTTCGTGCCCTGGATGTGCATCCCATAAATCTCCATCAACTGCAAGATGCTATCCTATCAATATGGGCCAACATTTCTAAAGAATGCTTTCAGCACCTTGTTGAATCAATGCCACGTAGAATTAAGGCAGTTCTGAAGGCGAAAGGGGGTCAAACACAGTATTAGTATGGTGTTCCTAATAATCCTTTAGGTGAGTGTATGTATTCAACATACCATATACGCTAAATGGAAAGTAGTGTCGGGTCAGATAGACCTGATACATAATAGGAGGGTTAAAAATGAAAAACCAAAACACACCATCAAAAAGTTAAATTTGAATGTACTTTTGTTAACCTAATTTGGAACATTCTGGATCTCTCAAAGTTTAAGGTTGCTTCACCACTTGAACTTTTCCTCAGTAGGAGAAACGGGAGTTAACTTGGTTTGACTGCAAAAGGAGTCTGAATATGGTACTATGTCCAGAAGATTCAATAAAAGCCATTTCTAAGAGAAGAGACACAGCTAAATTTGATATCTGCAAAATTAAGTAGGGCAACATCATGATTCAGACACACTAGTATTTAGCAGATAAAGTTCAAACTTTTGATGCCTCACTTCTCATGTGATGTGGATGAGCACATGCAAGATGACAATGTTTCTATTCTTTGATCCAATGGGGAAAGGTGTGACTGGTAGCTATGGCAATGTACTAAATCTTATTTGAAAAATCTGAGGTATCCTTGCTGTAGTGGATTCTCTTGGCTGTGAAGTGATCAACAGAAAGTGGTATTCCTTTCATTTGCAGCTGTTTTGACACCTTCACAGTGATAAGACAACATGTTGTAACATTCAAGGAGAGCTAGTTATTTCTAAAGTAAATTAGCAACAGATGACTCGCAGCATTTGTATCAGTTTGGTACGTATTAAAAAAACAAAAACACTATCTACACACGTTACTTCCATAAAATAATAGTAATAATCTTTTTTCCTAAGGATAGGCAACCCAGGATCCACCTCTACATAGATGTTTCAGGATCTTTAATTATTTGCTTGTGCTTGATAAACAATCAATTAAATAAGCAAAATGGGGGAATGCTGTGGAGGACATTTCATTTAATCGGTACACTTTGTCTGTACTCAAAGGTGGCATCCATATAAAAAAGATACACAATTTAAGGATTTGTATTTGTATAAAGTTTTAAACAGACACTATTTTCTACTCAAACAAACTAACCTAACCTTTATTTTGATTGCTGTTTTCAAATTATGTTCAACAATTGACCCAACACTTTGACACTATAAGGTAGGAAGCAATTAATTCACATTGAAATTAGTATTTCTGGAACCGATGGATGCAAGTTGAAATGTGTGGACAGTTCACCCTGAGTATTATTTTGCTCTCAACAGCTTGAGCTTATGAATATATCCAACATTCAAACCTTAATTGCACACAACAAAGTCAGGAAACATAAAATTATAATAAGGTTAATTTCATACATAAACAACTTGATCGCATAATGAATGTACTTCTTAATGAGGTGTGTGGGATTTCACAATGTAAACGGTCCTGGATAAATGAACAAACATAATTAAACTGACATACTACAGTCTATGATTTAGTTTATGTTTTTAAAAGCTTCTGCTTTAAAATAGGCAATTATTAAATCTTTCAAATATTTTCTAGATTTGTAAATTGGATGATAACTCTTCCCCTGTGTAAACGTTTAAACTTAACATCCAGACATACACCAACAAGACTATTTCATACAAATATATGGCTTACCAACCATATAACTATAGCACAGGTTTTGGTGTCAATAAACTAGCTCATCCTACAGATTCTTGTTTATATTCATATATCTAAATTTCATTCCCAATTCCCACTAGATTGAAAATACATTTCTTGCAAAAGATTGATGGAATTAATTCACTTTTATCATTTTTGATCCCTGTATGTAAGTGTAGGGATGATTTATTGATGAATTTAGGTTATGTTAGGTCTAATAAGGAATACGTGGGAGGGTTTAAATAGATTACACTTCAGTTAAAATCTCACTCACCTTCTTTCACTGAGAAGAACTCTGATTCCATACATTCTTGCTTGCAGTTATTGTTTATGTTGTCATGTGGAGGACTGCATTTCAGACTAGAGAGTGGGTCAGTTTCTTTGTCTTTTCGAGACACCAAGAGTGAGAGCAGCTACAGTGGTTACACAACACAGTTAAAAAAACGTGGAAGCGTGTGCTTGACTGGCAAGCTACTGGGATGCGTAAAAATATTCTTTCTGGGGAGTGACATGGGCTTTAATTGAATTATCTATATAAAATGTGTTGTTCTTGATATCTACCTTAATAAGAGATGATTACTACTCTCAAGCTCTAATGCAGAGGGCCTCAGAGGCAGAGAGGCAGTTGTGCCCGTTTGCCTCTGCCTCGGGAGCAGATGTGTCAGTGTCACTATCTGCCTGTGCCATGGTGATCGATGTGTGAGTACATTATCTTTGTGAAACAACTATCCAGGCTATTTGTAGCATGCTGCATTGAAGGGCCTGCTTCCGTTTCCAAAGCTGACAGTGTGCCGGACAGAGTGAAGTATACTAATATAGCCAGAACTCATTTCCCATTCTCCCAACTTGAGAGTTTACATAAACCATATTAGGTTTCACAATGGCAGTTAAATTTGCATTTACAGGATTTGTGCTCATGAAATATTCTACTGAATTGTTTTAGATTGTTTTAGATTGTTTTAGATTGTTTTAGTTCTTTTACACGTATAATTTCCAATATATTCTACTCGCCATATTCAAATATTTTCTGCTTTTGTTTTCTTTTGTTGCATTCCTTCACTGTAAGACATAAATGGAGAAAATTATGATGAAAAAGCCTTCTGATTCACTGAAAAGAGACTGCCTGCATTAATTTGTAAGCCATCTGTAATTTTACCTAGAAGGATAAAACACATTGTAAAATACATTTTTGGGATGTTTATCTGAAGAAATGCAGCTAAAACGTGCTTTGCAAGTTTAATATAAAAGTACCTTCAAAAAATCCCTAGAGTGCTTAATTAACAGCTTATAAGAATAAAAGTATTTACAGTCAAGAAGCAACTTTGATGAAGTAACAGCTGGGCTGATCAACTGTTAGAGAGTTTATTGGACAATGGCAAAGAAGAAAGCCTCGTTAGCTGCTCTGTAGGAAACATGTTCAGCTTCGTTCTTATTTTTTGTTCTTGTGATGGTAAAACTATTTGATTGGCAAGACATGATAAATGAATTACAAATTCCAATTCTGTAATGATACAAGGAGAATAAATTCCATTATATATGTACATAACATATGTGCATGTTCTTTAAAATGACACATAAAATACCACAGCTGTGATTTTAGAATGTCCCTATGTTTGTCTGTCTTTGCTATTCATAAAGGACATGTGACAACTCTGAAAATCATTGCACTGATTGCTTGACTATACCATCAGGTGCAGCTTGCATTTTTGTAGTTTCTTTTTGTTCAGCTTAATTAGGAAATCATATTCTAGTTAAATGTTGATGTTTGTCTATTGTCATTCTAAGTTGCATCTTTGTCTACGTTTACACAGTCTATCTGCGTGCTCATGTTACAGTAAGTCCCCGACTTACAAACTTAAGATCCAGAGGTGTGTTCGTAAGTTGAAAATGTTCATAAATCAGAAATAGTGTATATTCTTTATTCCTTAGACGTGGAAGGAACTGCATCTTCTTGCTGCTTCTTATCTTTTGTAAAAAAAACAGCTTCATTTTGCATGTTTTTTTTTTTTTTTTAATTTAGTATTATCCTATAACATGAGAGTATCGTGAGCAGCTGCTTAGCAAACCTTTCATTATTTGCATCCTGTGTCTCAAAACAAGCTAGTGCAGTTGATTGGTGGTAAATCGCTTAATTTCCTTTTCCTATTCTTCCTCCTCATTGGCCTCCTCTCTTGCTCTGTGTGCATTAATTTCCATCAAGTCTTCGTTTGTTAGCAGATTTAGCGGCTAGACGTCTGGGGTTTCCCAGAACAGAAAAACAAAACAAAAAAAACACCAGCACTTTGGTTGTATCTTCGAAAGTTGAAGGTTCATATGTCAAGGACCTACTGTATTTCACAAACACTTTTTTCTCTCCATCTTCCATAAGAAAGAAACAATGACATGCATATTAATCAGTCACTTCAGACTAAAGAATTATTGCACAGCACAACACTGTAGTAGTCAATCAGCGTCTGCATTTTATCAATAAGAAGACTTGGAGATCCAGCAGGATGGTTCTTGCCTACTGTCATCTCAACCAGAGTGCACCTAGCTACCTCCACTCAAATTTTTTCTTACAATGCCTGCAGATCACTCTTGCCAGAAGAACTGATGTATTCCCTTTCTGTTCCCCTTCCTCCAGAGCCCTTTCTTCTTCCCCCCCCCCCCACCCCTAAGTGGTAGAATTACCTACCCACAGAGGTCAGGACTGCATAGTCCCTGACGACCTTTTGGCATCTGTTCAGATTGTACCTGTAATACCACAGCCTATTCTCCTGGACAGCTCAGCACTCTTGCTCTCATGCACTCTCTCTTTAAACTATTGTGACGCTGCACTGGGTGGCGTGATGGGGATATGCCCCAGGCTGCCCTGTGCCTCCCTGGACCCCGGGGGAGGGAGGACACTGGAGGAACAGCTGTCCCACTATTCCCACATGAATAAATGCTAATGAATAAACACATCAATAATAATACAAATCAAATCAAATATGTAGAGTGGGTATCTGGAAATGTGTCCACACCTTGTGCATTACTCTGTTTTATTATTGCTTTCTGTCCATCAAGTATTAGAATGTAGACTATATGTCTACCCTTCAAATAATGGTGCTAAACAGAGTATTCAAATATACATTATACTGATGTTTGTGTGTTTTTGTGTCCATAAAACATCACTGTAAACTATTTTTGCATTCATATCATAAACAGGCAGCAAGACTGACTAGCAGGCCTACAATGCTAACTGGTACATCCAATAGATCAATTTGCTAGAACCAATTCAAGTCATTCTTTCCCAAGGGGCTCATGCAGTGTACAGTATACACCAAGTTATATAAAGACATGGAAACAGAATCAGACCATGTCACTGAAACAGAAAAAAAATGCACTGCGTGACACACAGCCTTACAGTTCTGGGGTTTCTGCCTGGCTACGTCTGAAGGAAACGGTAGGCAAGTATTTTGTAAGACCAGTCTGTGTGGATGTGAAGTAGTGTGTCAGACTGCAGCACAAAGACAAAAAAAGTTCCTCTGCTACTGCATAGTGAGTCAGACCTGGACAGTGGGATGAACTGTTAATGAAACACCAAAGGACTATTTTAACTTGTCATCATTTCATTGGAGTGGATGTGTATCAGAGTGGCTTTTAAAGTACAGTTAATGCAATGCCGCTGTGCATTTTCTGCATTTTCCTGTATTACAGTCTGCCTTTGGGCACATGCTTAAATCCAGAGATAGGAATAACTTGGGCGTGTTCCAAATCCCTTGTCAGATCAATGTGTGTAGAGAACAGCGTTCTGTTTGGATAAAACTGGCATGGGTTTATTGCCAACTGTTTTGTCTGTTTTTCTTTTTTTTCTATTCACACTAATTTGTCCATCAGAATACCCTGACATGAGATCATAATACAACATGTATCATTTTAAACACAAATTACAGAGTACCACACAGGTCCAGAAGCGGACAGGTCACAGCATAACCAAATTCAATCAAAATAAACTTACAATGCTTGTCAAGTGCATAGACATTTTTCAAATACATATTGCAGTTATTTTCTACTCATTTTATTGTATGTGTGGTAATGCAGATTCATACAGATTTATTGCTCTGTAACCAATTACAACATACTTTGCATACCCAATAAGTGCTCTTACATGTTATGTTTCAAATCCTCATGCAATGTAAGCTCAAACAATGAAGACTGAACTTTATATGTCCTTTGGAAGCAGTATAAAATCTACTTTCGACTGTTCCCAATCTGCAGTGAAGAGAAGCTGCTTTCTTATGTATTTTAATAGAATGTTCCACCAGGAAGGCACCCGAGGAGATTACATTAGCAGCAGAAATCAGAACTAGTAACATCTGTGTGTAGCACTGCAATCTTTAGCAATGGCTTGAAAGCCTTTACACCAGCTTACACCTTACATTGTGTAGCAAAACACAATCCTGCTGAGGGTTGAGTAATATTCTGTCAGAGAAGGATTAACTAGGCATATCTAAAAGTTACCAACACTTTTAATACTTGCAGTAATAAATGGAGGTCGCCCACTTAATGGCATCTCCATAATAATTGACATTTAGCAATTAAATGCCTCACGTGTGGTGCGTAAAATCAGGAGCTAATTACTGGCTGCCCACCGTCAGTAGTGTCATCAGCTTTGCTTTAAATGTCAGCTTTACATTGAAATGTTGAGAACAAGGCCTGTTAAATACTCTGCTGCCTTATGAAGTTCCACTGTTTAAACAGTGCTTCAGCATATTGGGTTGAAAACTAAAGTATACTAACACATTTTGACATCTGTGCTATAAGACATAACATATACTGCTTTAGTAATAGATTAATGGCTAGTAATAGATTCCTTAAGTTTTATTTTTCAAGTGATTAATTCTCCATTAAATTATATGGGCAATCTGTGTAAAATTTTATTTTTGTGTGTGTTTCTTCCATTTAGTGTTTAGACATTTATAAAAAGGGGAAAAAAAGAAAGCCTGCAGTTTAATATAAAAGCTACACTATCATAACAAAACTGTAATTGAATATAGCAGGAATAACATTACTACATTATGCAAATCCTCTGGGTTTTTATGTTGATCAGATGTGTATGGGTTAGAGACTCATTTCTGACCTGTAAATACTTCTGATTCAGTTTATTTTGCACCTTAATTAATCCAATAGGAACCTATAAAACCAAATTTCAATAAATCTATTTCAAAAGACATATCACTTGGAAAGCAAGAATGACATGGCAAAATAAAGCTGAAAGGATAAAATAACACAGGCAAACACACCCACTTTCACATCTCTGTCATATAGTTGGGATCTTCCATGTTGGGAAGTTAAATTTGCATATCAACCCCTGCCTTTAGCCTTAATTTGCATGATTTCAAGTAGACAGTTGGTTCCCTTGTGTACAAATACATTGAGCCTATAGATATGAAAGCAGGTTCAGAGACCATTTTCACGTGTCACAGCCAGACTAACAAGACTTCATTGAGTCTTTTCATCTGCAGCTTAAATTCCAAAATGTTTGACCTTTCTAAAACCTTTTAATAATTTTAGGCCTAAGTGACAACACCATTAGCACCTGTGTGAGTGTACAGACGGAACCATTGAGTGTCTAGGCCTCTACTGGCTTCATCTTCAAGAGTTTCCAGTGGGTTGACACACTATTTAATGGATGTCACATGCATTATTTAAAGCTGTAATTAAAACAAATTCGACACAAATGAGGGAGAGGGCAAGAGAAAGGGGGAAGCCATGAGAGAGAGAGCACGAGAGGGTGAAACGGTTATGTAATATGTGTGAATTTGCCAACAGAGAACCTATTTGTGTGTCAAATGAAGAACCATATTAACAAACTACGAATCTTGAATGGAAAGTGAAGTCAAATGGGAAACTGAGGATCTACGTTAAGTAGATCCTGTTTTGTTCATCTAGTTTACGTTTACAGCTATGTTTGCACTGTAAAGATATCTATCAGTATCAGTCGTGCACATTTTCAGGTGAAGAGAAGATGTCATCTAATTGTAGGAGTATAGATGTCAAAATGAATACGGATGTAACCAAACTGTTGTAGTCACTAGATGGCACTAATATCCCGCAATCATATCTCAAAATAATATACAAAAATGCAGTAAAATATGTTTTAAATAAACAAAAGCCATTCAACTTCAGGAAAACTGATGCACAAGACTGATGCATAACAATTGTGCTTTCTGAATAGAAAAAAAACAAAACTACTTTTTCGTTTATTTTTTTAGCAAACATAACTTACATAACATAACAAATCAGAAAAAAATAATATTTGTATTATTTTATTATTATTTATTTCTTAGCAGACAACCTTATCCATGGCGACTTACAAAATATAAGCGCAATACAAAGTGCAATATAAGCGCAATACAAAGTGCAAAAATGCATATATATTGGATATATATATTGGACAACGTCAGTAAAAATCACAGTCCACTGCAGCAGATTATTGTTTCCACCACTGCATCTAACATGTGAGGGCCAAGGGAAAGCACCTTGTATTAATCTTACCCTTGAATGATAGTTATGGAGGATAAAGGGAAACTTAGAAATATATAAATAACACTCACACAAAATTAACATGTAATTTTCTTAGGCTAAACGCTAGTTTATAAATACATAAATACTTAAATAAATAACCTTTTTTTTCCCCTTCAGTCAAACTCTAGGAAATAAAACAAAACTCTAATCTCCACACATTTACTGGGAAGCTGAAAGGAGAATTGAAATAGGTCACAGTTATGAGATGGAAAATACCCCAGAGCCAAACTTCCCTGTCCTTTTGTTAAGACAGCTCCAGCTGGCTCAGCAGCAACAATGAACACATGGGCATATAAAGGGCATATCTGCATAAGCATGGGGTGAACAAAAAATGTGGTTTGTTTCTAAACTTTCAATTTTTTTCCTGAAGATAATTCAATCTCTGGTTCCCTTTTAAGTCAAAAGGGTTGGAGAAAAAAACACCAGAGGCACCTGCACCAAGCATTCTGTAAGAAAGCTAAAATAAGAGACTACATACTTTTGGAGGAGGGTCTTACTACTACTAGGCCATCCTGGAAGCTGTGTTATACAATCAGTGGCGTGGTAAAGGGGTGAAAGGTAGTGATGATTCCGGTGGCCCTGAGAGGGAGAGGGCCCTAGAGAGAGCCCTGCGCATCATATCGGTGGGGCCCATGCAGGTTTTCTTTCATGGGGCTTAGAAATCCTTGCTATACCCCTGTATACAATGTTCAGTAACAGCACTAACTTCCTATTGCTTTGGTGGTGATTTTGTCGGAATCAAGGTTACATCTGAAACCTAACGTTACGACAGATTGTTCTTGATCACAATTTTACATGAAGGACGTCAAGCCACATGTAATGTTGTATGAGTAGAGAAAAATACATTGACTCACTTTTTACAGACAATGGATTCATCATAGTATGGTGTTTGCAAAGCAGGCAAGCACCCGTCTTGTATTTATTTCACCCCTAGCACCTCCTTGTACACTACACAAGTTCCTGGATTTGTAGGCACATAAACTGGATCAATCTCCTTGAGTGCAGTTCTGTACATCCTTCTGTGGATACATTTCAGTGCACAAGCACATTATCCACACTTTCCTTACATTCTGGGAATATTGTGAGATCCTCATTATACATAGTCACGGTGACATGCTAGCATTGTATGGCTACAGCTATTGCTATATTAGCTTCATACATCAAACAACATGTAGTTTACCTTATGTTATATCATCCCTTTGTATATTGTGTCATTCAATATCTCCCATAACTGATGTAATGTGCTTTAAGTACAACGTATTTTAGACTGGTATTACATTTAAACATAATAACATGTAAGATAAACAATTAATGATTAATGGATTACAACGACAAAGGCATTCTTCAAAATCATTAGTGCAGTTACATTTTAACAAAGGCAGGCTACATGTTATTATATGTATGTTATTTCCAGTAATAGGTAACAAATGGCTACAGCACAGAATACCCTCTGTAGACATTTCTGTAATAATTAATTGTTGTTGTTTTTTAAGATTCTCATATGATCAAAGGACTAAATTGTTTGTAAACAAATCCCGTTATCTAATTTCTGGAGATTTCAAAAGCTTAAAACATTAAAAATGTTGCTGGAAAAAATATGTTGCAACTTAAAAAAATTTACTTGTACATTTTCTGTGAATGTTAAACAAGGATTAAAGTTAAAAAAAGTAGAAAAAGAAGAAAATAACAAAACCTGTCTCTTTGTCAGGTTGATTCTGCTATTGTTTTTGTAACTTAGTGAAAGCACATTATCCTTAATGCCAGTCTTTTTGCCATCTGTTTGACAATGTGCTCATATCCTTCTCTCAGGTCATTCTGTTTCAATTCAATCAAGCATGTAAGTACATTATTTTAGAATGTAATGAAACATGGTTTATCATTACAAAGTACAAAATTATGGAAAAATATTCAATTTTGGCAAAAGGATTGCTTAAGAATTATAAACACACACAAATATTATATATACATACACATAGGCGCTGAGTTTTGAAATTCCCGAGGGGGCTGTCTTACTAAACCGAAACCCCTATGACGGGGGGGTGGGGGGTGCTGACAGTATTTTCTCCGGTAAGAACGGGAGAGGGGGGTGTAGCATTATGATGGGTGTATTTTGATAAGATAATTTTAGCTCTGAGCTGAAGCACTGATCTAAGGAAGACCTCTCCCCCCCAAAGTTATCAGATTTCCTTAAAGTGTGGAACTGGTTTACATCAAAGTGACAGTTTTGGGAGGATGGCACCGAGAATAGGTCAAATAGTTTGGAATCCTGCTGTGAGATGTCTGGAGAAGGGGGCCTGTAGGTAATAAAAACTCTTTGAAATGGACGAGAGCCGAAATCCCGACACAGAGCTACGAACCCGGGCCAGCCGGCATGTCCAAAAGATGGCATGGATTGACATCAGTCATAAATCAAGCCCCCCTCCAATAGGACACTGGGGGCTGAAACCGAAATCCAATCTCACAAACTCAAGAACCAATCATCTATTGATCTGACAGGCGTATAAAGAACAGCGCATGGTCTCTCTCTCTCTCACCTGAACCAGAAACTCGCTGTCACAGCTCAACCTGTAGCTCTGTTGCCCGAACCGGAACCAGAAACCAACCAAGTATTTGCCGGCAACAGAAGAGTTAAACTGGGAGAAGGAGATTGAGCCGTACGAATAATTCTTTTAAAGGACTTTATTAAATAAAGAACTTTACAAACTGCGCATGCCCACCTGTGCCCACCTGATCAGTGGAGGTTTACAGCTGGACAATTGACTAAGTCGACTGTATACGAAAGTGTCAGTCATTTAAATAGCTATTTGAGTCTTAAGAAACTCGACCCTTGGAACCAAACAGGGCCCTGCTTTCCTCAAAGACTTTGTCTTCAAATAAGTACGGTGAGAGACCCTGCTTGCCAAGAAGATTTTGTTTACAACCTTGGAGCCTTCAAACCATTGGAAAATCTGTTTGGAAAAGACTCTGTTTCGCGAAACCCCCAACTTCCAGGTGCATCAACTGAGTTCTTGGACAAAGCCGAACCAGACTGCCTTTGTTCCCAACCACACGGACCTCATGCCGTGTGCTGTTATCTGAGCCCGAAGCCAGAGAGGCCTCTCTGAGACGAAGTTCAGGTAAGTTTAACAGTTTGGAGTTTGTGATTCATGACATTTGAGAAATCAATTAGAAATGTTAATCTGTGATTCATAACTCTAGAATGTGTAATATCATTTAGTTTTCTTAAATATAAAAGTGTGTTGCATCAAACTGTTTTGTTGATAATTTTAGAAATAAAATCTGTCAACGCTGAGAAATATCTTCTCATTCCTGTTTAACTGTTTAGTCTGAAATTGACACAAGTTAATAGACACCAGATTATAGGTGGCCCTGCCTATCCTTAATCATTGAATAATAATCAGTTAAGGGAAATTGTGGTAACAAGTAATGATAGGATCTTTCTCGGCACCCAAATGTAAATGAGACTGATATATATATAACGAGAAGTTACTTGACATAAATACTAACCTGCGTAGTTATTTAATGTCTGACTAACAATACTAATGAGAGACTCACCTTCGTCTTACTAACCGGTATTGTAGTCAATGTGTTTATAACCTTTTTTGTTTAACGATTTGTGTGTTATCATATGCGATCCCATGGTCTTTGATTTGGTCACAGAAGTGATTTGTCTTTGATTTGTTGATCTAGAGTTGAATTTTTATTAGTTTTTCCCTTTTGTATAATTAGTGTAGTGCTACATTTAGTCTTTGTTTTTGAATAAATTTGACAATTTATATCTTTGTTGGGGTTTCACGAAACAGAGTCTTTTTCCAAACAGATTTTCCAGTGGTTTGAAGGCTCCAAGGTTGTGCACAAAATCTTCTTTGCAAGCAGAGTATTCACAGTAGTTACTTGAAGACAAAGTCTTTGAGGAAAGCAGGGCCCTGTTTGGTTCCAAGGGTCGAGTTTCTTAAGACTCAATAGCCATTTAAATGACTGACACTTTCGTATTCAGTCAACTTGGTCAATTGTCCAGCTGTAAAACTCCACTGATCAGGTGGGCACAGACGGGCAGGCGCAGTTTGTAACGTTCTTTATTTAACAAAGTCCTTTAAAAGAATTATTCGTACGGCTCAATCTCCTTCTCCCAGTTTAACTCTTCTGTTGCCGGCAAAGACTTAGTTGGGTTCGTAGCTCTGTGTCGGGATTTCGGCTCTCGTCCATTTCAAAGAGTTTTTATTACCTACAGGCCCTCTTCCCCAGACATCTCACAGCAGGATTCCAAACTATTTGGCCCATTCTCGGTGCCATCCTCCCAAAACTGTCACTTTGATGTAAACCAGTTCACACGCTGATGAGTTTAGGAAATCTGATAACTTTGGGGGAGAGGTCTTCTTTAGATCAGTGCTTCAGCTCAGAGCTAAAATGCTCTTATCAAAATACACTCCCCCACTTAATGTTACACCCTGAGGTGGCGGTTCAGGTGTCTCCAATCCAAGATGGGGCGGAAACCGCCACTTTCCGTGGGAACTAGGAAGTGCGGGGATGAGAATCCCCCGTGCTGCCCCAGTGGGAGCACCTCGCAAATTGCTCACTTCTCCAGGAAAGTGGCGATCTTGACGCAAAGTGACACACACTGCCACAGGTCCCTCACTCACGGCCACACCACGCCTCAGAAGGGGGTGGATGGGCCTGAAACTATGGGGAGTAGCCAACTGTTATAGTTTGGAGTTGCTGGGAGGTGTACGGGTGGGCCAGAGACCGCTGGAATATCACAGGGTCGATGCGCAGGAGAGGGATGGGGCGGAGGTCCGCCAGCCGTCCTCCTGATGCATGTCATGCCGGACCGCATACCGGTGTCAGGACGTAAGCAGGGGGGCGGGATTGCTGCCTGGGCCGCTGCCTGGGATCCAAGGTCAAGAGACATTGAGCTCCTAAAGGCTGCCTGCGAGGCTGGGCCGAGGGTGTAACCGGGTAGACCCTGGCTCGGTGCAGGGACTGTTCCCTCTCCTGGGGAGTGTGCGTCAGCATCTCCTCCATGGAAGAGCCAAATGTAAAGCCCGGCGATATGGGTGCATCTAGGAGGCGGGTCCTGTTTGTGACAGGCACTCATCTTGCCTGTGACAGCCAGAGCTGGCAGCATGCCACCACAATAGCTGCCAAGGAGCATCCAGTAGCCCTTGCACTGTGACGCATCACATTGACCAGCAGGTCAGCCACCACTGCTATCTCTCTGATAGGGGGCGGGACCTGTGATGCAGTGAATTGGTTTGGGGCCTCAGCCAGCTGGGACAGGTAAAGGGCCAGCAGGCTTTTGGTGTTACGCAGGCGAGCCGCTTGGGAGGCAGGAGGGCCCGTGTGAGCTGCTGTGGCCGGTGCTCCCTCTCGAAACTGGAGCGTGGGGGGCCCAAAACTTCCGGTCCTGACTTACAGATTACCTGTCGGCTGCTGATTGCACTGGCTGTGCAGACAGGAGGGCGCAGATGTGGTCCATACTGCTATTCAGGGCAAGGATGGCCTCATCTCTGCCTCTGTCTGTGAAGCCAGTTCTCCGTCGCCGATGACGTGGCGGGGAGGGGGCTAACGATGAGTCAGAAGTGGGGGAGGGAGCCCGTGGGCGTCGCTCCACCGCTCTTCCCTGTCGTTCACGTGCTTGCGCGGCGATGCACGTGCGCGTGGCCATAGCAGCACGCACTGCGGGCATGTCAGGCAGGGGGGGCACGGCTGCCGTGGGGGGAGCAGCTGCTGTGGCAGGTGCAGCACCCAGTGGAATGGCAGACCTCCGGGCGCGCCGCAGTGGACCCGGAAGTCGCGGCCAAATTGCGACCACTGTTGGTGCCCAGACAGACAGGGCATAGGACCTCCCCACTCCAGGTGGCCAAGGTGCGTTTGCTGTAAGCGGCACAGTGGCGGGGGCAAGAGGAGCTCATCGCCGAGTGCACACGCGTGTGAACAGGGAAATGTGCAGCGGGGGCGCCGGTCAGTGTTTGCACCAGGGGGCACACAACAACTGAAACGCCTCCGCATCAAGTGGTTGCTGTAAGTGTGTCTCCACCCGGCAACGTTTATGTACACGGGGGGCACTGTAACACCAACCAAACACAACCTTGCTGTTGCCGGACTGACACCAGGTGCTGGATACAAGCGCCACATAGGCCCGTAGGCTTAACCACACCGTGTGTACCGGGGTTTCCGGGGATACTGGGTGACACGGAGTCCGGGGTCCGAGGGGCCCAAGGGTAGTAGACCACCAGCCATAATGGGATCTAAAACCGAGGCCTACAGGCACAGGAGAGCTAGCAGAGCTCATTCTCAGCAAACTGAGAGAGTGAGATCTCCTACAGCCGCAGTCGCAGGCTGTAGTGCGTGTGCAAGCCGGCAGAGGAGCAACTCACGCGGGCAAGATCTTTTACAACACACCGGATTTTACTGCTGCTGCTAGCGCTCCTGCCGTGGAGGAAAAAGGTCCTGTGGACAAAAAACCAACACAGCAAGCAGTCGGAATATACACCGATCAGCCTAACATTATGACCACTGACAGGTGAACTGAATAACACTGATAATCTCGTTTTCATGGCACCTGTCAGTGGGTGGGATATATTAGGCAGCAAGTGAACATTTTGTCCTCAAAGTTGATGTGTTAGAAGCAGGAAAAATGGGCAAGCGTAAGGATCTGATTGACTTTGACAAGGGCCAAATTGTGATGGCTAGACGACTGGGTCAGAGCATCTCCAAAACTGCAGCTCTTGTGGGGTGTTCCCGGTCTGCAGTGGTCAGTACCTATCAAAAGTGGTCCAAGGAAGGAAAAGCGGTGAACTGGCAACAGGGTCATGGGCGACCAAGGCTCACTGATGCACATGGGGAGCGAAGGCTGGCCCGTGTGGTCCGATCCAACAGACGAGCTACTGTAGCTCAAATTGCTGAAAAAGTTAATGCTGGTTCTGATAGAAAGGTGTCAGAACACATAGTGCATCGCAGTTTGTTGCGTATGGGGCTGCGTAGCCGCAGACCAGTCAGGGTGCCCATGCTGACCCCTGTCCACTGCCGAAAGCGCCTACAATGGGCACGTGAGCATCAGAACTGGACCACGGAGCAATGGAAGAAGGTGGCCTGGTCTGATGAATCATGTTTTCTTTTACATCACGTGGATGTGCGTGTGTGTCGCTTACCTGGAGAACACATGGCACCAGGATGCACTATGGGAAGAAGGCAAGCCGGCAGAGGCAGTGTGATGCTTTGGGCAATGTTCTGCTGTGAAACGTTGGGTCCTACCATTCATGTGGATGTTACTTTGACACGTACCACGTACATAAGCGTTGTTGCAGACCATGTACACCCTTTCATTAAAACGATATTCCCTGATGGCATTGGCCTCTTTCAGCAGGATAATGCACCCTGCAAAAATGGTTCAGGAATGGTTTGAGGAACAGCAACGAGTTCAAGGTGGGATGTGCTGGACAAACAAGTCCGATCCATGGAGGCCCCACCTCGCAACTTACAGGACTTAAAGGATCTGCTGTTAACATCTTGGTGCCAGATACCACAGCACACCTTCAGAGGTCTAGTGGAGTCCATGCCTCGACGGGTCAGGGCTGTTTTTGGTGCAAAAGGGGGACCTACACAATATTAAGCAGGGTGGTCATAATGTTATGGCTGATCGGTTTATATAGCACTATATAAACACGACTATTATTTTTAAAAGGCTCTTCTTGTGAACGAAACTGAAACCGAAAGCACAGCCGGACGTCCGGTGCACGGATGGGACAGAATCAGGGTTAGCTATCAATAATAACTAAATACACACAAGACAGAGACGATGTGTAGCGAAAACAGTGGTGAACAACACTATGAAGTGAGCCAGCCAGCCAGCTGAAATACACAGTTTGAATGTTTATTTCAAACACAGACACAGAGAGCTTACGTTCTCAAGTCCAGCGAAACGGCAAAAGAGGACGAACCTGTGCTGATGTCACGTTTTATAGAACAGGAAGTGGAAGGGACCTGTTCTGAGTGACGAGTGCAGGGGCCAGTGGCAGCTTTGATAGATTGATGTATCGATCGGGTTCCTATGGAAGTGCGCAGAAACCCCTCCCCCTTGGGCAGTGCTTCTGACTTGAAAGATAATCAAGATTTACATCAAGGAGACACAATCTCTCCAAAACTTTTCATGGCAACTTAAAAAAGTGTTCCAAGACATTGGACTGGGAAAAAAAAGGAATCAAGTCAAATGGAGCTTATATGAACAACTTACAATTTTCCAATGACATTGTCATATATGCCAAAACATCTGAAGACTTGCAGCTTCAATTTCAAGAACTCTCAGATGCAAGCAAGACATTCAAATTAAACCAAGTGAAAACAAAGTCATGTTTTTTTAAATCTAAGAAAATTAAAGTAGATCATCATATACTCAATTAAGTCAACAGTTATGTTTACCTAAGACCACAAATCAGTGCAGATGGTGATATTATGGAAGACATCATAAAATTGGAAGAAAATTCATTTGGAAGAAACAACACGCTATTGAATGGAAATCTACCCATTTGCCTGAAGAGAAAAGTATTTGATCAATGCATACTACCAGCGCTCACTAATAGCGGTAAAACTTGGTCACTTAATCCAGAAACGTTACAGAAACGGCAGACGACACAAATTAGCATGGAAAGATGTATGTCTGGACTAATAAGAGGAGATAGATATGATAATGAATGGATCCAAGAACAAATTAAAATGTGTCATCATTGAAAAGGGACCATTTAAAATGATAAATGACTGGACGCACTGCAAGAAAAACAGATCAAAGATGGACAAAGGAAGTTATTGAATGTATCTCAAGAAATTAAAAAAGACCTAGAAGATGACCGTATAAAAGATGGGAAGATAAAATCATAAACTTTCTGGCCGTGACATAGAAAAGAAAAGCTGTAAATTGAAGCAAGTGGAAACATCTTGGGGAGGCCTTCATCCAGCAGTGGATCAATATGCGCTGATGGTATATATATACATATATACACACACACACACACATATTTGCACGTGTTATTCTATGACATTTCTCCATCTCCTCTAATTAAACAAAGGTTATTTACTCTTCAAGTAAGTACTCTGCATATGAGAGTTTATTTACAGCAATTCCTCAGACTTGCAGGCTAGTAGGGAGATCCAAAAAGGGGTAAACGAGAGAGGGTAGCAAAAGGTCAAATACACGGTTAAGCAAACAAGAAACAAGGCTCAGAATTGATCCAAAAGAGAATGCAAGACTTTGCGAAGAAGCTAGGAAACAGAGGGGTTTAAATACTGTGTAGCAAAGAGGGTTTGAACTAGGTGAATGAATGACTAACCAATGACAGGAGAGGAGGACAGAACAGGTGCACCTGGAAGGAAAGAATGTGGAAGAACTGGTTGAACTGGACAAAGGAAAGGAGAAGTCAGTATTTGGGAGAGGGAGACCTCTGGTGGTGAACTAAGGTAGAAGCAGGGGAGACCGTGACAACTGTGATGTCTGTTAGTGCTTGACAGGTATAAGTGTAACATATCTTCATACAAATACTTAAAGATATAGGAGAACAAATGTCAAAGTTCATGTAGGATCTCCATTGTGTACAACCCTTCACTTCACTTCTTTTTAAGAATGTGTTTACACCTGAATCTTAATGCGTTATATATGTTATCTAAGTGTTATCTACATTCAAGGTAATCTACATATTGAAAAGTTTCTGTGTAGCTTCTATTTAAAAACAAAAATCTATCTAAAAGTACATTTTATATAGGAAATGCTTTGTATCAGAAAACAGCTCATCTCTTCGGTGCTTCTCTTTCCAGTATTTTACTGAACTTCCAAGTGTACAAATGTAGCATTCTAAGTAGAGGGATTAAACATGAAAAGACACTTACAAACCCAAGTGGCCATGAATGAAGACGGCGGCGAGGACGGCCACGAGGCCGAGGAGCAGGAGCAGTGGGATGAGCCCTGTGAAAGTCCGTAATGAGAGATGGATCCAGGATATCCGAGGCTAAAACCCAAGAACGTTCCTCTGGACCGTACCCCTCCCAGTCGACCAAGTACTGTATGCATCCTCTGTGGCGACGAGACCGTAACAGGGCTCTGACAGCATAGGCTGGACCGTCTTCTAGATCCAAGGGAGCAGGAGGCGGAGGAGAAGAAGAATAAGAAGAATCCTGAGGAAGATCAGAAGGAGAGGAGGGATCGGGGCGTACAGGTTTTAACAATGAAACATGAAATGAGGAAGCTATCTTGTAGTGAGGAGGTAACTGGAAACGATAGGTAACAGGATTGATTTGGCGGAGGACAGGAAAGGGACCGATAAAGCGAGGGCTCAATTTCTTGGATGGGAGTTTAAGTTTAATATCCCTAGTAGATAGCCAAACCAACTGTCCAGGGTGGTATTGTGGAGCAGGTTGTCGGTGTCGGTCAGCCAAGGTCTTTTGACGGTGAATAGCTCTTTGGAGACGGACGTGTGTAGCATTCCAGACATCTGCACTGCGACGGAACCAATCATCGACTGCTGGGATGTCTGTAGACTCCTCATTCCAAGGAAACAGAGGCGGTTGGTATCCTAAGACACACTGAAAGGGGGTGAGGCCTGTGGAAGAACTGGTCAGGGAATTCTGGGCATACTCAGCCCATGGCAAAAAAACGACTCCAATCATCTTGGGAGGTGCTACAGTAAGAACAAAGAAAGCGTATGATCTCTTGATTAAGACATTCAGTCTGACCATTAGATTGTGGATGGTAACCGGAGGTGAGACTGACCTTAATATTCAAAGCCTTGAAGAAAGCAGACCAGACGCGGGAGGTGAATTGAGGGCCTCAGTCGGAAACAATGTCCTCAGGAATCCCATAAATGCGGAACACATGATGGAATAGAAGTTCAGCAGTTTCAAGCACGGTGGGAAGCTTCTGTAAAGGCATAAGCCGACATGATTTAGAAAAACGATCAATTGCTACAAGAATGGTAGTATAACCTTGAGAGCTAGGAAGATCAGTAACAAAATCAATAGAAATATGAGACCAGGGACGTCGTGGAATTGGAAGAGGCTCCAGGAGACCAGAGAGGGGATGTCGTGAAGATTTAGACTGGGCACAGATGGAGCAAGCATTAACAAACTGGGTTGTATCTTGTACCAGAGTGGGCCACCAGAATTTTTGTTTGATCAAGGTAATAGTACGATGGATTCCTGGATGTCCAGAAGCGGGGTTAGAATGTATCCATTGCAAGAGAGTAGAACGTTTGGATATAGGTACATAGATTTTATTGGAAGGACACGTAGAAGGGACAGGATTGGTGGAAAGCTCCCTTTGAAGTTCATCCAAGAAATTCCAGTTGATTGGGGCAACAATACAAGTTGTGAGATAGAGAGATAGAGCGTCTGCCTTGGTGTTTTTAGATCCAGGGCGATAAGTCAAAGTAAATTGAAAACGGGTGAAAAATAATGCCCAGCGTGCTTGACGGGGGTTGAGACGTTTTGCTCCTCGAATGTATTCCAGATTTCTATGATCCGTGAGTAATAGATCTATTTGGATCCTTCCAGCCAATGCCTTCACTCCTCAAAAGCCAACTTTATTGCCAAGAGTTCCCTGTTACCGATGTCATAATTCCTTTCCGCAGGTGATAATTTCTTTGAGAAGAACGCACAGGGATGGAGCTTTGGTGGTTGACTGTGTCTTTGAGAGAGCACTGCCCCGACGCCGTTTTCAGAAGCATCTACTTCTACCACGAAAGGGAGATTAGGTTCTGGATGCTTGAGGACTGGAGCAGTGGTAAACAGGGACTTAAGTTTCTCAAAGGCGACCTCAGCAGAATCCGTCCGTGATAAGCGACGAGCAGAGCCCTTTAATAAAGAGGTTAGAGGAGATGCGACTGAACTGAAGTTTTGGATGAAACGACGATAAAAGTTAGCAAAACCCAAGAAACGTTGCAACTCCTTAATTGTTTGAGGCTGCGGCCACTCAGTTACTGCTCTTAATTTTTCGGGATCCATGTGAACTCCACTGGCATCGATGATGTATCCCAAAAAGGCCACTCACTGTCGATAAAATTCACATTTCTCTGCTTTGATATAGAGTCCATTTTGCAACAAACATTTCAGCACCTGTCGAACCTGGGAGATATGTTCCGAGAGAGTAGAGGAGTAAACCATGTCATCAATGTAAGCAATCACAAAGCGATGAAGATAGGGACGTAACACCTCATTAACAGCAGCAGGTGAAGTGGATGGCCGAATGATGCCTTGTGCTAAAGCCTCCTTAATGTACTCTTCCATGGCCTGCGATTCTGGAAGAGAGGATAAATTCTGCCCCGAGGTGGAGTAGAACCAGGGAGAAGATCAATGGCACAATCCCAAGAACGATGTGGAGGCAGAGAGGAGGCTCAGGATTTGCTGAATACGGCAGCCAAGTCTTTATATTCTGGTGGGAATTCGGGCGGAGTTGACAGAAACGGACTCTCGATGTGGGTGGCTCTGCAAGGTGTAGTAAGACAATTAATAAAGCAATGTTCTCCCCAAGAAATAATAGTCCCCTTGATCCAAGAAATGACAGGATTATGATTATGATTATGATTATTAGTAGGGAGATCCAAAAAGGGGTAAACGAGAGAGGGTAGCAAAAGGTCAAATACACGGTTAAGCAAACAAGAAACAAGGCTCAGAATTGATCCAAAAGAGAATGCAAGACTTTGCGAAGAAGCTAGGAAACAGAGGGGTTTAAATACTGTGTAGCAAAGAGGGTTTGAACTAGGTGAATGAATGACTAACCAATGACAGGAGAGGAGGACAGAACAGGTGCACCTGGAAGGAAAGAATGTGGAAGAACTGGTTGAACTGGACAAAGGAAAGGAGAAGTCAGTATTTGGGAGAGGGAGACCTCTGGTGGTGAACTAAGGTAGAAGCAGGGGAGACCGTGACAGTACCCCCCTCCCCAAGAATGTGGAAGAACTGGTTGAACTGGACAAAGGAAAGGAGAAGCACTAGAGTTAGTATTCGGGAGAGGGAGACCTCTGGTGGTGAACTAAGGTAGAAGCAGGGGAGACCGTGACAACTGTGATGTCTGTTAGTGCTTGACAGGTATAAGTGTAACATATCTTCATACAAATACTTAAAGATATAGGAGAACAAATGTCAAAGTTCATGTAGGATCTCCATTGTGTACAACCCTTCACTTCACTTCTTTTTAAGAATGTGTTTACACCTGAATCTTAATGCGTTATCTATGTTATCTAAGTGTTATCTACATTCAAGGTAATCTACATATTGAAAAGTTTCTGTGTAGCTTCTATTTAAAAACAAAAATCTATCTAAAAGTACATTTTATATAGGAAATGCTTTGTATCAGAAAACAGCTCATCTCTTCGGTGCTTCTCTTTCCAGTATTTTACTGAACTTCCAAGTGTACAAATGTAGCATTCTAAGTAGAGGGATTAAACATGAAAAGACACTTACAAACCCAAGTGGCCATGAAAACAAGCGTATAAGAGTTCCAAGAATTTCCACTGACAAAATTACTCATTCAAAAATACATGAAGCTTAAGATAAATGTGGGAGTAAGTAGGGGGTTGTTGGGAGCATGGTTGCTGTTCCCTGATCATGTTTTATTTGATTTAGTGATTTATTTCATGGAAATTGTTGTTCAGCATTATTGGCTAAATCTTCTCATTAGGTCCCCCACAGAGGTGAGGAGGCTGTAATCTATCAAGTTTTATAGTCAAGTGTCTAAATAATCAACAGTTAGACATCTTTGTATATTGTTAAATCACTCAAAATCCTGAGGACTATGAGGCCCACAAAGTACCAGAGATGGTCTAATGGGTTTAAACTTCTTAATTGAAAACATTTTTTGAAGGAATTATTTATTTAAGGCAATGCAACCAATCTGTTGTTATATCTTCTTTCATAATTACACTGGTTATGACATTTAAGAATCATCTTTTCATTTCTCTTCAGTCTGACATTTCTGTGTCCTCAGAAACTGAGTCAGATGGGTTTTCCCCCAACTCTTATAATCTGCTTCTGCTTGAGCTTGCAGTTTCTCTGAAACAAAGAATTCTCTCTGTTGCTGACTACTGTTTCTTCATTTTATGGTCTGAGTTTATGAGAATTTTTTGCTTTATCAAACAAAAATGTTTTTCTAAGTGCTTAGAACTGTTTAAGAGATAATTTACAAGCACAGACAAAAAGTAAAACATAAAACCATTATAAATAGCCAATTTAACATAAGATTTTCTCATTGCATTTAAAGCTGGTCTATTACGTAATTACTTTCATGCTTATGATCAACAAATCTGTACTATATATATATATGTCAGACAGCACAAAAAGATATGCTGGAGGAAGGACTAGTTACCAGCTGTTTCCTTGGTTTCTGTGATGGTTGTAGTACATATTAAATAGTTATTATAAAAGATCATTGCTGGTTGCTAAGTTATACAGTAATTCAAATCTGCCAGTGGGACATTAGTACATAGTATTTGTTACAATTGTGGCAGAATATCTGTGACACACACAAAATAAGCCCTCCTATATAACACAGAGAGCAATAATGGACAAAACCTCAGTATGGTCAGTGGCAGTGGTTTTCAAACTGGTCCTGGAGTACCCCCTGCCCTGCTGGTTTTTGTTCCAGCTGAGGTCTTACTTGCTTAATTGGATCCTTAAATGACCTAACAAAGTGATATACCATTCAATTAAGCAATTAAGACCTAGGCTGGATAAAAAAACAGAAGTGCAGGGGGTACTACAGGACCAGTTTGAAAACCCATGGTCTGTGGTAACCAGCAACTGTCTAAAATTAAAACAAAGCAGGAGTCAAACCATGTTGTTAATATGTTGCTTTGAGATTCTCTATTCTTCTCTCAGGACCATCTTCAGTATCTTGAAAATATCCCCAAAGTCACCTGATCATGTTTGTTTGATGCAATGCTCTCCATGGCTCTTGTATTTTCCATGGCTCTTGTATTGTAAAAGTGTATTTTCTCTGACACAACATGTGACCATTCATAGCAAGGTTTATTATTCATGTTTAAGTTTTCAAATTTAGATGTTCTTTTTCATACATCCAGAGTATGTAAACCAAGAGTATTAGACACCAATTGCATTATTGTGTCATGGCATCTTATACACCATTTAGTAGAGAAAACCATAAACTGGTGACCCTTTACATTATTGATGCTTGTATTTACAGCACAAATCAACCCAACTGAAAGTGTTCTAGACCCTATGTACCAAAATCACAAAATATATTTATGATCCAATATATATATATCTAACAATGAATCAATCTTTCGGATATGAAATTAATAATTTAATTCAGTAGCGCTAGTTAAGACACTACATAAACAGTAGGCAGTAACTATGGCTGCTGTGTGCTAATTACCCAGTGACTAAAAAGGACTATAGTTTGGCTTGTTTTAGTTGTTGTTGCAAGTAAACTTAATGAGTTTCAAACCAAATTATGTTAGTCAGCTAGTTATTAATTGATAGAAACGACACTTCTGCATTTATAAAGTTAGAGATAGCTCAGCTAGTTTTGCAAGCTAGCAACCAAACTCAGCCAGTTTAGCAACCAACGCTTAGCTAGCTCTGCTCATTCTGAGTCCTTTTTGTCTGAAGCCGTTTCATCTGAGGCTGTTTTGCCTGACGTTGGATAATGCAATTCCATAGACTTGACAAGAGGTTTTCCTCACACCTGATGCCTTTTCGTCTGAAGTCTGAGACCTGAGGATGTCTGAGGATGTCCTAATATGAACTAGCTAGCTGAGCAAACAATCAAATACAACTAGCATGAATTTAGTAAGGTATTTAAATGAGAATATGAACATAAAACATTAAAATGATTGGTATAAATAACATCAAATAGTTTTTTTGTTCTAAACGGGTACATTGCACAGCTGTCAAAACAAATCAATGAAACAAGTGTTTATTTGCGTCATAATCAATGTCCACTCAATCTGAATACAGTTGTTAGAAGACACTTGTAATGCTATACAATGGGTGTGTTTTTTAAGTGAGGTAGACATTGAGACTTGAAAATATTTTGAGGTTTACAAGCCAGTAAAGGGAATACTACAGTCTAGTTAGATTCAAACTGGATTCAGAAGGAAACATTGTAGACAAAAGAAAGGTTTTCTGTTTCATTTGCAAGTGATGCCTTTCTTACAAGGGCATTGTGAGTAGTTTGCTATGGTGGCCATGAAGTGCAAAACACAAATGCAAAAAGAAACATGCAATTCCAAAAAGAAAAACACAAAACCAAGAAAAACAGAATTACAAAAAGAAAAACGCAATTACAAAAAGAGAAACACACACACATGCAAAAACAAAAATGCAATTGCAAAAAGAGAAACAAAAACAAAAAGCAGAACGCAAGTATAATTGTTGATGCAGGTTCTATTACAAAGGTTAGAAAGTGATGTTAGCCTACTTTAAGTGTTTCTTAACTGAATTGCCATGCACATGATGTGTTGGCGAGTTAACAGAAACAACTAAACACAGATGTTAACACAGAAATAAGAGGACTGATTTCACAATAATGAAGAACATAATGCTTTTATTAGCTGAACACTAAAACGTTACAGTTCACACAATACTGCCTGTTTGTGTGTCTGCGCGTACATTTAGTACATATGAGGATAGTGTTCACTGTAAACACTACAGGGCACACACACATAATTGGTGCAATAATTGTGAGTTAAGCTCTCTGTTTACACAGTGTTTATTTCTGATATTAAAAGTGATTTGGTCCCAGAGCTGGTATTTTTGCAATTCTATATTAACAAATATAGGTCTTGATCGAGATATGAAATTAGCCTACAGGACCTACATTTGTCGCTCTATACAGTGCACCTCCACTTCTAATTATACTTCCCAGTAAAGAGTTTACAGTCAACAGAGTCATTATTTGTATTTATTGTTTTTAATAAATTAAGGGAGAGTGACATTCAAAATAATCGTAATTCCAGGAGCCGTCTGACTTCCGGTTCTGCATCAATATGTATACTTTAAATTGAGTATTTCTCCCATGCAGTGAGCACAGAGCAGAGAACAGCGAACAGAGACGCTGACCAATAGCAGCGCATCAGTCCTGTATGGGCGTGTAGCTGCCCATAACAGCGGTGGGGGATGAAGAGGTGGGACAAGTTTTTTAAGGCAAGCCAAATTATCATTTAGAGATATCTCTAAATGCATTTAAATATATCTTCAAATATTTAAAGATATCTCTAAATAATTTAAAGATCTCTCTAAATGAACAGGAAGTCATATGAAGATATCTCTAAATGATTTGCAGATATCTTCAAATATTTAAAGATATCTTTAAATGATTTAGAGATATCTGCAAATCATTTAGAGATCTCTAAATGTACTTTTAAATGAGATATCTTGAAATGATCTGCAGATATCTCTAATTGATTTGCAGATATCTTTAAATATTTTGAAGATATCTGGAATTATTTGAAGATATCTTGACATATTTGCAGATATCTTTAAATTATAATTTGGCTTGCCATAGTTTTCTATTGGTAGGACTCTAGATGACGCAATTCAGCAATAAAAAAAGTAGTTTTGTTTTTGTGTTTCTCGTTTTGTTTTTGTTTTTGTTTTTGAATTTGTGTTCTTCCTTTTGCGTTCTGCTTTTTGTGTTTCTCATTTTGTTTTTGTGTTTCTCTTTTTGCATTGCATCCTGCTTTTTGTTTTTGTTTCTTTTTGCATTTGTGTTCTGCTTTTTTTGTGTTTCTCATTTTGTTTTTGTGTTTTTCTTTTTGAATTTGTGTTCTTTCTTTTGCATTTGCGTCCTGCTTTTTGTTTTTGTGTTTCTCTTTTTGCATTTGTGTTCTGCTTTTTGTTTTTGCATTTTTGTTCTTCCTTTTGCATTTTGCATTTGTGTTCTTCCTTTTGCATTTGCTTCCTGCTTTTTGTTTTGTGTTTCTCTTTTTGCATTTGTGTTCTGCTTTTTGTTTTTGTGTTTCTCTTCTTGCATGTTTCTCTTTTTACATTTGCATTCTGCTTTTTGTTTTTGTGTTTCTTGTTTTGTTTTTGTGTTTCTCTTTTTGCATTTGCGTCCTGCTTTTTGTTTTTGTTTCTCTTCTTGCATGTTTCTCTTTTTGCATTTGCATTCTGCTTTTTGTTTTTGTTTCTCATTTTGTTTTTGTGTTTTTCTTTTTGCATTTGTGTTCTTCCTTTTGCGTGCTGCTTTTTGTTTGTGTTTCACCTTTTGCATTTGCATCCTGCTTTTTGTTTTTGTGTTTCTCTTTTTGCATTGGCATTCTGCTTTCTGTTTTTGTGTTTTTCTTTTTGCATTTGTGTTTCTCTTTTTGTTTTTGTGTTTTTCTTTTTGCATTTGTGTTTCTCTTTTTGTTTTTGTGTTTTTCTTTTTGCATTTGTGTTTTGCACTTCACTGTAGTTTGCAGTATCATTTGTGAGCACAACACCCATTTGCTGTAATGATTATAATTTAGTTTGTTGAATAAAATTATTTAGTTTTTTAATTAATTATTAAAAAAAAAAAATAATAACATCAGTGTTGTTTTGTAATACCAATGCCTGGTATTCATTAACATATTACTATGTGGCACAACCACTTAAAGATTATTTAAAGACATTGGTTAAATAAGTGCCCGATTAATCTACCACTTAATCAACTAATGCCCCTTGATTAACCGATCAAATATTTTAATCGACAGCCCAACAAAAGTGCTCCTCTTTGATGGCTGGAAGATTACTGGGTGTAATTGGAGGGTTTGTCTCTTCCTGTCTTCTTTGAGAGTGTTGATGATACAGTCCCACAATCTGTTTGTCTTTGTTGTAATAAATGAATAACTATATATTAACAGACTTTATTGTGACTGATGTGCAATAAGCAAGACACAATCAAAAATCACACAATAGTACCTGCAATGGATTTGCCTATATAAAACCACTAAACAGAAAGTACTAATCCACTTCATTGTAATTATAGTGTTGCAACAACATACTTTCTGTCTCACAAACACTTTTATCAGGTTACATTATATATTTTTTTTTAAAGCCATATCTTGCTTTTACGACTCTGCAGCAATTCCCCCCTTAAGGATGAAGGGAGTCTGTTGTGATTGAAGATGGGATTACTGGCCCAAATTCTGGGCTGTTTCACTGTGATTCTCAGAAAGTTAGTTTTAAAATACTCATGCATATCTATAACAATCAAAACAACCGATAATTACATTTGTGATTAATTTGATACATTAAACTAAGTACAGTGCTCCCCCATTGATCAGTTAACCCATTATACCATAGAAGAGGATCCCTCTCGCTCAGTCTCTGTAATGATAAATGTCTATATATTTATATAACTATCTAAAAATCTATTTCACCTTTTTTTAACCAAAAACAATATTCCAATAACTTTAAATGTCTGCCTCTCTGAATATGAATATAAGAATATACCGCGAGCGATAGGCTGTTATACGGTTCCATCACAACAACCGGGCCATTGTAAACTTCCCGGCTCCTGAACGAAATGCAAACGTGAGAATAGTGAGGACCACACATCAAAGTACACTCACTACACACTACATTAGTGGAAACTTTAAAGGGTAAAATAGTACGTGTTTATTTTGTTATATTACTATTTTTTAGTACATTTTCAAAAGGCATACAGTCATATTATGAGAAGAGTTAAATCGTAGTATGCCATCTGTCACAGTGCATGTCTGAAAATCAGAAGCGATATATATATTTCTGAACCGATATATTTTTATTTAAAAAAAATATATATATACATGAATATGTACATTGATTTGCATAAATATGTGTCCATATTGGTTCAGAAACATATTGGTTTAGATACATTGATTGGATTGTGTCTATTAACATAGTTTTTAATATATATACATCAGTTCAGAAAAATGTATTGGTTCCTAAATATACATTGGTTCAGAAATACACATTAGTTCAGAGATATACATCAGTTCAGAAATATATGTATCAGTTCAGATATATATAGATTGGTTCAGAAATATATATCTTGGTTTAGAAATATTTAGATCGGTTCAGGAATATATAGATCAGTTAAGAAATATATAGATCGGTTCAGAAATATATAAAGTGAGGGAAAAAAGTATTTGATCCCCTGCTGATTTTGTACGTTTGCCCACTGATAAAGAAATGATCAGTCTATAATTTTAATGGTAGGTGTATTTTAACAGTGAGAGACAGAATAAAAACAAAAATATCCAGAAAAACGCATGGACGGGGCCATGTACCGTCAAATCTTGGGTGAGAACCTCCATCCCTCGACCAGGGCATTGAAAATGGGTTGTGGATGGGTATTCCAGCATGACAATGACCCAAAACACACAGCCAAGGCAACAAAGGAGTGGCTCAAGAAGAAGCACATTAAGGTCCTGGAGTGGCCTAGCCAGTCTCCAGACCTTAATCCCATAGAAAATCTGTGGAGGGAGCTGAAGGTTCGAGTTGCCAAACGTCAGCCTCGAAACCTTAATGACTAGGAGAGGATCTGCAAAGAGTGGGACAAAATCCCTCCTGAGATGTGTGCAAACCTGGTTGCCAACTACAAGAAACGTCTGACCTCTGTGATTGCCAACAAGGGTTTTGGCCACCAAGTACTAAGTCGAAGAGGTCAAATACTTATTTCCCTCATTAACATGCAAATCAATTTATAACTTTTTTGAAATGCGTTTTTCTGGATTTTGTTGTTGTTATTCTGTCTCTCACTGTTAAAATACACCTACCATTAAAATTATAGACTGATCATTTATTTGTCAGTGGGCAAACATACAAAATCAGCAGGGGATCAAATACTTTTTTCCCTCACTGTAGATTGGTTCAGAAATATATACATTGGTTCAGATATATATACATTGGCTCAGAAAAATATATTGGTTCAGATATATATACATTGGTTCACATATATATATATATATATGGTCCATAAATATATAATATATAAATGTGTTCATAAATATATACACTCACCTAAAAGATTATTAGGAACACCTGTTCAATTTCTCATTAATGCAATTATCTAACCAACCAATCACATGGCAGTTGCTTCAATGCATTTAGGGGTGTGGTCCTGGTCAAGACAATCTCCTGAACTCCAAACTGAATGTCTGAATGGAAAAGAAAGTTGATTTAAGCAATTTTGTGCGTGGCATGGTTGTTGGTGCCAGACGGGCCGGTCTGAGTATTTCACAATCTGCTCAGTTACTGGGGTTTTCACGCACAACCATTTCTAGGGTTTACAAAGAATGGTGTGAAAAGGGAAAAAGATCCAGTATGCGGCAGTCCTGTGGGCGAAAATGCCTTGTTGATGCTAGGGGTCAGAGGAGAATGGGCCGACTGATTCAAGCTGATAGAAGAGCAACTTTGACTGAAATAACCACTCGTTACAACCGAGGTATGCAGCAAAGCATTTGTGAAGCCACAACACGTACAACCTTGAGGCGGATGGGCTACAACAGCAGAAGACCCCACCGGGTACCACTCATCTCCACTACAAATAGGAAAAAGAGGCTACAATTTGCACAAGCTCACCAAAATTGGACAGTTGAAGACTGGAAAAATGTTGCCTGGTCTGATGAGTCTCGATTTCTGTTGAGACATTCAGATGGTAGAGTCAGAATTTGGCGTAAACAGAATGAGAACATGGATCCATCATGCCTTGTTACCACTGTGCAGGCTGGTGGTGGTGGTGTAATGGTGTGGGGGATGTTTTCTTGGCACACTTTAGGCCCCTTAGTGCCAATTGGGCATCGTTTAAATGCCACGGCCTACCTGAGCATTGTTTCTGACCATGTCCATCCCTTTATGACCACCATGTACCCATCCTCTGATGGCTACTTCCAGCAGGATAATGCACCATGTCACAAAGGTCGAATCATTTCAAATTGGTTTCTTGAACATGACAATGAGTTCACTGTACTAAACTGACCCCCACAGTCACCAGATCTCAACCCAATAGAGCATCTTTGGGATGTGGTGGAACGGGAGCTTCGTGCCCTGGATGTGCATCCCACAAATCTCCATCAACTGCAAGATGCTATCCTATCAATATGGGCCAACATTTCTAAAGAATGCTGTCAGCACCTTGTTGAATCAATGCCACGTAGAATTAAGGCAGTTCTGAAGGCGAAAGGGGGTCAAACACAGTATTAGTATGGTGTTCCTAATAATCCTTTAGGTGAGTGTAGATCAGTTAATATATATATATGTAGGAATATATTGGTTCAGAAATATATGTGGAATCCATTTTACCCATTATATATATAACTGAAGCAATGTATATTTCTACAAACCAATAATTATTTCCTGAACGGCAGCCCATATCTTTGTCCTTCAAAGAGTAAGGAATCTAGAACTGAAGATAGTGGATCAAAGACAAAAATCATACCACTGCAGTTTATCAATAGATGGGAAACATAAAAATAATAAATAAAAAAACATTTTACATAGGATGTCTCATCCATACAGTTAACCACACATTTCCAAATACTAGAATGTTTTACAAAGCAAGATATAGACACTTTCCTAACGAAATTGGATGACATTTTAATGTATTTATTTTTTCATTCTGGAAGGTTGTTCAATGAAAAATTGGATCATTTACATTGCAGCCAATTTTGGAAATCAGCTGTCTGTTTAGTTTGTCAGACTTTGGCCTACAATTAGCTTATCCTTGCCTCTGCAGCATCTAACTATCAAAGCACTATTTTGTCTGCCAGTCATTCATACTGTTGTCACTGGTATCATTCAATCATCTTCTGACAGCCTCTTTCAACCCGCCATTTTGATTTATGTCGCTGAATTAAATTTAAGACACAAAGTTAAAACTTTTTCTGTAGGCCTCTACACTCTGCTTGTTCAAATCCAAATCAAATTTGTTCTCAAAATGTCTTCTGTCTGATCATGAGCAAATGCTGTTTTGCTAAAATGCTGAATTGAGCCCTGTCATTAAGGTGTTTTGGCCTTTTATACACAAGATGCAAATATCAGATATGTTTGTATTTTACATGTTATTCTTCTACTTATTTTTTTTTTGGTTCTTTACCGTAACCTCAATAAATACATTTTGTGAGATATTTGCTCACCATGAAAATCTGCCTTATTTAAAAATAGAGATCACAACAGATTTCAGGAAACAGAGAAGATAGATAGATGGATAGATAGATAGACAGATTCAGTGCTTTGAATTCCTCAGAGATTTGAGAAAATGTCATAGATTTAAACTGCATTTACTTTAAAGTGTCTCCATTTATGGCTGCCTTACATGTTTTTTGACAGTTGTTACTTTGTTACATTTGTTTTATACAAAATAAGAAATTCACACTTCATTCACAATGTGTTAATTAAATAGGAACAGAGAATTCTACACATTTATTTTCATTTATAGTTCATAAATACTGTATGCTTATCAGCATGTCCTTAGTGCTAAATGTCAATCTTGAAATTAAAAACAGTTACAGCTAGACCTGAAATGAAGCTGTAAATTGAACAATTTCAAGAAAACAGTGTAACACAAAATGGAAAGCAAAGCAATACGAATTTGTGGGTGTCCATATTGAATATATCCATTGTGTTTTCAATATTTGTAATATTACATACAAAATGTTACCTGGAAAAGTTTTAAACATACAGACAAAAGAAGCCCTCTTAAGATTAATTTAGGAAACACAATCATATAGGGGACTGCCATTTTTTCATGGCCTGCTTTCTTAGGCTGCACTTCCTTCCTTCCGGTGCAAGGTGATCATGTACTTTGCTTAATTAAACCACTTATTGATTAAGATCCCAATTCCTTTAAATCATCTGAATTAGTAATTCTATTAATGCGCCTTGGAACATTGATTGAGTGGCAGCAGCTATGTCAATATGATTTGTTAGAATGTGTAAATAAATAATTTAAATGTTTTAGTTTGCTACGAGGATCACAATTTGTCAACAAAAGAGTGAGAAAACGAAAAATATTAAATGCTGAAAAATATAAAATACTGAAATCATAACATCAATGCTGTAACTTTAATATTACAAAGATAATAATAATAATAATAATAATAATAATAATAATAATAATAATAATAATACCTGTGTAGTTTACAGTTTTATGAAAGAAAATGTCCCATGCATTACAAATTGTTACTAAATATGAGCATTGTCAGTTGGTTAACCCTGCCATCCTTCATGGACTAACATGAAAAAGTAAAAACTTGATAAATAAAATAATCACTTATTTTAGCACCTGGCAAATATGTTTAATCTTTCATCTCATTAAATAATTCTTCAGCTTTAATCCAAAATCCATTCAAAGTCATTCTATTGCCATTTTCTTTTGCATATCGTATTTGTCCATTTCTGATTTACAGTAAGAATCAAACCTTGGAATAGAATATAATGAGAGGACTTGCAGATCCGAACTACACACTTGTTGTGGGTCACATATCCTCATTGCCATCAGAATGTTGAGCTGATGAGCTGGTTGAATCAAACATGGTTTCTTTTGCATTGTTTGCAGGATGCTGTCTCATAGTTGTCAATCTCAACCTTTCATTTTCTGTGTTTTTCTGATGATAAATGGCAGCATATTGTTAACTTTTGAGTTTGGTCCAAAGATCAAATGCAAGTTTTGCTAAATAAATGATAGCCATCAGCAATAGGCATAGGTTTAGGGGGCGTCGGGGGTACGTGTTAAATGTAAAATTGTCCCCCCCAATAATGTATGCCTGTCTCCATAGGCATAGGGGACACATCCCCCTAATTCTGAAATTAAACCTATGCCCCTGGTCATCTTTGTACTGAACAGCAGGAGGATATTGTTCTGTGTGTTCAGTCAGTTAATGCTTTTTGATTGCAATGTCTTTGACTCCATATTTAGGTCTCTCAACATTACATACATTCAATTGCCATTTATCGAACTGTTCAGTTCAAATTTAAGTCAAAGTGTAATGTGTTGATTTTGTAATTGTGAATTTCATTACTTTAACTGGGGTGACTGCAGGGACATCAAGGGGATAGCAGTTGAATTGCAGTTGAAAAGAATAAGTCACATAAAATGCAGGGCCCTACACACTTATCCGTAATGTAAGTTGTTTGCTATTATAAATAGTCAGGTTGCATACAGATAGAAGGAGAATAGTACAGTATCCCATACATGAATCTCATATTCATAATACATGTTTGTTAGATTAGTATAATTTATTATATTCTGTGCAAATATTCATTATATTTCATGTATATAAGTCTACCATGTGGGATACATCAAATGAAAACCATCAAAGGTAAAAAATATATTTGGCATAACATATTTTGTAACAAGGGGTTTCCAGGACAAATTGTGAAACTTACAATAATAAAAACTGTACAAGGCATCTGTCATAAGTAATTCATTTTTTCTCTATGGCTTTAAATGCCTATCATGCTTTTTCTCTGCTTCAGATAATCTTGTTATATTCATAGTTGGTAGGTCAGTCTAATTTGCTTGACTCAAGTTTAAACAGGAAACAAAACCAAACAGAGCAAGACATTTTTGCACATCAAGAGGAAACTGTTCAGTTGATTAAGAGAGAATGTCAGTCATATGCACTGCAAATCCTCCTTCCAGTAAAATTGCATTGAGCAATCCACAGAAATGAGAAGAAGCTGTACAACATGTCACAAAACAATAAAGAAAAGGCCCATTTGCATGGTACTTTGCCCAGGAAAAATACAAAAGCATACAAATATATAAAATCATTACTCATTAGTCTCTGAATATTCCAGTATTAGACTAAAAATGCCTGTTATGCCTCTGATATTATTAGACTGTTCTGATTTAGTTTTTTTATGTATTTGTTTAGTGTTTGTTGACTGGTGACAGTGGAGAAATCCACCAATGGCTGGGTCCCAAATCGCACACTTGCTCCCTACACCCTTCGTTGTGCGCTCATAACAGTGTGTGCACAATTCAGCGTCAGCATTCAGAACCTTTGCTTTTGACCGAAAAAGTACCTATGCTATCTTTTCAAGTCATCTGTCTCTGTATTTCATTAAAATTATAAAATTATAATAATTATTATTATTATTATTATTTGGTAATACATTGTTCACTAATATCACCCCCTAGTTTTATAGGCTACTACATCAGTAATTCATTAATTGATAGGTGCCGAAACGTTTTTTGGCTGAACTTACTAATCATATATTTAAATCACGATTATAGAATAATTTTATATTATCTACAGTGCGGGAAAAAAGTATTTGATCCCCTGCTGATTTTGTACGTTTGCCCACTGACAAAGAAATTCTCAGTCTATAATTTTAATGGTAGGTGTATTTTAACAGTGAGAGACAGAATAACAACTAAAAAATCCAGAAAAACGCATTTCAAAAAAGTTATAAATTGATTTGCATGTTAATGAGGGAAATAAGTATTTGACCCCTTCGACTTAGTACTTGGTGGCAAAACCCTTGCTGGCAATCAAAGAGGTCAGATGTTTCTTGTAGTTGGCCACCAGGTTTGCACACATCTCAGGAGGGATTTTGTCCCACTCCTCTTTGCAGATCCTCTCCAAGTCATTAAGGTTTCGAGGCTGACGTTTGACAACTTGAACCTTCAGCTCCCTCCACAGATTTTCTATGGGATTAAGGTCTGGAGACTGGCTAGGCCACTCCAGGACCTTAATGTGCTTCTTCTTGAGCCACTCCTTTGTTGCCTTGGCTGTGTGTTTTGGGTCATTGTCATGCTGGAATACCCATCCACAACCCATTTTCAATGCCCTGGCTGAGGGAAGGAGGTTCTCACCCAAGATTTGACGGTACATGGCCCCGTCCATCGTCCCTTTGATGCGGTGCAGTTGTCCTGTCCACTTAGCAGAAAAACACCCCAAAGCATAATGTTTCCACCTCCATGTTTGACGGTGGGGATGGTGTCCTTGGGGTCATTCCTCCTCCTCCAAACACGGCGAGTTGAGTTGATGCCAAAGAGCTCGATTTTGGTCTCATCTGACCACAACACTTTCACCCAGTTCTCCTCTGAACCATTCAGATGTTGGCAAACTTCAGACGGGCCTGTACATGTGCTTTCTTGAGCAGGGGGACCTTGCGGGCGCTGCAGGATTTCAGTCCTTCATGGCGTAGTGTGTTACCAATTGTTTTCTTGGTGACTATGGTCCCAGTTGCCTTGAGATCATTAACAAGATCCTCCCGTGTAGTTCTGGGCTGATTCCTCACAGTTCTCATGATCATTGAAACTCCACAAGGTGAGATCTTGCATGGAGCCCCAGACCGAGGGAGACTGACAGTTATTTTGTGTTTCTTCCATTTGGGAATAATCGCACCAACTGTTGTCACCTTCTCACCAAGCTGCTTGGCGATGGTCTTGTAGCCCATTCCGGCCTTGTGTAGGTCTACAATCTTGTCCCTGACAACCTTGGACAGCTGTTTGGTCTTGGCCATGGTGGAGAGTTTGGAATCTGATTGATTGATTGCTTCTGTGGACAGGTGTCTTTTATACAGGTCACGAGCTGAGATTAGGAGCAGTCCCTTTAAGAGAGTGCTCCTAATCTCAGCTCGTTACCTGTATAAAAGACACCTGGGAGCCAGAAATCTTGCTGATTGATAGGGGATCAAATACTTATTTCCCTCATTAACATGCAAATCAATTTATAACTTTTTTGAAATGCGTTTTTCTGGATTTTTTTGTTGTTATTCTGTCTCTCACTGTTAAAATACACCTACCATTAAAATTATAGACTGATCATTTCTTTGTCAGTGGGCAAACGTACAAAATCAGCAGGGGATCAAATACTTTTTTCCCTCACTGTACATACATACATACATACATACATACATACATACATACATACATACATACATACCAAACATGTACACCATCAACTGGACGTGTTATATTCACTGAAAGTGACATACATCCATTGGCAGGAAAATCAAATGCGCAAAGAAAAACAGCTTCCCTACCAGAATCAGATGGTGGGGAGAAACCAAGAGCCACAGCAAGGGCTGATCCTTTTTGCAAGCCTTCTGTCTGTTCTTCTTTTTCCAGCTTCAGTCATGCACTGCAAAATAATAAAATATATGCACTTATAAGTAAAAATAACATATTTGTAAACCCAAAATCTAGTCTATATTCTATTTCATTACTTTTTTGTGCCACATTTACTGCTGGCCTGCTTGTGCAAAAAATAAAATTTTTGCATCATTCGACAACAACAAAACAAGGTGCCAATCAACATGAGAGTAATTCAAATGCTTTCTGGCAAATTCAAGCATCTTCTTTATATACGCACAGAGTTACAGTATAATTGTAAACCATAGAGGCAGAATTGTTTTGCACCGTATGATCCTGATACCCTTGTTAGAATTAAGAGACAGATAAACCTAGTCCTTTCTCAAAAGAAGCTCAAGCTTGGTCAAGGTGTTGTTTTGAACATGATCATGATTAAAAGAACATCCAAGTCTATTAGCAAACAGTTACAAAAGCAGAAAATCAACACTTTTGATTGGTCATCACAATCTCCAAATGTCAAATTGATAGAGGGAGCTGTAGAAAATATGCATGAGAAGTTGATGAACCTATTCAAATACTACAGGAAGTGCCTCCTCTATGCTACCAAAGCTAAAATTGAAATTGGAAAATTGATTATTGGAACATCATGTATTTGAAATATATGTAACTATTTTTAACAGACTTGCTATTGCAGGCTTTTGATGTATTTATATTGAAAATGATTAACTGTACACCTACATTTTATTGCTAAATATTTTTTAGTTAAACTGGTAATAATTTATTTTAGGATTCACATACTATGCATCTATTAGCCAATAACCTCACCAACAATCACAAAATAAGACATTTATTGGCACAGAATAAGGCTTTACAAGGTCCTTATTTAATGTGTCGCTTAATAATTGATGACTGTGTGTTAATAAAGTATATTATTCTGAAGTGAAGACCATTTTTGGCCAAAGTAGCACCTTATAATCTGCTTGTTGATCATCAGTAATGTAGTGCAATCAAACTAGTGTATTGCAAAAAAATAAACAAACATACATTCAAACTTAGAAATGATAGCATTGCAGCCAAAATAGTCTTAACAGAAGATTCGGGAGTTAAAATAACAACTAAAATATATCAAATAAAGGCTTACAATTCCACCACTGCATGTATATTTCAGCTTTATGAAATCACCTAATGGTACTATATCATTCTCTCTGTCTAAAGCTTGTCTATGCCTGTATAAATGTTTAGAAGAGAGAGAGAGAGAGAGAGAGAGAGAGAGAGAGAGAGAGAGAGAGAGAGAGAGAGAGAGAGAGAGAGAATATATTCTAGGAAGTTGAAAGTACAAAATTACACTAAACAATAATCAGTCAGTCATAAACAACAGTCAAGTCAGAAAGCTTGAAGGGCAAAAATATGAATATTGGGTCAAAAAATAAGGCTCAGGGTGGGTGCACATTTTATAAGTCATGGAAGCTTTATTCTACTGAACACATGCAATTACACCACATTACCATATAAGTAAAAAGTACTTTCTCAAGAAAATTCCTGATTGTATCCCCTAGCTCTAAAAGATGTAGCTCTTTTTACTCTTTTTGTTCACATTTCTGGAGTGCTCAACCCAAATTTCACCTACCTCCTAACACCATTTAAGTGAGTTAGTTGAAAGGTATGTCTGGTCAAAATCTTTTCTCACTAAATGAAGCTAGTAAAAAGTCTGGTTCTGATTAGTAAGCTTGTCTCACCAATTTCATGTTCAGGAAAAGATAAGAGGCAAATACTTTATGTATTAAAACGAACCAAGGGATTCCTATATTTTTGGTAAGGGATCAGCAAAACTTAAATATAAACTTAAAGATAAAAAGCGTATCAGTAAGGGTTAAATAAGACAAAGCAATTTAAACCACACACCTCTGCAGCTATCATCACCATTTCAGAAGTTCATTTATTTCTTGGCCTTTCAGTTAGTCTGAAGGGAAGAAATAACACTTAAAGTAAAGAGTATCCGATCTCCTGCTCATGAGTTGACCTCCCTGCAGCGTTTCAAAGTACCACTCAAGACTGCCGGATCCAAAGGCAGCTGTGTTTTGTAATGAGAACTAAAATCCGAGTAAGATTCACTAAAGTCCTGCATGAAAGTCATACCCTGCAGAGACCTTTAGAACTATACCAGCAACAATAATATATTAATGGAATTAGGACGGGATAAATGTCAACACTGGTGTATCCATCTTTTTAAGGATAAATTACTTTTCACCTCACTCTCTGGAGCTTCATGGCCTTCCAAATTGGAGTATTTCCCACCTAGCAGAACTGCACACATATGTACAGAACAGATGATAATATAAGCTTCCTTCTTTGTGATACGGCTCATGATCACACTCCTAAAGGCCATAATGACTCTGTCTCCTCTCCAGGTCCCCTTGTCCAGCAATTATCCTACTGACCTTCTGGCATTTCTCCCAGCTGATCGAGAGAAGTGGACTGTCCTCCTTTAGTGTGAACCTCATTACCAGTTGCTAGTGGGTTTGCCACTGTTCAAGGCTTCGAGAAACGGGTCAGGGCTAATCAGAACAGCAGTGCAATCATCATACAAGTGAAAAATGTCAACTTTCATTAAAGGCTTGGTGAAGGTATCGGTTCTCACACCTCACCCACCCCCTTCCCCATCCTCCATCATGCAGGTCATCGTTCTGCACCATGCACACAAATAAGGAATTCAGAATATGAAATTAAACATGACATGACGTGATTAATAACAGACAAAGTGCAACGGGATATATGGTCAGCTGGGTGAAGGGCTAAATGAGAATGGATATTCAGCTGAGCAGGTCTTGGCATTGCTGCACAGATTATATGCTTTATGGCCCTTTATTGTATTGCATGGACTTTATTGAAAGGCTAAGTGAGACATTCAGACCTAGATAGTTTCTAGATTTTTGAAAGTAATCCTACCTGCCTCACTGGCAATTAAGATTTTCAACCCGATAATGAAAGGAACAGAACACCATGATGTCTACTGCTGATAGAGCAGGAGTATGGTGAAACCGAGAGAGTACGAGAAGGAGGGAGGGGGAGGGAGAGAGAGAAAGTAGATTAAATACGTAGACCATGCTAATCTTCTCTTATACCTTCTTCTTATGCTTTGAATGAATTATTTTTATATTGATTGTGTTGACCTTGCAATGTGTATATTTAGAAAATCATATGTTAGTTTGTGTTAAACCTTTGATAAAGGTGTTTGCTTACTGACATTATAATAATAACTAACATATTTTCTAAGATAGAAATTAGAAAGAACAGATTGATAGACAGATATTTGTTCATATAAAAAACATACAGTACAATCAGCCAGTACAAATTATATATGCTAAATTGATTAAATAATATATTTAGTTACTAGCAAATAGTAATTTAACTTGATATTTGTCAAGAGCGAACGATTTAGCTTTCAAAATACAAATATTTGTTATCATTACCTTACAGTGCAGCATGTTCACTGTCTTTCATTTCCGCATGATCTATGATATTAATCTGCGGGAAGGAATGCGGGAGTTTAAAATCTCTAAGTGTGCTGCATTTGACACATTTCTTGGTGCCTAGTAATGCAGACTACAGATGACAGAAATGTGAGGCATAGTTCTATGATGCCACTTCCCAAAATAAAAACAGATTTGGGCCAAAAAAAAAAAGGCAGTTTCTTTCACACCCTTGCTTGCCATGACAATTTATCACTTGAACAAGCCATCTCAAATGAACAGACCCAATTGATTTGAACCCTTTTTTAATCAGTTTTCAGTCATCTGCCTGCAGGCTATTTATCTAATTACAGTCACAAGTTCTGCTCTCAGGATGTGGATGTAAAGGAGTCAATCATTCAACGATTGGACAGATAAGTACAGCATTTTTTAAGACAATCAATACATAAACAAATCATTTTCCGAGTCCAACTTCTCATATACTGCATATGTATGCTGTATGTTCTCCCATCAAATGAGTTGGAGAGTTCTTTGGAGATACCAGTGCCTTGTGGTCTTCGGTGAACTGTGCTGTTGAACAAATACTCTGAGGATTTTCAGCTAATCTTTACATTACATTTACATTACATTCTTTCCTAAATAATGCTCCCATTATAATGTTAGCCTGAGCAAAATAATATTCTAATTGACAAAGAACAAAACATAACTTATACTTTCATAAATAATACTTCATATACAGAAAGACCCAATTTATTAAAAATAATAATAATATATATATATATATATATATATATATATATATATATATATATTGTACAGACCCTTTATTGGCTTTGCAAATACACCTCAATATGATGTTTATCGTTTTGTTTTTTCATGGTTAGACCTCAGTTTTACTTAATTATTTCAGCATTTTATGATATTATGCCTTGCACTAAATTGTACTTTTCCCTCCAAAATATTCTCTCTGCAAGAAAGTCTCAGAATTTCACCATCTGTCACTGTATGAAGTTGCACGCTTTCATAAGTGATATAATATCATGTATCATGTTTACTGAAGGTCAGGTCAGCCACAACAAGACTTGTGCATTTCATCAAGAGACTGAACTCGCCTATAAAGAGACACATTGATCCATAGTTTTATGCCTGGCGTCTGGACTGTTCTAATTCGCTATTAGCTGAGTTCCCTGACCTGGCTTTCGAGAAACTGCTGGGTAGGCAGATTGCCTGCATTGGTTCTTCACAAGGGAAAAAAATAACACCAATTAGTCAACCGTATATCTACTGCATACACAGCTTTGCAAGCTCAAGTCCTCAGTTTCTCCTTGGCTCTCGTGTAGATTTCTTATCCACTGTGAGTTTTGAAGTTGACAAGCAGAAGCAACCTCAAACAGGGAATGGTCTCACAAAAATCATTAAGTGCAGGAAGTATGAAAAGATGGTTTTGAAAAATACATTTTGCAGCCAACATGAGAGAAACAAATTCCTTGCATGATCTCTCATAAGACTTGCTGTTGAACAATGAAAAGACCTAAAATCAAAACCAAGTGTAAAGGCTTGTCATAGTCAGCCAAGCTTAATCACCAATGTGCTTTGCTTGGCATTATTACACTGCGTGCCAACAAACTAAACATGGGGTAACCATTAACAATGTACAACATCAACAGTTTTTGTTTGTTTATTTGTTTGTTATATGCAAGGATGCATAAATGATTAACCTCAAACATCTTGCAGTGAAATTCAAACATGTTGTTTGTTCTTCTTTCACTACAACAATGGACCAATAGTTATAGGAGGTGTTATGGCTTGTATTGTTTTTTATGGGTTCTTGTAAGCAGACTTACATTACCAGATGAGTTAAGGGATTAGTAGACATTGGACAGTTTTCTATGAGTATGTCCTCCTCCTTCGACAGATAATCACTAAAATATGTCCAGTTTACACTGACAGCTCAGACCTGAGATCCCTTAGATCTGACTGGACCACAAAAAAAAACCATTACATGTACACTTTCAGTGAGAAACCCTAAGCCAGTTGGATCAATCCTACATAAACCTGGGTGACATCCTCAATGTTAAAGATCTTATTTATGAAATTTAGGATGACTGACAGAACTGCTTACCTTTCCATAAAATCTTATCCATTTTTATTTTCATTTAAAAAAAACAGTTCAATGTACATGTTATTTTCTAAAAGAATAAAGAGATCACACATTTAACCACATGCTGATTAAATAATTAATTGTGCACCATTTAGTAGTCAAATACATTTAAGTTACAAAAGTAAAAAAGTATTACCATATATACGGGTAGTAACACAAAGACAGTAATGAATAGATAATGTTGTGTTTTCACTGTGTGTTCTTGTAAAACCCAACACATAGACATAACTAAAATATGTTTTGCTTGTAAGGAAAATTATGTGTTACTTGTTTTAACTCAAGAAGATAATATTACTCGTTTTTCTTTTTTTTAAAAAACACTGACAAAGCAAAACACCCAAATATCATAAAAGATCAATATCCTTTAAAGCTTAGCAAACACATTTATGAATATATTTGTGAATAGGCCTACTTAATGAAAGACTGCGGCTACTTTCATGTAAAACCATGGTAGTTAGTTTAATAATCCCAGCATTTGCTTTCTTTACAAATTAATAACATTCTGTAATAGCTGTTCGACCAAATATTACATTATCTTCAGTGCCAGAGACAATTATGAGACCAACAGACTGAGAGGTATTTATTCTTAATTGTGATACTGGATTAGAGTTATGGATGGAAAATCTACATAATCTGTTAGGATTAATACATGTATTTTGGTAACACCATAAATAACACATCTACAACTTCTACACATAATATATCTAACACATATATGTCATTACATAGAATAATCGTGTATGCACGTGTGTTGTAGCAGCGAGGTCTACAAGAAATTACTTTACACATTACAAATAATGTATGTATTTACATAATCCAAACATAAACAAGTTTTTGTTCACAGGGACATTTATACATTGAAAAAACAAATATACTGTAGGCCAAAGTATATAGTTTTCTTTAGTTGTGGATTAAGAAGGTGAATTCTTGCTTTGTTTTGAATCTGTCAGTAGGTGCCACTGATTTTTTTATTTTTAAAGGAGAGAGGAGGGGGTGCTGATTTGCATTGCAATTCTACTGTAACATCCTTAATTACCGATAACAGCCATGATCATTAAATTAAACTCCTCATTACTCTATTTATATCTGGTGCAAATGAAATTCAATTACCCTTTAAGAGTACCAGTGTGAGAGCAAGTTTGTATTTATCAAAGGCGGATGGGAGCTCAAGCAAAAATTAATTTCAGTACGAAAGGACAGATGTAAAATGAGATTAAGAGAGGAAAACAGAATTAAAAAAAAGCACTAATGACTTTTTAATTCCTTTGCTTAAACTGGAAAATTTTGGTTTTGGCATTGAAAAAGTAATGAAATCGTAATAAGCAAGTAAAAGTGTTTAATTTCTAATTGTTAGGGTGGTAGATGACAATATTGTAGAGCTGATATTGTGTGGTTCAATGTTCTTTTAGATAAAATATCAATGCCAAATAGCACAAAAGGAAATATTTTAGTAATGTGGGGGAAAAATATTAACATCCTATCCTGCCTTTGTCCTTGGTGTGCTGTTACTCCTAACTTAGTTATCAGCAGCTCACATTCCTTTCTTGCAATGTCTTATCTGCAAATTACCGTCCAATGCAACTGGCAATTCAGAGGTTAATGATTATCATTCATGAGTAATGATTATAATATTGATCAGATGGGAAGGCTTAGTTTAGAATGCCAATGAAATCACTGCTATAGTTATTAGAAATAACCATTTAGACACTGATTATAATATGTTAAGGCCCCTTGAGGGTATGTCCCAGAGGGGGTATAAAAGCTTTGTTCTACCTTAAAACTTTTGGGGAACAGTGTCATGCTGGCCTAAAATCCTTTGAGTTCAGTGTTGCGCTGTTCCTCCCGTGCACATAACAAATTCTGATTAGAACTCCCGACTCCAAAACTTTTTTCCACCACAGTGATTATCGTCTTATTTTTAAGCCTTATCCTTAAAATATTTTCCTGAATTGTCTAGTGGCATGCAATGTATGTTTAATAAGTAAATATGTTTGATATATTTTAAATAAGGCATACATTTAAATATTAAATTGTGTGGTATTCCTGCATTAAAAATCTGAAAACATATTATAATTGTTCAAGGCACTATACAATTATGTATTTTATTCATATAGTCTCTTTAATATAGTGGAACGTTATCTGAATTTGCTCTGTTGTAGTAACTCTAAAACTGACTTTTACACATTCACACCCAGATATAATTCAAACCTTGAAATGCCGAACTTGCATCAGCTAAGATCATTCATCTAAATCTTACTAACTTGAAGTACAGTGTTCAATTTGATTGATCACCATACATAATGCATGGAGTTTAACAGTGGCATTGCTAAACCCTATTTAGTGGGGCTTAAGCTCCCCTTTATTTTCTCTCAGCCCCCTGAAAATGTTACAAAGACTTGTCCAACCCCAAGTACAACCCCAATCTTGTGCCTTCCTAACCATAGGTGTCCAGCAGCACATGCACTTTCCCATCATTCATCACTTTGCATCCCTCCTCTATCACAAACACCCTGTGAAAATTTCTAGTAATATATTTAACTGATCCAAATTAATTAATTTTGGCTTATACAGGGCATTATACGTATAAGATTTCTTTCAGTAGTGGACTGACCATCTGGAGCACCGGAAGAAACCCTGGTGGGCAGGTCGACCCAACACACAAAAAATAAATACAAAATTACATATACAGCTCTGGAAAAAATTAAGAGACCACTCCAAGTTCATTTTTTCTTAATTTTTTCCAGAGCTGTATATTATCTCCCACTCAATGGATATTAAAACGGAATATTACATTTAATATCTCAGAGAGATCATACAGGGCTTTCCAATGATATACAGCACGGAAACATCAGACTTCCCGGATGAAAACAGGACTGGCTGAAGCCCGTAGTCCAGCCCCTTCCCTCACTCTCACACGCACACATACACACTGACAGTAGCCATGAGACATTGATTAAATTTAGTAAAAAATCTACAAAAAACAACACTCAAAGTGGGTCTGAAAAGTAAATGGAGGAAAAAAGCAAAATTCCTTGAGTCAGAAGGAAGCAACACGTAGGAAGCTAAAAAACGTATTCGTAGTAGTGCTGCTATGCCAGCAACATCCATGCCGAAGAGGATGCCACAGCCCTGAACCAGTTTCCATACACTTGGTGGCAGAAGAAAGGAGACAGCAGTGGCTGTAGCCGAAGATGTAGGCAATGGGGAGCCAGAGTAGGGAGAGACACAGATAAAACAACATCAATATTGTACTGGCTAATAGGGATGTACTTTAACAGATGTATATATTTTACACATCTTTGTGATAACATTTACAAAATTACAACACAATAATGTGTCTTATTAACACAGACTTGTGTTAAAAATACATTATTCTGTTGTGCTTTGCTGAATTTTAACACAAAATTGTGTTGTCCTTGAATAAATGCAGAATGTGTTAAATTGAACGCATTCATTCTAAGAGTGTGATAAATTGGAGAGGTTAGCGATTAATAATTTAGCAATATTTAAAATCGACAGCAACAGGAAAACATCAATCAATCAATTTAAATGTATTAGCTCTCCATATATGGGAAAGCGTCTCAGGGCACTGCACGCCAGGTAATGCTTCTCTGCTCCTGGTGTCATATTGTTGTTTAAATATTGCTTAGCTGTATCTACATGTTACATCTTCATCAAAATAAATTAAAAAAATGGCAAGGTCACTTTTCAAGCATCGCGCGCTAACTAAGCTAAGTAACTGTACCAGTAAGACGATGCCAGGCAGATAGTTTGTTGTTGAATGCACATGCCAGGCATGTCCAGGGACGGACTGGGAATAAATAACACTTGAGCGATTTATAACTATTTTTACTAGAAATATGAGATTTTAATATTTTTTGTTATCCAGCATTAAGGTTATTGTGTACAGCCCTCTCATGATAAATAATTACTCTTGGATATGTCTATTTAGGCAGGAATCTGCATTTTTTAATTACATTCAACAAGTTATTTTGGGCAGTTGTGGTGGGTTGGTCTGGGTCAAAGTCTAAGGCTGTTTTTCAGTCCCAGTCCATCCCTGCCAATGGCCTTGACCGTGTGGCCAGGTCAACAGGTGATGTTTCATGATATTAGTTTACAAATAAAGTAAAGTTGTATCAGTGCATACAAAATGTTCTTTGAGAACATTCTCTATTAACGTTTGAGTTAAAGGGTTCAATTAAGTGGGGAGAACTGTGATAAAGCTGCACAAATCCAGGTTATTTAGAAGCAGATGGAGGCTTTCTAATTAGCATCTGTGTCAGTGTGAGCAGTATAGTAGAATCTAATGGAGAGGACAAAAACTATGTAAGATATAAAAGGATGGAACTAAAAATACACTGCAATTGAAATGAAGTATAAGAAAATAAGACAAATAACCACCACATGTACATTAAGAAACTAAAAGTATAATATATAAGCATATTTGCCATGTGAGGTCATTCAAAAAATAATTGAATCTGCTCGGTCTTGCTCAGTCCCCAGACTCCTGCTTGATCCCTGCTGGGAAAAGGGTTCCTTTCTCGGCCACAGGTGTGACTATAACCCACTGCTGAATGGCACTAAACCTAAACTTAAATTGGTAACAATCATTCCCATCCTCCTCAAATATAACATAATACAGATGTCACTGCCAAATGGTTGAAGTCATAGAGGAGCACAGAGGAGCTTTTCCAGATCAGCAGGGACACACAGACCCGGGGACACAAATGGAAATTGGGCTTCAAGGCATTCAAAACGGAAAACAGGAGACACTTCTTCACACAGAGAGTTGTCACAATCTGGAACAAACTCCCCAGCGATGTGGTAGAAGCTGAAAGTTTGGTAACATTTAAAAATAGACTGGATAGGATCCTTGGATCATTTAGTTATTAATGGACAGCAAATGAGCACGATGGGTCGAATGGCCTCCTCTTGTTTGTAAACTTTCTTATGTTCTAGACACTGTATGTTATATTTTGATGGAAAGAACAGCTTTACACACTAGTTTTACAAGACAATTGCATTCACACATTAGAAGAGTTTTCATTTGCACTAAATTGCTAAATCAAGATTTCTGTCAGCGTCACCCTCTTTGAATAGTGAAAATGTAAAATGTCAGTGTGCCAGTCTGAACAATACATCCAATGAATGATTTACAGTGTTTTCAACAAACAAACACAAACCATTCAAACATGCCTGTACTTTCTTTTAAACCACATAGAACATTAATTGAATGGCTCCACCTCCCAGTTTTAAATATGATATACATTAATTAATTATTATTCATTACTAACAGTATGCCATCTTATCATTGATATTTGAAAGTCAATTTGGGTGATAGCAGTGAAACATTATTTAACTATGCACACATTTGCAGGTTCTCAAATTCATTACATCAGATTAACACTGTGATTTACAGGATGTCAACTGGAGGCATGGCCTATCTTGTGTGATTCTCACATCGACCTGGTCTTCCTTGGATGGAAGGCACATTCTCTTGAACACTATGAATGGAAATATGAATCCCTTTACCCATCATTTACATTACATGTCTCATGTACAATACAGCATACATGGATATAACTCCATTGTGGTGGAGCTGAGAAGAAGATGACCTGTTGATTAATCATTAACATTACAGAGGAACTCAATGTCCTTTTCAGGGGCCCCGTACCATAACTGACTAGACTCATCTTTAAATATCATCTGTAAATTCTGCATGTCTGCATCATGATTATTTGCGAGTTTTTAGTATTTCACACCAATGGGAAAAAACGTCGGAAGAAATCCATTGTTTTCCATCATGCAAAAATCTCCCTAAGCTCTTCATATCCACCCCAGGACCATTAAGTATTTATAACTAGACAAGTACAGAGTTGAGAAACATTTTAAAGCTACATTAGTAATGCTTATGTTTTTTAGAAAGAAAACAATTACCAAGCCCTTTGCTACTAATGCCCCTTCTAAAAAGATAATGAGTCTACTGTAGGAATTAAATGCCGATGAATTAGCCTCCTGCCTCGATTTAATCAACTATCATATCAGCCAAGATTGGAAATGGAGAGATGAGCAATTTCCATGTTAATTATTATTTTTCTTTTGGAATGAACTCATCTATAAGACACTGAGGGCTGACAAAAAGATGGAGAATGGGGAACTTTAAAAAAGTGATGTATGGAAGTAGCAGACATCAACCTTTGGCTTCTACACACAAAATTAATAGACTTTCTGTTATCATCATCAATCTGATAAACAGAAGTAACTACATCTTAACAGGACTGAAAGATAACATTAAAGTAATTGTATTGGTAAGTTTTACAGAACCAAATTAGTCACATGTACTTAATTAATCAGAGCCCATGTAAAAAATACAATAATGAAGAAACACATTTTTGTTTGGTGGAGGTATCCCACATTTTTTTACACTAGGTTTGATAAAATACACAAATACAATAATGAATTAAAAGAAGTCTTGCCACATGCTAACCACATATTTTTGATCACTGGTAGGAGTTTACACTTTGGAGATTTTTCCCCCACACCTGCTGCTTTTAAATCTTGATAAGTTGTCTTCAAAACATATTTACATTCTAATTCTGAGACAATTCATTTCCATTTACAGTTGAGAATAACACACCAGAGAACTGACACACTGGAAGCTAAATCAGGCAAAGTGCAAGTATGGAATGTCGGTTAAAATAGGATTGTTGGGTTAGGAAATTATGTAATTGGTTAACTCTTGTGTTTGAATGAAAAAGGTGGCAAAGACTTAATTAAGATGAGAAGGTAAAAAGCAGCTCTGTGGGATTATTTGACTTAAAATATATTGAAGCAAACGGTCTCAATATATGGCCAAAACTTCAAGCCCTAATTATTTGTGAAAACAGATTGAATTCATTTAATCCCAAGGAAAACATTACCGGTCCCAGAGTGGAGAAGAAAACAATTCAAGGTGTTGCTGTGTGCAACTGTATGAACTTGAGCCAGATGCCCTCCTTTCATCTGGAACCTGTTTTTAGTATTAAATGTCTACAGAAATAGATTATACTGCTTGCAACCCTGTAAAATCTGTACTGAAAATGCTTTCCTTGAAAATGCATTATGTTTGAAATATTCAGTGGAACATTCCTTTTGGAATTTCAGATTCAATTATGTACAGGGACAGGCAGTGCACAGAACACAGTCTAGAAGATTAAAAGTTGAAGAGAAAATAAATTTAAGCTACAGTTTCTCTAATATTAAAAAAAATCAAGTCATTGTTTTTGTTCCAAATCAAAAATAAATGTTTGCAACACATTGCTTCAAGAAATATTCTTCTTCAATAATGAAAAACTATTCCACTCTTTACAGGTATTCCTAATTAAATGATCTTTACATGTTTTCCATATCCTAAACCTATGCTAAATCTAGATATATGCATCATTTAAGGTTAACGGCTGATGCAGGATTAGGTTTTATGTTAATGTCACCTTCATGTAGGATAATGTTGAATAGGGTTGACATTATTAGCTCTAATAATAGGCAAAATCTCAACCCTAGTCAACATCAAGATGTGAAATTATGCAAAATCCACAAATCAATTAATCTTAGTTAATGCACTAGAAATTAAACCCTAACCCTTTTAGACGTTTACTTTTACTGGCAAATCCAACGCTAAAATATGCCCAACACAAAATGTATCCCTAGTCTGAACCATACATAACAAGTAAGAGATGATCAGATATGACAAATCATTTAAAATTTCAAACACCTATTTATGAAGATACAAAGTAAAATCAAAGTCCATATTTATCTGACATTTAGATTACTCCTCAAGATTATTATTTTATGGCATCGTTCCCAACAGTGTCCTAGGGATGAATCTATATTTTGTGGAAAGTCCAAGACAATCCTAGAGGCTTGGTAATCTACTTCTGAGGTAGTGATAAACCCAAGTGTTGTATACATCTTAAGGGATGGCAGAACATAATCTTTTGCATTGATAAATCACTTTAATTTACTATAATTTACTCTAAATTTACTTATAAATTTCATATAGCTTTAAAGTGCAACACCAAAATAGGAGAGGTTAACCAATAATGCATTTGAGAGAAAAAACCCTGTTTATTTTTTTTAAGTGGCCAGTGGATTATTACATTAAAAAAGCTTGTGGGAAATTGGAGGGAATGAGAAACTGGTCTTGAATTTTTCACAGTTGAGGGAGGGTAAAATGGGCAGTTGCAAAAGGAACAGTTCTAATTCATTGCATAACTTATTACTTGAGTTCCACATGATACTCTCTGGTGTTTCTGCTTCGATTGCTTTTTTAAGCAGGCTTAAAAATCATACCAGGGAAACTCTGAAAGAGTTTTCAAAGTTAGGCTGGCAAGTAAACTTGGTGGGGAAGTAAATTACACTAAAGCAATGGACTGTGGACTGAAGTCTGCAAACAACTTCTCCACTACTACTCATACAGTAGTACTCATAGAGTAACATACAGCATCAATGGATTTTTAAGAAAAATATTTACAATAATATTTGTATTGAAAATATTCCTACAATTACATTACAGCCTTCCATATTCTATTATCTCTTATTTTTCTTCTGACATTGTGTATCTCAGTGATGGTCTTGTTTTTTGTAATTACATAATTAACACATCATAAAAGAAACCCTCAGGCTGAAATAGTTAATGCATTGAGTGATTTGCCAAGTAAAAGATTCAGAGCAAGGCAAGTACAAGGCAAGTACTGATGTATGTTACAGCTATAGGTAAGCTGGAAGTCAACATGTTATTGTTAACACTGAAAAAAATGAATACGTTCTTAATGTCTCCCTTAGCAAGTAATTTTTATTTTTTCTGTTCAACTGGATGATGGCCAGAAATATCTATTTTTTGAATGTCATGAATGTGTATGTGAATCCAAAGAATTATAGATCTATTCCTCTTTTCCCATTATTATTAGAAAATTATCAACTAAAAACACGTTTGCTGAAAGGCAGTGTTTCGACTCCTTCCATGGCTGGGTCTTGTCCAAAGCAGTCTGTGAACAGCAGCACAAATTGAGTTCATTAGTGCAGGTGCTGTATCATAACAATCTGGTTGAAACTATATTTGAGCATGTTGCGCCTGGGTACCTGCTGTTTACAAAGCTGCTACTGCCTCGTAGTCAATGTCCTCCAATAAGACAGCTGTAAACTGAGCCTTGCTGGCAAATCACAAGATATCTACAGGTATCATCTTGAATATCATGAAATGTAAAAGATGAACACAAGAACAAGAAAACAAATACAAAACACAAATTATATATATATATATATATATATATATATATATATATATATATATATATATATACACTCACCTAAAGGATTAAAGGATTATTAGGAACACCTGTTCAATTTCTCATTAATGCAATTATCTAACCAACCAATCACATGGCAGTTGCTTCAATGCATTTAGGGGTGTGGTCCTGGTCAAGACAATCTCCTGAACTCCAAACTGAATGTCTGAATGGGAAAGAAAGGTGATTTAAGCAATTTTGAGCGTGGCATGGTTGTTGGTGCCAGACGGGCCGGTCTGAGTATTTCACAATCTGCTCAGTTACTGGGATTTTCACGCACAACCATTTCTAGGGTTTACAAAGAATGGTGTGAAAAGGGAAAAACATCCAGTATGCGGCAGTCCTGTGGGCGAAAATGATTGTTGATGCTAGAGGTCAGAGGAGAATGGGCCGACTAATTCAAGCTGATAGAAGAGCAACTTTGACTGAAATAACCACTCGTTACAACCGAGGTATGCAGCAAAGCATTTGTGAAGCCACAACACGTACAACCTTGAGGCGGATGGGCTACAACAGCAGAAGACCCCACCGGGTACCACTCATCTCCACTACAAATAGGAAAAAGAGGCTACAATTTGCACAAGCTCGCCAAAATTGGACAGTTGACGACTGGAAAAATGTTGCCTGGTCTGATGAGTCTCGATTTCTGTTGAGACATTCAGATGGTAGAGTCAGAATTTGGCGTAAACAGAATGAGAACATGGATCCATCATGCCTTGTTACCACTGTGCAGGCTGGTGGTGGTGGTGTAATGGTGTGGGGGATGTTTTCTTGGTACACTTTAGGCCCCTTAGTGCCAATTGGGCATCGTTTAAATGCCACGGCCTACCTGAGCATTGTTTCTGACCATGTCCATCCCTTTATGACCACCATGTACCCATCCTCTGATGGCTACTTCCAGCAGGATAATGCACCATGTCACAAAGGTCGAATCATTTCAAATTGGTTTCTTGAACATGACAATGAGTTCACTGTACTAAACTGGCCCCCACAGTCACCAGATCTCAACCCAATAGAGCATCTTTGGGATGTGGTGGAACAGGAGCTTCGTGCCCTGGATGTGCATCCCACAAATCTCCATTAACTGCAAGATGCTATCCAATCAATATGGGCCAACATTTCTAAAGAATGCTTTCAGCACCTTGTTGAATCAATGCCACGTAGAATTAAGGCAGTTCTGAAGGCGAAAGGGGGTCAAACACAGTATTAGTATGGTGTTCCTAATAATCCTTTAGGTGAGTGTATATAACTATTTAAAAGTGTTTGCATCATTTAAACAGAATTGATTTAGACTTCTTTTTGAGAGACTACAAACAAGCACTCCTTATGTAACTTAAGCTGAATACTAGTATTTATGCATTGTACTACAGAACTGTGTCTGTATAGTTAATTTGAGGAACGTGTTCTTTTCTGAGGTTGAAAGCTGTAAATCTACAATCCAGGGAATGGAAATCACTGATCATTGATATTTTTCCATAAGATAAATTTGTTCTGAACACGGCCGAATGGATATACTGGTCTTGCAGATATGTAAACTTACCAAAAAATAAATAAAAGGAAAATAATTGTGCCAATCATCCCTACAAAATTTATATTGAAGAGGAATTAAAAGGAACACAAAATAAGAGAAATAAAGTAAGTTTTATCTTAACATTTGCATTGCAGTGATTGCCCTTTCTGTGACATTTGCAGTTTGCAGTCTGTGAATCCCTAATCAGTCAAAATAATGAGATAATAAATACTAAATGTGCAATAGAAGTGCTGAACTGTGTATTGAACGTTAAAAAAAAGGACTGTGGGGTTTTAAAAAAAGAATTGTGGGTTGTGCTAAATCAGTTCCTAACAAAAATGTGTGCAAATTAATTTTTCTACATCAAATAAAACTTCCATCTTTTACTGTGAGTTCTAAGCCTATTATCCATTCATTTTTTAAACACATGAAAAGATGAAGGAGTCTTTGCACCTGTCCTTTGTGTTATAGCTCAGAAATCTAACTTGACTTCAAGCAGTTCTTCAGTATTTCTGAGTATCAATGGGAGAGCCCGCACTCTTGGGTTCTCCAAGAATTCATTTGCAATTGCCATAGGGACCTTCAAATACTGAAAGGAAGGATTTACACTACATAACTTTTAATTTTATTTTTAATCTACATCATATTCACATGTGCACTCTGTTGTGTTCCCTGTTGTAAATTCTGCTGCCATCAATATTGAATTATTTCTCATGCAAAGTTAATTGATTCAGAGAACAAAGCTTTACTGCACTGAAAGCATTTGTGTGCCTGAAATACATTTCATTCCTTGGCATGATACCTACATTTGTTGTTATGAAGTACAGGGCTCTGACATTGTCTGTTCTGGTAAAACTGAACAACTCATAATATCTGGCTTGAGCGTTATAGTACCAATGGAAAAATTAAACTGCATTACTGATATCTTATATTCCATATTCGTGGACAAATCCAAATGCGTTGGAAAATCTTGCAAGGAAAAGATGTTATGATGCAACAGTTCTGCTGTGACAGACTATTAACAAGGTGTAGAAAGAGCTCTGAGGCATAACACAAACCTGCTTTCTTGCACTCTCATTGTTCACACTAAGTTTTTGACATCATTTGTTAAGAATGTCATTATCTTGATGCTTTTTGTAAAACTGTAAAACCAAATAATTAAATGTTGCATTTTTTCCCCTAGAGCAAAGGCTTGAACCAACACACTTATAAAACCTAGTGCTTTGCCCTGGGCCACACATTTTATTTTATGTTTTGCTTGAGCTCCTTCAGTTATATTAGTTGGTCCTTACCCACAGTATATCATTACCTATTTTCTTTAACTTTTGAAAAGAGCTTGGTTCAACTACAGCAAAGGATTACACTTTTTCAGAATAGCCTGAAAACTAAATCATATGTTTTAATTGAATCCCTACAGTTTCTTCACGAGGGCTTCTTAAGAGGGCCTCTCGGGCTTCCCATCTGGTGCCATAGTTCCAGAAATGTTAGGATGCATGTACATTTTACCACGTCTATTAACTCAATACATTTTAATGATCAATTTAAAATCTGTTAATTGCTGAAGCCAACTAGTTCTAATGGAACTAATTTTACTCCTCCTAAAACACCCACTCGTCCAAAAGAACAGTCCGATGAGTATTGCTTTCATCATTCTAGCCTACACAGGTTAATAATATGTATTGGTATTGCCTATTTGCTTGGCTGGGCAAGATTGTGCAATGTAGGTTGAAAAATTCATAAACACAGATAACTGAAAATAACTGAAAACTACTTATATGTATTTTATATATATATATATATATATATATATATATATAGTCATAAAGCACTCATTTGATGAAAGTGTCTTTGTTACACTGCTCTTAACTGCTGACAATGAACCACTTTTGTTAATTTAGGGGGGAGTTCATAGGGCACGAGGTTCATATTTATTGTCAACAATGAATCGGTAGTTTAACAGCACGTTGACACATCTGATGTGTCACAAACTGCCCCAGGGTTACATCTCCATGAGACAGCTCTCAAGGCTTTCATTACTGAGTACTTACAAGTGCCCTGCATGTTAAATTTAAATAGTAATTACCTGTAATTCTGTATCAGTCAACAGAAAAAAACTCCCAAACTCCTCATTCTGGGACATAATGTATCTATTTGCCATGTAGTCATAGTACAATCTCTGGGAATAGACAGTAATATTACAGTTGGTCCTACACATGTTCCTCAAATCCTCCATTCCTGACTAGTGGTTATCATTGTTTACAATGCTGCAGCACAGGTTCAATATATATAGCTCCCATATTCTGAATTGGAGAACAGGTTCATCTATGGACTAGCTCCACAGGCAGAGTTGAAGAAACTTAAGACCACTGAGATATAACTGGCTATAAACAAAATGGAGTGACCTTTTTCTGTTTTTCTGTTTGAATGATAAACAGGCAGCCTGAAATACCCTTTCAATCACAAAAGCTTAAATCTGAGACAGGAACCTGGCAAAAAAGTAAACAAACTGTCTACTGTAATACATTGCAACAAAACTAGTTTCATGGTGAGATAAAGCACAAGACCAGGAGATGGTTTAATCTTCTGACATTGTATTACAAACCAAACTAAGCATTTTAGAAATACAATACCTAACATTAGGGGAGCACTAAGAATGTTTGGAGGCTGAGAGTATCATGGCACATGTAATATCTCTATGGTGATGGAATGTATAGGATCCTTTTAGTTTCCTTTTTTGTGATGATTTCTGTATGAGAACATTTTTAATTTTATTAAACTGCACCAGCTCTTATACCAAGTAGAGATTCCAAGAGGGAAATATGTAAGCCCTGAACTTTTATTTCCACTGCCAGAGAAGGTCGCAGTGGACGAAGCCCCAAATTGAAAAAGTAATGATTTATGACACTCAGAGCTGTGTGACTCTTATTGCTGTGAGTCACCTAAAATGAAAGCAATAGAAAAAAAGTCTAAAGCCAAGAGGAGTTAATTTTCCAGGAGACTGGTTTGGATGAGTCATTGATTGTCAGTTTATGTACCAATCCAGGTCCTAGTAAATCTTCAGCAATAACTGGCACAGGCTGAAGTGTTATTTATTTATTTATTTATTTAAGGTGCATCTGTGACACACATCTCTTCACCTACCATTGAATTTGCACACTTTTATAGCTTTACAATGTGTAAATGGGCTAGCGTAGCCCTCGATGAAACTAGTGCCCATTCCTGTAAATACTACATTTAATGGAAAACATCAGCCTCAAGGACATATTGCCTGTATAAAATCCAAGCTGACATCTTGAAAGTGATTGCATTCTAGACTTTTAACTAATATTAAAAATAAGCATTTTTTTCCCACAGTTGTTTTGGTGGCACAATTCTGACCTTGATTAAACTAATATTAATTTTAAAATGGCATCCTTCAGCCTCTGAACATCACTGAAATGTGGGCCGCTGTCTCCATCTGATAACTGGATTTTTAAGTCTAGTTAAAGTTCCAAACCTGTCTAACATGGTTTCTAGTCTAACACATCAAGAATTCAAAATAATCACTTCAAGTAAATGCATTTAACCAAATATTTAAGTAATCATTAATCCTACTACACTTTAAAATATCCCTTAATAATGAAAGACCGGAATGGCAATTCATCAACTGATGCTTTTTAAAGGCTATGATTCCATGGAAAATAATGTAGTTTACTATCAGTAAAAATTCCACCTCAAAAGCATTTACCTTTAAAAATGTACTCTGATATGATTTGCTAAATGAATCCCATACTTACTCGGCGTTTACTGATAATTATGTTGGCTTTGCATTACAAAGGTTTTTGCTTTTTTGTTTCTCTTCAGGGAGATATAGTACCACCGAGTCCAGAAATGAATTCAAAGCACTCAATCATAAGATTAAACTACCAACAACATTGTTAAATTCAAAGAAGTATCAAGATTGATTCTGATTGTTCTTCATCAAGGTTAAATCATGTCTTGAACAAAATACAAATATTATAGATAAGAAGGGTTGCCACCTTTGAGAAACAAAGAAAGGAAGGGAGGGGGGGCAGAGATGGAGTCAAGCTAAAGCCTTTAAATGGCCATATCTGGTGACTTCTGAGAACACAATCCTGACAAAATGTACCTTTATTTTAAGTAAATATGAGATCAAAAAGTGTTACAGTTGAACAGATGTCTTTTCTTTTTTGCCTTAGATTGTAATGTTTCATTAGTAAAAATCTTTATTCCTGCTCATTGTTGGGATACTTAAGGCTTAAATACTCACATATTGATCAAATTCATTACAACTTTTTTTTTTTTTGTGTATAATATATTTACACTGGATTCCAATATACACTCACCTAAAGGATTATTAGGAACACCTGTTCAATTTCTCATTAATGCAATTATCTAACCAACCAATCACATGGCAGTTGCTTCAATGCATTTAGGGGTGTGGTCCTGGTCAAGACAATCTCCTGAAATCCAAACTGAATGTCTGAATGGGAAAGAAAGGTGATTTAAGCAATTTGGAGCGTGGCATGGTTGTTGGTGCCAGACGGGCCGGTCTGAGTATTTCACAATCTGCTCAGTTACTGGGATTTTCAAGCACAACCATTTCTAGGGTTTACAAAGAATGGTGTGAAAAGGGAAAAACATCCAGTATGCGGCAGTCCTGTGGGCGAAAATGCCTTGTTGATGCTAGAGGTCAGAGGAGAATGGGCCGACTAATTCAAGCTGATAGAAGAGCAACTTTGACTGAAATAACCACTCGTTACAACCGAGGTATGCAGCAAAGCATTTGTGAAGCCACAACACGTACAACCTTGAGGCGGATGGGCTACAACAGCAGAAGACCCCACCGGGTACCACTCATCTCCACTACAAATAGGAAAAAGAGGCTACAATTTGCACAAGCTCACCAAAATTGGACAGTTGAAGACTGGAAAAATGTTGCCTGGTCTGATGAGTCTTGATTTCTGTTGAGACATTCAGATGGTAGAGTCAGAATTTGGCGTAAACAGAATGAGAACATGGATCCATCATGCCTTGTTACCACTGTGCAGGCTGGTGGTGGTGGTGTAATGGTGTGGGGGATGTTTTCTTGGCACACTTTAGGCCCCTTAGTGCCAATTGGGCATCGTTTAAATGCCACGGCCTACCTGAGCATTGTTTCTGACCATGTCCATCCCTTTATGACCACCATGTACCCATCCTCTGATGGCTACTTCCAGCAGGATAATGCACCATGTCACAAAGGTCGAATCATTTCAAATTGGTTTCTTGAACATGAAAATGAGTTCACTGTACTAAACTGACCCCCACAGTCACCAGATCTCAACCCAATAGAGCATCTTTGGGATGTGGTGGAACGGGAGCTTCGTGCCCTGGATGTGCATCCCACAAATCTCCATCAACTGCAAGATGCTATCCTATCAATATGGGCCAACATTTCTAAAGAATGCTTTCAGCACCTTGTTGAATCAATGCCATGTAGAATTAAGGCAGTTCTGAAGGCGAAAGGGGGTCAAACACAGTATTAGTATGGTGTTCCTAATAATCCTTTAGGTGAGTGTACATTTAATGCATGCTTTGAGAGAAATACACATATAAAACACATGTATGTATTATGTATTTCCTTGCCAGATGTGCACTTACAAATGCATGGAACACATGGAAATTGTTATAATTTACACCACTAAAACATGCATGTTCTTTTATTGATGAGCTGACAAACTTTGAAACATTATATTTTTGTTATACTTTGCCATATGAACCATGAAATCCATAAGATCATGCCCTTGAGGCAATTCACTCCTCCTGATTAGGATGCACTCACACATGCAGTGAACTTTGTCTCTGGAGATGCACACATCTTTGTCACACAGTGCTCGTTGATTGTTTTGCAGCCACATCTACTCCAGCGCAGTACCTCGTGGGAAGCTGTGCTGTTGTGCAGACTTTGTAGCCTGTGGCTACGTCACCTGGTGACGTCTGTTCCAGCTTGCGTTCCTGCAGATGCCGAACTTGGACAGTCATCACAGAGTATGCAAAAAGTCTGCACAGACTTAGGACACAGAGTAGAGAGCTAACTTTACATGCTTGCAATTTAACAACTTACTCTCAGAAAAAGTTTATGGAAAAAAAAAGTTTCATTGTGGTTCCCAACTGTGTTGTTTTTACTTTTGTCACTCAGGTATAGAAATACGATACAAATAGCATTCCGTATTGATTCAAAATGGAACACAACATTTTGCTCTTGATTACAGAACGATTCCGTATTTTACGGAACGGAAGGCAACCCTAGTGATGTTGCAACTGATCCTCGAGATTCTACATGCATCGAAGCGCCTAGTAGAAGAATTTTTTTATGCAATCGAGGTGAGGGGGGGCGCCCCTGTAGCTCCAGGAAACAAAGGGACATGCATTGAGCCTTCACGATTTAGCCCCCCATTGTAGTCTATGGAACAACTACCGCAAATCCCCACTAGATGTATACAAATTCTCACCTCTCTCAGATGCTGAAGTTTCTGCTCTCCTCCTACGTCACAAACCCACAACGTGTGACCTGGACCCTCTCTCTTCTCGTCTCTTCCAAGCAACTGCTCCTGATCTTCTCCCCTTCATCTCCTCCCTCCTCAACTCTTCAATCGTCTCTGGCTGTTTCCCCTCTGCATTTAAACAAGCTGCTGTCATCCCACTGCACAAGAAACCAACCCTTGATGCCACCTCTCCTCAGAACTACCGTCCTGTCTCCCTACTTCCCTTCCTCTCCAAGACTCTTGAGCGGGCGTTCCACCGTCAGCTCTCGGACTTTCTGTCCCAACACTCACTCCTTGATCCTCTGCAATCCGACTTCCACACAGCTCACTCCACTGAGACGGCTCACCTGGCTGTCACTGACTCCCTCAGCTGTGCTCGGGCGGCCTCCCTCTCCTCAGTCCTCATCCTCCTAGATCTCTCCGAAGCATTTGACACCGTTGATTACTCCATCCTCCTCTCCTGCCTCGCTGACCTTGGGATCTCTGGGACTGCTCTCACCTGGTTCTCCTCCTACCTCAGTGACCGGTCCTACCAAGTGACATGGCAAAGCTCCTCATCCACCCCCCAACCTCTCCTCACAGGCGTTCCCCAAGGCTCCGTCCTGGGCCCGCTCCTGTTCTCTCTCTACATTCGCTCCCTGGGCCCCCTCATCACTTCCCATGGTTTCTCCTACCACTTCTATGCTGATGATGCCCAGATCTTCCTGTCTTTTCCCTCTTCTGACCCTCTCATCCCCTCACGCATCTCTTCCTGCTTGTCTGCTATTTCCACCTGGATGCACTCGCACCACCTCAAGCTCAACCTCTCCAAATCGGATCTCCTCTTTTTCCCCCACTCTTCCTCACCTTCTGCTGACCTCCCCATCTCGATCCCCTTGGAATCCACCACACTCTCTCCTTCTTCTTCCGCTAAAAATCTAGGAGTCACCCTCGATCCTGCGCTCTCCTACACCCTGCACATCACCATGCTGACACGCACCTGTAGATTCTTCCTGAGCAACATACGCCGGATCCGTCCCTTCCTCACTGACTACTCGACCCAGCTACTCGTCCAGTCACTGGTCCTCTCCCGCCTGGACTACTGCAACTCCCTCCTGGCCGGCCTGCCTGCATCTACTACCCGCCGCTCCAGCTCATCCAGAACTCTGCGGCTCATCTGATATTCTCTCTGCCACGATTCGCACACGCTACTCCACTGCTCCGCTCCCTCCACTGGCTCCCGATACCGGCATGCATTCAGTTCAAGACTTTGACCCTCACCTACCACTGTCTTGACCACACTGCACCAAGCTACCTTCAGTCACTCGTCTCTCCATACATCCCCTCCAGACCACTGCGCTCCTCCAGTGCCAGAAGACTAACTCTGCCTCCTCTCCACTCTCCTTCCTCCAGAGCCGCTCCTTCTCATCCCTGAACCCTAAATGGTGGAACGACCTGCCCACCGAAGTCAAAACAGCAGAGTCCTTGACCTCATTCCGGCGCTTACTCAAGACACATCTTTTCCGACAGTACTTGTAATATTAGTCATCTATCCCTGCTAGATAGCACTTCACAGTTTTTATTATGCTTCTCGCATTCTTGATTGTTTTCCTCCTTGCGCCCTTTCCCGTAGCCCTTGTCTGTGACCCTACATCTTGACAGCACTTAGCTTTCACCGTCCAGGATGTAGGAAGTCACTTACTGTACTTGTGTAAATTGTAAATTGGAATTTGTAAAATGTATTTTGAATTGCTGTTTTAGCTAAATTGAATTTGTAATGATTGATGCCTTGTACTTCACTGTGTTTTTGCACTTTGTTTGTACTTATGTTGTAAGTCGCCCTGAATAAGGGCATCTCACCACCAAGAAATAAAAAAAAAATAATAATAATAATTGGGTGAGGTGAAATAGATTCATACATAGTTATATAGATATATAGACATGTATCGTTACATCGAGACATTGAGAGAGAGAGAACATCGACTGCGGTGTAAAGGGTTAATCTAACAGTGGGGGAGCACTACTTAGTTAAAGTTATTGATGAATGTAATTATTGGCTGATTTTAATGTTACAATTCAAATTAAGACAATTACTTTCTGCTTTCAGGTAGTGAGTTTATTTTATAGGAAAATTCAATTACAAGTAATATTGTATGATTTTAGTATTTCAATAGCAGTCTTGGTTTTTGCACAACAATCACAATAAAGTTGGTTTCATACACATACACACGCATTTTTAAATATATATATACTCACCTAAAGGATTATAAGGAACACCTGTTCAATTTCTCATTAATGCAATTATCTAACCAACCAATCACATGGCAGTTGCTTCAATGCATTTAGGGGTGTGGTCCTGGTCAAGACAATCTCCTGAACTCCAAACTGAATGTCTGAATGGGAAAGAAAGGTGATTTAAGCAATTTTGAGCGTGGCATGGTTGTTGGTGCCAGACGGGCCGGTCTGAGTATTTCACAATCTGCTCAGTTACTGGGATTTACACGCACAACCCTTTCTAGGGTTTACAAAGAATGGTGTGAAAAGGGAAAAACATCCAGTATGCAGCAGTCCTGTGGGCGAAAATGCCTTGTTGATGCTAGAGGTCAGAGGAGAATGGGCCGACTGATTCAAGCTGATAGTAGAGCAACTTTGACTGAAATAACCACTCGTTACAACCGAGGTATGCAGCAAAGCATTTGTGAAGCCACAACACGTACAACCTTGAGGCGGATGGGCTACAACAGCAGAAGACCCCACCGGGTACCACTCATCTCCACTACAAATAGGAAAAAGATGCGACAATTTGCACAAGCTCACCAAAATTGGACAGTTGAAGACTGGAAAAATGTTGCCTGGTCTGATGAGTCTCGATTTCTGTTGAGACATTCAGATGGTAGAGTCAGAATTTGGCGTAAACAGAATGAGAACATGGATCCATCATGCCTTGTTACCACTGTGCAGGCTGGTGGTGGTGGTGTAATGGTGTGGGGGATGTTTTCTTGGCACACTTTAGGCCCCTTAGTGCCAATTGGGCATCGTTTAAATGCCACGGCCTACCTGAGCATTGTTTCTGACCATGTCCATCCCTTTATGACCACCATGTACCCATCCTCTGATGGCTACTTCCAGCAGGATAATGCACCATGTCACAAAGGTCGAATCATTTCAAATTGGTTTCTTGAACATGACAATGAGTTCACTGTACTAAACTGGCCCCCACAGTCACCAGATCTCAACCCAATAGAGCATCTTTGGGATGTGGTGGAACGGGAGCTTCGTTCCCTGGATTTGCATCCCACAAATCTCCATCAACTGCAAGATGCTATCCTATCAATATGGGCCAACATTTGTAAAGAATGCTTTCAGCACCTTGTTGAATCAATGCCACGTAGAATTAAGGCAGTTCTGAAGGCGAAAGGGGGTCAAACACAGTATTAGTATGGTGTTCCTAATAATCCTTTAGGTGAGTCTATATATATATATATATATATATATATATATATATATATATATATATATATATATACAGTGAGGTAAAAAAGTATTTGATCCCCTGCTGATTTTGTACGTTTTCCCACTGACAAAGAAATGATCAGTCTATAATTGTAATGGTAGGTGTATTTTAACAGTGAGAGACAGAATAACAACAACAAAATCCAGAAAAACGCATTTCAAAAAAGTTATAAATTGATTTGCATGTTAATGAGGGAAATAAGTATTTGACCCCTTCGACTTACTACTTGGTGGCAAAACCCTCGTTAGCAATCACAGAGGTCAGACGTTTCTTGTAGTTAGCCACCAGGTTTGCACACATCTCAGGAGGGATTTTGTCCCACTCCTCTTTGCAGATCCTCTCCAAGTCATTATGGTTTCGAGGCTGACGTTTGGCAACTCGAACCTTCAGCTCCCTCCACAGATTTTCTATGGGATTAAGGTCTGGAGACTGGCTAGGCCACTCCAGGACCTTAATGTGCTTCTTCTTGAGCCACTCCTTTGTTGCCTTGGCTGTGTGTTTTGGGTCATTGTCATGCTGGAATACCCATCCACGACCCATTTTCAATGCCCTGGCTGAGGGAAGGAGGTTCTCACCCAAGATTTGACGGTACATGGCCCCGTCCATCGTCCCTTTGATGCGGTGCAGTTGTCCTGTCCCCTTAGCAGAAAAACACCCCAAAGCATAATGTTCTACCTCCATGTTTGATGGTGGGGATGGTGTTCTTAGGGTCATTCCTCCTCCTCCAAACATGGCGAGTTGGGTTGATGCCAAAGAGCTCGATTTTGGTCTCATCTGACCACAACACTTTCACCCAGTTCTCCTCTGAATCATTCAGATTATGGCAAACTTCAGATGGGCCTGTACATGTGCTTTCTTGAGCAGGGGGACCTTGCGGGCACTGCAGGATTTCAGTCCTTCACTGCATAGTGTGTTACCAATTGTTTTTTTGGTTACTACGGTCCCAGCTGTCTTGAGATCATTAACAAGATCCTCCCGTGTAGTTCTGGGCTGATTCTTCACCGTTCTCATGATCATTGAAACTCCACGAGGTGAGATCTTGCATGGAGCCCTAGACCGAGGGAGACTGACAGTTATTTTGTGTTTCTTCCATTTGTGAATAATCACACCAACTGTTGTCACCTTCTCACTAAGCTGCTTGGCGATGGTCTTGTAGCCCATTCCAGCCTTGTGTAGGTCTACAATCTTGTCCCTGACATCCTTGGACAGCTCTTTGGTTTTGGCCATGGTGGAGTTTTTGGACTCTGATTGATTGATTGCTTCTGTGGACAGGTGTGTTTTATACAGGTCACGAGCTGAGATTAGGAGCAGTCCCTTTAAGAGAGTGCTCCTAATCTCAGCTCGTTACCTGTATAAAAGACACCTGGGAGTCAGAAATCTTGCTGATTGATAGGCGATCAAATACTTATTTCCCTCAATAACATGCAAATCAATTTATAACTTTTTTGAAATGCGTTTTTCTGGATTTTTGTTGTTGTTATTCTGTCTCTCACTGTTAAAATACACCTACCATTAAAATTATAGACTGATCATTTCTTTGTCAGTGGGCAAACATACAAAATCAGCAAGGGATCAAATACTTTTTTCCCTCACTGTATATATATATATATATATATATATATATATATATATATATATACACATATAAAACAAATTATCCATTCAAGGAAGGATGGGCTGAAGCTCCCATCTATAAACAGTAGACATTCACCGATGTCACAACAAACTGTTTATTGGAGAAAAAGTGAACATCATGATGCTTACATGTTTTGACTTATCTTCCTTAGAGCATCGTTGATGGGATGGAGCTGCTGTCCATCTTTTCTTGAAAAGATAATCTGTTATATATTAAAATGTGTGTGTGCGTGTATAAAACCAACTTTATTGTGATTGTTGTCGAAAAACCAAGACCAAGAGTTTGTAAGTTTGAATTATTTACTGCAGGTTGTATTACCTTACAAATGTGTTTGATCTTATATGCCATATAAAAAGAGGCATAAAATTAGTGATGTTTATTTAAATCACATATCAAGAATGAAGCTGAAAGACTACAGCCCCCATAATGCCTTGTCGTCTCTCCGAATCAGCAGCAGATTTACAATGGACTCTGCAAGGGGCACAATTGCAACGAGGGCATATATATATATATATATATACAGCTCTGGAAAAAATTAAGAGACTGCTCCAAGGTCAGAAATCAATGTTAAGTTGTCTCTTATTTTTTTCCAGAGCTGTATATATATATATATATATATATATATATATATATATATATATATATATGCTATGTAGTGCTTTAAATGGTAGCCCATATTTCAGATTGTTTCACAAAAATAGAACACCTCAGAAAGTTATTTTAAAATATCAATAATTACATAATTAAAACATTAAAATCAGCCAATAATTACATTTGTCAATAATTTTAACAAAGTAGTGCTCCCCCACTGTTAGATTAACCCTTTACACCGTAGTAGAAATTATGCTTAAGAGGGTGTAGTAACACAGTATATATCTCTGAAATGTACATTATTTTTCAGTTCTCCGTAACCTAAACTTTTTTTTTAAAACCTTTGGCAGTTTACCTTTGTACCATTTCAGGTTATTCACTGGACTTGAACTGCTTAAATTTCAATAAAAACTGGAAAAATGGGGGTGTTCTAAAACTTGTCATTGGTAGTGTACATTGGTTTTATGTTGAGAAATATTTATAGAAAAAAATCATTGGTCAGGCTGTGAATGAAATTGAAATGTAGAACAAAGAGCATTCTACAGAAGTTATAGATAAACTAATATGAATGCATAGATTAAGAAAAGGTTTGGATATCCCAGTGTGCACAGTTGGATCAATAATCAGTAAGTGGAAGCTGCATCACACGAAAAGGTTGTGCCACAAAACTCAAACAAAAAGACTTGTGAGAGAAGCCACAGAGAGGCCAACAATCACATTGAAGGAGCTACAGAGTTCAGTGGCTGGGAGTGGAGTCATGGTACACCAGTCAACCATAGCATGAGCTCTGCAGAACACTGGCCTGTATGGGAGAGTGGCAGGAAAGAAGCTGTTACTCAAAAGGTACCATCTGAAAGCACGTCTGGAGTTTGGAGGGTGGCGACATAGACATAACTTATCATGTTAGTGGAACAACAGTCAACACTACATACTGCAAGAGTACCTGCTTCAGTCCGCTAAAAAACTGAAGCTTGGCAGGAAATTCACCTTTCAGTAGGACAATGATCTCAAGCACAAGGTCAAAGCAACTGGCAATCTATGGCATGATTAGAAAATTGCATTGTCCAACCAACCTGGAGCAAATATGCCAAGAATGGGGCATAATCACTCCAACACTGTGTACAAAGCTTGTACATACCTACCCCAAAAAACTTAAAGCAGTTATTGCAGCGAAAGGTGGCTCTACCAAATTTTAATGTGTGGGTTTTCAATACTTATGTAAGCAATATATTTCATTTTTTGTTCTTACAAATATTTCCCAATATAAATCCAAAGTCACCTTATAATAATTTATTTTGAGTTTCGGTATTTTAAAATAAAATGTCAAACAGAAAAAAATGTACCATTTGTAATTCAGTATTATGAGAATTGTTCATGGGTCTGAAAATGTTTGCAAGGCACTGTGTGTGTGTATAAATATATATCATACAAGGTAATGATAAAATCATATATATGTGGACCTTAATACCATTAAAACCGATTTCTGTTTAATGTCATTAGTATAGACATTGTTTACATTTAAGGTAAGGTAATGTGTGCTGCTTGATTAATTTAACACCAGCATGCAGAGTTTTAAAATCTCCAGTTTAACTTTTCCAGGAAAGACAACATAGGACAAGTCCCTTTTCTCTGAGCTGGAATTCAAATAACTCAGCAATCAGCTACTTAAAAGCATCCTCTGAAATGCCCTTTTCAGTTTCGCTGACCACTTCAAACTGCACTCTGCAGGTGAGTGGTTAATTGCATGTGGGATTTAGAAGTTATAGAGAAGAAGTGAGAAATCACATTGGGGGAAAAAAGGAGATTGAGATTCCAGACAGTTTGGAGATTCACAAAGATCTTATGACAGATGTTTTCAAACATGATTATTTACAGCGAGCTTCGACAAAGTATCCTGAGGAAACAAGCAGAGAGTTGGAACTGGAAAGGGATTGAGTTTGACACGCTTTCACAAAGCTCCAGAAATGTAGGGAGAGTCTTCCCCGTATACACCTTTTGAAACAAATTGGCGCTGCTCAAGGATGTGCATTTAAAATGTAATTGTGTGGCCTACTGGTCCTCTTATATTATAGAGCTGGATATTTATACATTTGGCAGAAAATATAAAGCATTTAGTCCATACGGCTTTGAAGTCACTGCTAAGTCACTAACCAGGAAAATGAAAACACATCTGGGCTTATCTATATACAAATAATCTTCATTAGCTGTGGATCATGTGGGACCACACTAGTTTTGAGAGCCCATACAACATTATGTGGGCACAGATTTCTTCCTTATCTACAGCACTATTATAGTGAAGATAAAATGCACTTCATAAACATGTCAGTCAGGTATATTTTGCTGAGCTAGAGTGCTTGAAAATAACTAAATGGAACAAATGCTTTGGGATTAAAGCATTTCATGAAAACAATATTCAGCTACAATTGTGCATCGAATTCCATTTATTATGAGATGCATTCAAACATAGACAAAAAAGCTTATGCTAATAAAAACTTGAATATAAAAAGACAATTCTCGAGAAACCAAAATAAAAGTTAAAATACTAAATAGATTTAAAAAAAAAGAATAATGATAAATCAATGAAGAGGAAGGTTAAAGAAATGATTAAGTAGAATGAAGGACGTGCATGATTAAGGGCCAAGTGTGTTGCATCATGATCTTCACCAAAAGCCTAGCCTGTTATCTATGTAAGGAATGAAAAAGAAAAAAGAAAAAGGTGATGTGTTTAATAGGTATGTGTGCTGTAATTAAAGAAAGGGCCTTCAGGGCATGCAATTAAAAACAAACTGTTCATTTCAGAAAATTAAAGAGAAATACTGTCATCCTGCAAGGTGGCTGAAGATGACTGAAATATCAATTGCTCAAAATCTTTAAGAGTGCAAATGCAAATACTGTTGTTCAAAAACATTCTCATGACCATCAATGTACAGTACTGTGCAAAAGTTTTAGGCAAGAAAAAATGCTGTACAGTAAGAATGCTTTCAAAAATAGACATGTTAATAGATTATATTTATCAAATAACTAAATGCAAAGTGAATGCATGTTCTACAATTTTTTCATATATATTTTTGTCAGTATTTTAACAATATTAATCATAGGCATAGACATCATTTTGCACACATCTGTACTAGTTAAATCAAGTTTTGATTCTGAAAAACTCCCTCATAATTGGGGGTGGTGGGGTTCTACACATCCAAATCTGCAGTTAAGACAGATATGGCAATAATTAAGCCATTACATAGGAAGAGTTATAATAAATATGTATCTGTATCCTAATTAATAAACAATGTGTCTTGTAAAGTTAATGCTGTATACCTTTCAGTTCACCCTGCTGTTCAGACTTACCGATGCCCCTTTCCCTCTGGCAGTATATTAAAATGCTTTTTCTGTTCTGTGTCATGGATCCCTGCAGGTGAAGAAAGATACAAATAAACTTACAACTCAACTTCCAGCCTCAGAACCTCCACCTAGCAATAATAATCGATAGGTTTGATCTGCTTAAGCTCAAAAGGCAAGTTATCACAAACTCTGCCAAGCTTCAAAATCTACCTGCCTTTTTCAATTCCCAGCCATTTGAATGTGCTGGACTTCATTGTTGCAGTATGTTGATGCACAGTGTGCAATAATATCTCTTAACTGCAGACTTTATTCCTTGCTGGGTTGGGTCGCTCGAGGGCAGCAGGTTTCTCCAATACCTGTTTTATTATATACGACAGTGCTTTGAAAAGCTGTGTTATGGTGAGCAAAAACATATGTATTTTGTAGTTCCTGTCTCTCAAAACAAGTTATAATACAAATGTGAAAAAGAAGCATATTCAGTTTCACAGGAAAAGAAAGATTGTACAATTGTATTGACTGTAGAAGATACAGAATAGGCTATTATTTATTTAACGTATAAATGATCACGTTCACTCTGCTGGGGAATGCAACTGCTTAATAGTAGTATACTTTTCGTTCACTATAAACAAACAGGTGTATTTTATGGTGAAATGTCACCAACTGACATCATTTGTATTTTCCTCCTGTGCACTTAAATGAGTTTAATTAGGAAACATATTTAAACAAGGTAACAAATTGCACTCCAAATTGTAATATGTTTCTTATCATTTCTCCCTATGCCAGGTGTCAATAATTGCTTTCCTGCCCAGCAGTCTTCAAGGACACCTTTTGACCGAATGCCATATGGAAAGGCCAAAGAGATCATGAACTCATTACCTTCGGTAGGTAGAAGGGTCAAGGAGCCATACATTGACGAATGCATTAGCCTAGCATCAGTTGACCCCTGCAGCTCATAAAAAAACAAAATAATCTTTAACCTCTGACCACTTTTGTCACAGATTTCTATCTTAGCAGTGTCATCAATAATAACAACCATTAAATGCATCTGGAAACCCCTGGAGACACATGGTTAGGTCGTAATTTTTCAAAATGGTGTCTAAATCTCACAGTTAGATCTGCTTTGCAATACAGCTCACACAGCCATTGTTTTGTGTTTGCCATTCCTCAGTTTTCACTGTTATTCATTATTCTAGTAAACTTAGCAGGTCCATAGTGAGGTTTCTAGCTTGACTACATGGCAAATGGAAAGAAAGGGAAAGAACAGTGACCTCACTTCATCAGTCAATGCAAAGCTAAAAATAACAATGTGATGTGTTTTTATTTATGAAATGATGATTTCAAGGTTTGGATTCTACAGTAGCCCTATGCATTCAGTGCACATCAATTTGACCATGAAATTCCCCACAGTTTCATACTTCAGTTTCCTTGTCTAATAAGAGCTGTTCTCTTGTAAAGCTATAGTGACTCATCTAAGCTGTGGGATTGTATATCCCTATCTTTGTAAATGAAGGGAAAGAGAAAGTAGGAAAAAGGGGAATCATGTTGGGCTCAACAAACCAGTTAATGAGGACTCTTCTGATCACATAGTTGAATGAAAATGAAACAGCAGACCCTGAATAATGGAAATCACAGCAAAACTGAGGTAACTGTGCTCTCATGTTGCTCATACCATTTATCTGTGGGACAAGCCCTGCTGCCATATTTCTACTAGCTGAATACCAGTTATATTTAAGTATCATTGTTACATGAATATGAAATGGATATAAAGTAGCCTAAACTTACAGAAACTTCAATCTATACAGCTTTAACACTGGTACTGGAAAATAAAAAAAGTGGTTTTGCATTATCTGGCTTTAGGATTTGAATCATCACATAGCTAAATTAGAGATATGTTACATTTTACATCATGGAAAGAGTATGTTCAGTTTGCAAAATGTACAGTACAATTTCATTTATATTTTTCTTTGATCATTCTCTTCACGTTCATGACCTTGCATCATATTCCTGATACAGGAACCACACATTCAAACCTAATGATTGACAAATCCATGATATATCTTATTGCATATGTTATGACCAAGTGAAAAAGGAAGCCAGAAAAAAGACTCAAATATTCAAATAAAAGTACCTGGCATGTCATTGTACAGAATTAAAATCATAAGAGAATTACTTTGTTTCATTTCTATTTTTCTTCTGCCCCACCAGTCAATCTTCATGGTACTTGGTTTACTTTTATGGTTTCAATCATATTCAGAAAATAGTAAAGAATGTGAATAGGATTCTGTTCTCACTTTAATGCTGGACTCTGGGTGCTAAAGAAGCTTGTGTGTCCATTCGCCTCCCTGGGAGCACTACAAAGATTGGGGCAAGAACTAAAGTGGTTTCTTTTCATCGAGGGTAGCAATAAATCAAACTGCGAAAGACCTAACAACTTTGTAGTGTTATCAATTTAAGTATCTTCGGCATAAACATATGCTGCTCATGATTAGCAGTATGTACCATGTAGAGACTGAGGTGCCACAATTGTTATGATAGTACTGCTTTGTTGTATTATGAATTAACAGGTTTTACTTTTGGGTAGCAAACACAGCTTGCTAATGTAGAATAACTATGGATGAAAGCATGACTGGAACCCCATGTTTGCGCTCCACCAAGCACAGAGAGAATGCTCCATAAATTAATTTGTCATCCCTTCCCAAACCGTAATCCTCATCCTCTTTCATGTCAAGAGGCACTTAACAGTAAGTGTCAATGATTACAGTAAATGATCTGTCTATACTTCCTGAGGTTATCTTCATCCAGCTGCTGTATGTACTATAATAGTTTCCAACAGCACCAATTACTAACTTTTGTTGTTTTTATCAGAAAAGATGAGACAAACACAGATGCATCATTGTGTCTGCTTAAGTCAATTTTTCATCAATTTCATATGATACACAGTGGAATAGCTTGCCACTAAAACACTGGTTACATAAAATATATAAAAGAATTATATAATAAATAGCTTTTATGGCGTTTAAATAGTTCTAATCTTGTCAAGACACCTTGGAATAGTAAAGACTATTGCAACAAGATGTCACAGTACCATCAAATTAATTTAAATACATTATGCAACAGCTTCTTGAATTATATATGAATTTGAACAGATTCATACTAATAAAAATATCATTTAAATCCCTTTATAACGTAAAAGGTGTATTTCATGATAAATAAAAACCTAAATAATCTTAGATTTTAAAAATGTTTTAATACATACACTAATGGTCAACCTCCATTTTTCCAGTTTTTATTGAAATCTATGCAGTGTAATATCTCAATGTACTCTGAAATTAAAGCATAAAACAAATAAACAATTGGAGATAAAAAAATAAATCATGGAATCATTTTGTTTAACAAAATGTTAAATTAACAATAATGTGTTTTTTATATAAGGTGGGGGGATACTTGTTGTGAGTAGGAATATAAAATCTCAGAAAATATTGACAAGCTTTCAAATGAAGTGTGAATTGTGGGAATACAGTGTAACTTCTGTGCACTGGAGCTGTGCGTAACACTGTCAAATAAAGCTGAAGAGGGTGTAGTAACACAGTATATAACTCTGAAATGTAAATTATGTTTCAGTTTTTGGTAACCAAAACTTAATTTTTTAACCTCTGGCAGTTTACCGCTTACCTTTGTACCATTTCAGGTTATTCACTGGACTTGAACTGCTTACATTTCAATAAAAACTGAAAAAATGGGGGTGTTCTAAAACTTTTGACCGGTAGTGTATATTACTTACAACCATCAAGAGTATGAAGATTAACTTTGATGGCATTAGGAACCAAATAGGTAAAACGGATAAAAAGCATTAGGAAATTATTAATTTTCTACAGATTGAAGTTCTATAGGATAGGAGATGTGTTATTTTCTAATTCAAATCAACAAGTATACATTGTAACTTAGTACTGGTAAGTAATAATAATCATCATTAGCTTAATCATAATTATACCATATAGCCTTCTTAATGTACTACCCCAGCAACATTAGTGAAATGTATTATGTTTTCTCAAAAATCAAGCAGCCTGAACAATAAAGTCTATTTTTATCGCTGTTGAGAAATCATACTGATACATATAAAGGCACTGGATTTTGGTTTTCAGAGACATAATTCATATGCTAAGGTGATCTAATTCAGACAACATGGTCTGTGATTTAAAAAAGCAACGCAACTAGGCATTTTACCTTTCTGCTGAGAAAAAGGACCCCCAGGCTACATTGAAAATCCCTAGAGCCGATCTACCATTGTCAGAGAAACACAGAAATCATATCATAGAGCAGACATTAAAGAAAGCATTGCATGACAACACCTTTGGGTTTATGATTGAATTGTCTTGATTTTTCTTTGAGCTTTCAATTATTCAGGGTGATTTTATTTATTTATTTTTTGTCCCTCTTATGGAAACAAATCATAACACAACCATATGGTAAGGTGAGGCCCCTGCACAGAATCCTCTAAAATATCATTATTGTAAAACTCCTTTAATGTAATCCAAGTGTAGGTTGTACAAAGCTGAAATAGTATGTGCTGCATAACAGATGCACTTGATTTTTGACAGAACAAACAAAAGAAGAAAATGAAAGGCTTGCATTTTCAGAGCATTCAGACATGGGCTCCTGTGCTGGGCTCAGCTGCCTCTTCTTTAGTAAGACATTGTACACCTACAGGGTGTGCTAATTTACAGCTCTCTTCCATACCTGGCCTAAATTTAAGATATGGTATCGACTCACTTTTCTGAGGCACATACATTTCTCTTTGACTTTTGCAAATGTTTGATGTGTTCGTTGTGTTCTGAACAGACAGACTCACCCTAGAGGGTAAAAGTTTATTATGCATAAGTGCAACTTGCCATTCTAAAATAGGAAAGAGCACTTTGTTTTGCAGATGTATGACTAGTGAGCCAGAGTTGCACGATAGCATCAAGGCAAGTAATGGGTAGTGTGATAGAACAGATGATCTCAGAAAGTGGTTACTATAGAAGGCAGTTTAACTTTACAAGGCTTGCTACTGCATTCTCTGCCGACTGGTGACTGTCTAGTGTACATACAGCACGTCTGACTCATGTACAGAATGTAACAATAATGAATAAGTGATATCATATAAAAATGTATATACTTTGGTATGTTTGCAACAGCTCTAACACAATACATTTCAAAATTATCAATAAGCTAAAACAGCATGAGTCTAAATCACTCCTCAAAAAATATTAAATAAACATTTAGACTAGTCTTGCAAATTATTTCTTCCTAGGGTTGCACCCAGCACTGTCTTGGAAATGAATCTCAGATTTCTTAAGACATAAACCTGTTTGCCAACCTTGGACAAAGGCATCTGCCACATGAATGAATACGATCATAAACTGATACATAACTAAATAATAATAATAATAATTAAAACATCATTACCAACATCATCAACAACAAAATATGTTGTGAGCCAGGTACATCCTTTTGCCTTAATTTAATTAAAAATTAACAGATAAAACCACAAGAGCAACAAGAAATAACACTAAAGGTTTCCTACAGATTGACAACCATGTATACTTCTAATTTCACACACCATCAGCAAGTCACCAGAATGTTTAATACACATGTTTCCATCAGCATTAGATAAAAAAAAAAAAAAAAATCTTACTCTCAGATCCTAACAAATATCCTGTGCAAAGACAGGTATTTTTTAATTCACAATGGAAGATGCTTAATCTTATACACAGCAGCAACATTCACCAATCTCCCTCTTCATTCACCTTCTATGATTTCCCCAATAATGTCAAGATCATCTGACAGTTCTCCCATCTTTGTCAGATGCAACAGCCCACTATGTCCTCATTCTACTACACAAAATGAGACCTTCAACCTCGCTTCTTTAGTTTCATCCTTTGAACATGCACTTTAGTGGATCAGTGATCTATCAGTTGCATTAGACAGTGATAAATAGCTGTAAGGTACCACAGCAGGACCACAGCAAAGGAATGACTTAATCTGAAGGTGTTATATATATATATAATGTGCCTTTTTACCTAACTAATTTTATATAAAAATAGGTAGGTAATCTATATCTATATCTATCTATCTATATATATATATATCTATATATATATATATATATATATATATATATATATATATATATATATAAATTAGGGCTAATAAAAGCATTTTAAAAAGTAATACAGTATTTAGTCTTTCATTAAAAATGTAACAACCTATTATGAATTTGTGCATGAATGTGTGCTTTTAGATATGGGGTGGAGAAGTATGGACTGGGGATTACATTGCTCCTGTGATTCATTTTGCCAGGGAAGGCATTTCTTAGAAAGGGTCTTTTACTGGAAATTATCTCTTGCAGGCATCCGCCCATTAAAAAATGATAATATGGATTTTATCGCATTAAAGAATTATAATATGGGATTTGCCTAATTATTCATAGAAAGGACAGTAAGCAACACACTCATCCATATAGTTAGATAAATAGATAGAGATAGTGATATATGAGAAATAGATAGCTAGATGTAGCACAATAGCACAGTCATTTGCACAGCTGCCATACAGCTCCTGGGATCCGGTTTCGACGGGTTCTGGGATTCTGTCTTTGGGTGTCTGCCTGAGTGGAGTTTGCCTGTTTTCCCCGTGTCTATGGGGATATTGTGCGGGTGCTCTGGTTTCCTTTACTTCTCAAATACATGCTGCTTAGGTTGATTGGCTACTCTAAATTGCCCTATGTTGTATGTTTGTGTCTGCCCAGGGTGGTGAGTTATGACTAATGATCCCCTATGGGGAGTTCTCATCCTGCAGAGCATTGATAAAGACTGATGGATGGTTGGATAGAGAGATATTGATACTGTTCCCTTTTTAAAATTGAAAGCTGGATGGGTTCCAAACTTTATATGGAAATGTTAAGCAAAAACCTGGCACCCTGGTAGACCTTTAAGGATAACGATCCACAGATCCATGTCTAAAACCAAATAGTTAAGGGAACATAAAATTGATGCCCTTTATTGGCTATCACTATCTATAAACCTCAATATGATGGTAGAAACTGAAGAAGCATTTCACAAGCACAGGCCATGAGAGCTGGAGGAGCAACAGAGGTTTTTTACAAAGGAATGCTGAATAATGCCTCCCAAGAAGTGTCTGGGCTTATTAAGACTGTAGGAAACCTTTTCAAGGTTATCAAAAGCACATGATAAATAGTGACTGCCCTAGTGTGACTATAGAAACACTGTATTAATGCAATATGTGTATGCTTGTTTTAAAAAATAAAAAATAAAACTATATATATATATATATATATATATATATATATATATATATATATATATATATATATATGTAGCAGGTTGGGGGGCCTGTCACAAGAAAGGGCTTGTATGTAGGTGGGGTCTGGTCTTGTAACACACAGTAGGGAGGCAGGCAGAGGGCACAAAACAGGCTTGCCCTCCTGCTCTCGTCTTCTCGTCTTCTCCCCCTCCTGTGCACCTTGCTACCCCAGCCAAGCATGCACACGCTGGTTAGTTTCCTGGTTCCTTTTATAGGGGAAAGTGGTGGGCGGGGCTATGGCCATCAGGAGCCCTGCTGGCTTCTGAGGTTTGGAGTCTTGGAAGAGAGGTTTTGTAGTCTCCTCCACTGAAAGACCCGCCCTGACCCCAGCCTTGCCTCTGACACTGCTGTATATATATATATATATATATATATATATATATATATATATATACACTCACCTAAAGGATTATTAGGAACACCTGTTCAATTTCTCATTAATGCAATTATCTAACCAACCAATCACATGGCAGTTGCTTCAATGCATTTAGGGGTGTGGTCCTGGTCAAGACAATCTCCTGAACTCCAAACTGAATGTCTGAATGGGAAAGAAAGGTGATTTAAGCAATTTTGAGCGTGGCATGGTTGTTGGTGCCAGACGGGCCGGTCTGAGTATTTCACAATCTGCTCAGTTACTGGGATTTTCACGCACAACCATTTCTAGGGTTTACAAAGAATGGTGTGAAAAGGGAAAAACATCCAGTATGCGGCAGTCCTGTGGGTGACAATGCCTTGTTGATGCTAGAGGTCAGAGGAGAATGGGCCGACTGATTCAAGCTGATAGAAGAGCAACTTTGACTAAAATAACCACTCGTTACAACCGAGGTATGCAGCAAAGCATTTGTGAAGCCACAACACGTACAACCTTGAGGCGGATGGGCTACAACAGCAGAAGACCCCACCGGGTACCACTCATCTCCACTACAAATAGGAAAAAGAGGCTACAATTTGCACAAGCTCACCAAAATTGGACAGCTGAAGACTGGAAAAATGTTGCCTGGTCTGATGAGTCTCGATTTCTGTTGAGACATTCAGATGGTAGAGTCAGAATTTGGCGTAAACAGAATGAGAACATGGATCCATCATGCCTTGTTACCACTGTGCAGGCTGGTAGTGGTGGTGTAATGGTGTGGGGGATGTTTTCTTGGCACACTTTAGGCCCCTTAGTGCCAATTGGGCATCGTTTAAATGCCACGGCCTAACTGAGCATTGTTTCTGACCATGTCCATCCCTTTATGACCACCATGTACCCATCCTCTGATGGCTACTTCCAGCAGGATAATGCACCATGTCACAAAGGTTGAATCATTTCAAATTGGTGTTCCTAATAATCCTTTAGGTGAGTGTATATGTGTATATGTATATACACTCACCTAACGGATTATTAGGAACACCATACTAATACTGTGTTTGACCCCCTTTCGCCTTCAGAACTGCCTTAATTCTACGTGGCATTGATTCAACAAGGTGCTGAAAGCATTATTTAGAAATGTTGGCCCATATTGAAAGGATACCATCTTGCAGTTGATGGAGATTTGTGGGATGCAAATCCAGGGAACGAAGCTCCCGTTCCACCACATCCCAAAGATGCTCTATTGGGTTGAGATCTGGTGACTGTGGGGGCCAGTTTAGTACAGTGAACTCATTGTCATGTTCAAGAAACCAATTTGAAATGATTCGACCTTTGTGACATGGTGCATTATCCTGCTGGAAGTAGCCATCAGAGGATGGGTACATGGTGGTCATAAAGGGATGGACATGATCAGAAACAATGCTCAGGTAGGCCGTGGCATTTAAACGATGCCCAATTGGCACTAAGGGGCCTAAAGTGTGCCAAGAAAACATCCCCCACACCATTACACCACCACCACCAGCCTGCACAGTGGTAACAAGGCATGATGGATCCATGTTCTCATTCTGTTTACGCCAAATTCTGACTCTACCATCTGAATGTCTCAACAGAAATCGAGACTCATCAGACCAGGCAACATTTTTCCAGTCTTGTGCGTGAAAATCCCAGTAACTGAGCAGATTGTGAAATACTCAGACCGGCCCGTCTGGCACCAACAACCATGCCACGCTCAAAATTGCTTAAATCACCTTTCTTTCCCATTCAGACATTCAGTTTGGAGTTCAGGAGATTGTCTTGACCAGGACCACACCCCTAAATGCATTGAAGCAACTGCCATGTGATTGGTTGGTTAGATAATTGCATTAATGAGAAATTGAACAGGTGTTCCTAATAATCCTTTAGGTGAGTGTGTATATATATATATATATATATATATATATATATATATATATATATATATATATAAGAAAATACTGATTTGTCTTTCCTAAAGAAAATAAAAATTAAACTTCTAGAGTAACTTACCTGGGATATGACTACATCTGGAGGCAAGTACAGACACATTTGTATGTATGAGGTGTACACATGTGCATGCACTGGTATTTGTGTACTGTGAAGTATATACATGTTTATATGAGAATAATTGAAGGTAAATCTAATAAACCATTACAAATAAAGTATTCCTCTGGTATCAGGTTGTTTCACATTGTACATTGCAGTCAACAGATGGCATTCCTGCATTTCACTAACTTTGTTTACAGAAGTATGTAGAAACACCATAGCAATGACAAGTTCTACTTAGTAATAACAACAATATCCACTCTTACTGTAAATGCCGTAATCTGTGAAAGTATATTATTATTATTAGCATGGCATGCTATATGAAAGAATATGCAGTGTTTTCATTGAAATCGGTTAAATGATAACATTTGGATTCCTTAAAGACAAAATAGATATATGTCAATAGATGTTCATTATTTTGAACTTGTAATGGAATTACTGCTTTCTCTGTTGTTTTGTGTATGTTTGTTTAGCATCAAAACAGGTTTGTTTGATTAAATTATCATTTTGTTTTCAGATTTCAGCTGCTTCTGTTTTATGTAACCCAACACAGAAATGTATGCATGGGGCATTCAAGCTCTTCCAAATTCATTAAAGCATTTTCTATGTGGCACCAGTCAGACCTGAAGAATCTTATATTTATTAAGTCTAAAGTGACTGCTGGCATGAACAGGAATGGCTAAAAGGGTTACATTTAGAAGTAATATATCTCACCGCTGTTACGTATAACACCAGGGAGTGCTTGAAAGTGACATGTGAAAGCTTAAGCACTCCCCTGTATCAATTAATCTCAATAAATAACATTCACCCTTTAATCAAATATATACAAGATCTTGTGTTCTGCTTTCTCTGAGATTAAAAAAATAATGGATTGGGAGCAAAACAACTGCAAATGCAAAAGGCAGCAAGGGATTTTCACTCTCTCTATTGTACCTGATGCAGATCTTTTTAATAAGTCATCAACTTAGATCAGACCAAGTCTTCTGACACTCTGACCTCTGCATGGAATAATTAAAATGAAATCAATAGACAAGAATCAACATTCTCTCTCAGCTCACATATTGCGATCTTGAAACATTATGGACTTTTAGGCTTAAAAATAGATACATCCGGTCCTGGCACAGCACCACAGTATGTATATTATTATTATTATTTAATGTTTTTCCCCAAAACTACTGTTGTGTATAATATATATTCAACAGCATCAAAACATTAGCATTTAAAGCAAAATGTTTGAAGCAAAACATTGATCCATTTCAATTCTTGCAAACTGTTGAGCGGTTGCCATGACACAATTCAGACCTTGTTATACAAAACTGTCAATCTATCTAATTTACCCCCTGAATCACTAGGACATTGTCTCTTAATTATTGTAATAGCAATGAAAAGACAGAAGGAGATTGTTAAACTGATGTCCACACACAATGCAATGTGACATAATTCAGATGTGGAAACAAGCAATTTCTACTGGGAAAGAGGTATGGTTTTACAGCTCTTAAAGAAGAAACCAGAGGCAGGTTCAAATTAATGGCAGTGCTTTTATTCAGACCAAATGTATGCTTTGTGGATTGACAGGCCTTTGTAGACTGTCAAGCCACAGCTTGTTTACATTTATAGGGATTTTTCTGCTTGGCTGGATCTTTGTTCCATTTTCTTTTTTACAATGTCAAGTGACTTAACTGTCTCATTTAGAGGCATCATTGTTTTGTTGTAGTGTATTAATGGAGATACCTGTCTGGTCTACATGCCTGTTCTTTCTGCCTATCCGCTATCAGAAGAGATACCTGTCTAAGCTCACTCACTGCTATGGTTTTCTGGATAGGTTCATCAGAGTTTAACCAATGCTTGATTAGATGCATTGACATTTCAAGGCAAGGTACCTGCCTCAACCAATTCTTTTATGGGCATTCTCAGTTCTTCATATTCAGCACAGTGTATCCTATTTTCATAAGAAGTGGTTTATGTAATATTTTCCCCATGTTGTTTTAATGCCATGTTGTTTTTTTCATGTGCTGCAGGATTATCTTGCATGCCTTTGTCTTCTCCAATTATATTCTGAGCTATACCGGACTTTCTGGTGTGCATTCCTCTTTAGCCCTGTAATGACTCAATTAAACCAGTTATTGACTTAATTGGTTATTTAGAAATGTTTTGCACGTTGAGTATTTTAAGTTACCCATACAATCCTGAAGGCACGGGAAGGATGAGAAGTGAGTATCACTGGTGCAGTCTATAATTAATTACTGTCACATTGCTGCTTTCTCCAAGAATGTAATAGACATCAGCATGTGCTTCTTTGTGCCTTGTCTAAGACACACACTCACGCATCTACCTCAGCTTGCTTCTCTGCACTGGCTGTCTGTCAAATGCTGAATTAATTTTCAGGTTTGGGTACTGACATGCTTCTGCACCTTCATGTTTAAGTAACTGGCTACAACCTATGTTCAGCTGCTACTGACTTACTGTCTCAGAAGAAACGATATTCTCTTCTTGTTCATCTCATCTTACTTCAGTGTATCCTGGAGTTTGAGTCAGCAACTGCTTTTTTAAAAACTTTGTCATGCCAAGAACTCTAAACATGGAATAAACATGGCATCTGTGATTAATATTGCATGCCAGTATACCATTTCAGGCTCAAGGAGAAGAAATGACAATGAAAGCATACTACTATCACGTTGCGTGATAAAGAAACAAAATCAGATGTTAAAACAGAGTATGAAAATTTAGCAATGGAAGAAGTAGAAACAATAATGAGTGAGAAGGTTTGAAATGGAAACAGGCTGCAAAAAATGTCTAAAGATCTAGGATGGTGAATCCCAAAGAGTCCAATAGATAATTTATATTGAGGAATGTTTTCAAGCATGCAATTCCAAATACAAGTATTCCACTACAAAAAAGTATTACTATTTGATATGTTAAAACAGTGATGCACATTTCTGATTGTGAGATAAACAGGTCAGAATGTTGCATGTGTTGGCTTGCTTTTTTGGCAATTCATTAATATCTAGAAACTAGTAATATCTAGTATGTAGTAACTCAAGATTCATTAAATAATCTTAGGAACAACATATGTGGCAAAATAATACAGTTTATGTACAGTCTAGTATTACACACAACTAAAAGCATATGATTTACTTTGAAGAACATTGGGAAAGGGGGAAAAACATATTAATCTTCGAGATACAGACAGGGTTGGGATTTGATGTCCATGCATGTTTGTCTAGACTGATTTGTTAATACTGACAGAAGACCTTTCCACAGCCCATGTATTAGCATATTGCCTGAGTGGAAACAATTTTCCCGTGCCTGTGTGGAATTTCTCTGTGATTTAGGCCTAAGCATGAACGCTTTTAGTCATGCTGCTATGCATTGCACATGTCCATAGGACTGATCCCTCTTGACCATGTTGTCAACGGCTTGATGGATGTTTTTGTCAATCCAGCCACAGGGTTGTAGGACAGATCTCTGTAGGGAAGGGGATTTTTCTTTTTTTGTATCATGCCCATTATCAACTCACTGTGATCCTTCTGTCATTGTATGATTCTGATTACTTTATTGTTTAAAAACTCTGACAGTTGTGAAGTATAGTAACACATAACCCACAGACACATATTACCGAGTTTTCCAGGCAAAAGGAAGTATCGATTCCACTTTCATGTTTCATGGTCTTGGTCAGGAAGTGTAAACACTAACCTATAGATTTTGGATTAAGACAAACCTTTGTGGCACTGTGGGGGGATGACTAGGGTGCTGGGCTCATTAAATAGGGTCTTTGGAAACAGACATATGAAAGGCAAGACAATGGTGGAAAGTAGGTGAATTAATTATATAGGTGCAGGTTTAGATGAGGCGAAAAAAAAAAAGCAAAGTCAAACCCTAGGTCAAGTTTGAGACTAACTAAACTCTTCCCAGTCCCTCTCTATTAACAGAACACTGAGACAACACAAAAAACAGATGGCAAATAGTCCAAATTGCAAATCCAATAACAAGTCTGCATCCAAAAGCAAACGTTTATAACCAGTTAACTTCTTCTTTGTTTCTCTCTCACTTTCTCCTGCAACTGCTCACCCTCCAGCTCCTACTACCCCAAAATCGAGGGCTTGCCAGCATCCTGCCTTCATGTAGGAGCTGGGGTCAGTCCTGGGAGCACTGCAATTCACCCCCAGGGATTCTGTATGTATTGCCTTTCCAAGCAGCCATGTTGTGCCCCTCCTGGCACTGTACCACAGTTTGTTAAACTCTTTACAGCACCTGCAGTGCTACAGTTAGACCAGCCATCCTATGGAAGAAATTCAGAGGACAAGTTTAGGGAGGTGGTCATTTTACATTGTTTCAAAGGACACCAGGAGATAAATGATAATACGGTACAGGCAAGAGTTCAATTTGTTTGTCATTGATTGGATGCCTTTCTGGTTCCTCAGGTACATTACTTATCAAACACTGCATGAATGTCATATAATGTACAACTCCTTGATGTGCTAACACTACGGTGAAAACCACAGGCCAACAGACATTGCTGAGAACAAATTACACAGAACCCATGACATTTTTCTCTACAATTAACTATACATTTTGATAGCTAGAACTCTATTGACACACCATGCTGCTATACAAATTATATCATATATATATATATATATATATATATATATATATATAGTGGTACTGGACCACTGTGTGATTGTATTAAGTTATTTGACACTGAAGAAAATGAATACAAATTAAGACGTTTGTGTAATATGCAATACAATATTATGTGGGCAGGAGTATGGGGGGGATTAAAGTATTAATGTTTAGTACTATAAATATATGATAAATTACAAAGTAAAAGAAAGCATGGTGTTAGCGATAACAAGAATACATAGACTACTACACACATCTTGAACAGGATTTTATGCTGATGAAAATAGATTTCTGTCCACTTAATAACTGCCCTGGAGTATTAAAATATCTGTGGGTCTTGAAGTCTGTTACGCAGCTGTGTTTTAGGGTTGGGTTAGAGCCTGGTTTTAGATTATGATACTGGTTAATTTTAAGGATAGGTGAAGGGCTGGGGTTGGATTTATGGTAAGATTGGCAGTCAGAGTAGAAATGTGTGGATATTGCAGGAGCTGCACATACTTTCAGGAAGTTATTAAATCATCACATTAGCAACATTCAAACGGTCGTTGCCAGGGTGTCTGGCAGTCCACATTGTAAGACCATGACTATACATAACTTAGTGACCTGTGCTTTTCAGAGTAAATTGACTGAAGTGAATGCCATAGAACTTGATGGAAGCAAATTGGCAGAATCTTCTATAATTGGTGATGCCATTTCTTAAACATAAGAAGGAACTAGGAGGATGTCAACCAATTATAGAGAGGATGGTTCAATGGGCATCAATACTTTTGAAAGGCACAATAAGATCAGACAAGGGTGTAGGCATAGACAAAAAGTGCATATTACCAAAACTGACAGAGTTCGAGGGAAACTCATGTTCCTGTCACACAGTCCATCTGCTTAATAGGGATAGCTGTCCCCATGTGTGTTACTTGGTATTGATACATATTGATAAGCCCTTGTGAGGGCCGACCCCAGCCAACGAATGGTTCAGAGGTTACAAGAAGCCTACATGTGATCTCCAGATATAAAACAGCAGCAGCCTGAGAGCACGTATCTAGTAAGCAGAGTTTTGGAGTGTGGGAGGGATGATGCATGTTCCAAGTTCTTGCTAATGTATTTCAATTGTATGGTTGTCAAAAATACAGATACTTTGATACTACCGCGATACCAAATTTCAGAAACAGTTCTGGGCTATGCATCCAGTAATATCGAAGTATCGGAGCACTCTACTTGTATAACGAAAATTGTGCAATTGCGTCTATCACTTAACAAGAAAAAGGCATTTTGTCCATGCAATGACACCATACACCTCAGGTGGACACAATGAAGAGACAGCCGATGTTGTAACCAATGGACCTTATTCACGGTCACAGCAAAAACGAGGCTCTGAAAGCATCAGTTCCGGACGTGCAATAACAAACATGTATCACTGTTGTGTTCCCAGCTGTGTGAGTGATTCCCTTTACGACAGATATAAAGCCCTATCATTTCACAGATTTCCAGTAGACAAACAAAAGGAAAGCCTGGATTATTTTAATTCGCCAAGACACTGCACCACTTTTCTGTAGTATTTTTGTTCAATTTGGTATTGATTGGACTGATTACATTGGGTGAGCTTTTGACACTAGAATCGCAGAGATTTTGGATTTAATAGATACAACCACTGCACCTGAAAAATGTGTCTCCTTTATAAAACAGCTGTGTGACAAAAATGAAAAATAAACAGTTGGATTAAACTTCATATTTTTACATATGAACATCACATAACATTTTCATGGCAGCAACACATTGACAATGTAAGTATTTTTCTTATTTTTTCAAAATGAGCACATATAGGCTACATAAACAAGAACAAACTAATAATACATTTTACACATTAAACTGTGTAAACTGGTGTAAAAATCGGTATGCACATATGTTAGCAAACATACAATTAAAAAAAATAAACAACCAGATCTAAAAATAGCATAACATTTAAATATAACATCTTAAGCAATGTGAAAGTGCCTTGAAATGTGTTTGACTCTCTGTATGAGGTGGCATTAGGGACATAATTCACCCCGTGGTACATACACTATACTGAGATGTATACACTACATACTGAGATGCATACACTACATATTGAAATACATACACTATATACTGAGAAGTGCAAACAATACATACTAAGACTTATACACTACATACTGAAATGCATACAGTGAGATACTTCCGTATACAGTGAGATTTCACATCCGGTTACACTGAGATTTCATATCCGGTTACACTGAGATTTGACATCTGTTTACACGGAGATTTGACATCCATTTACACTGAGATTTCACATCCGTTTACACTGAGATTTGACTTCCTTTTACACTAAGATTTGACTCCGCATACAGTGAGATCAGTCATCAGTCACAAGTCCACTCAGCTCCACCCATTAGCCACACAAGAGCCATTTTTAAGATATAGTGTGAGGGCAGGGTTTTATTTCTTTAAAAATCCATTCTTGTCTGGCAATATGTCCCACTAGAATTAGCTCTGTCTGAATAAAACCGCATGTCTCCCACAACAAGTGTGTGGATAATTATGATAATGTTGCGCTATATAAGTGTATTGGTGTAGTCCAATACAATATCTTGTTGTTTATATTGATTGTCCCTATGTCCCCTGCCTTTAAGATCCTTAACCGACATGGGTTTATCTATTGAAACGTAAGTTACACAGTATAAATGAGTTTCTATACCTTTACTGTACCCAGTATTAATATTGTTTAATGGATCAACTATGGCTCAAGACTGTGTAGCAAGCACAGGACGATATATTTGACTATTATTTACTATACTATTTTTTGGTCTGTATAATAACTGGTGTGTGTTACATGCATGTTCTGTATAACAAAAGTACATTAAATTACCATATGGAACACATTTTCAATATATTATGAATCTATGCAATAATAATGTAGTAAAACATAAAACATTAATGTGCCTTTTGACTCTTACTATAACAAACAAGATTAAACCAGTCACGGAATGCTCTCTGTTATGTTGACCAAATAAATGACCAAAATATACATGAATGTTATTAACTACCTGCACTATATTGTTCTGAAGAAATTGTTTGAATGGTTACTGAATACTATGATACTTGTGTTTACTGCTTCAGCCCATTTGATCTGGAGTGAAGATTGTGTATCTTTATGAAAGGAATGCTAATGTATGTTGTGCATGTGGTATCAAATTAGTATCGAGTATCGTGAAATTGAACTGGTATCATATCGAAGTTCAAAATTCTAGTATTCTGACAACCATATTCAATTGATTGTTTGTCCAAAACTACATGCAGGACAGAATGTAGTCAGTCCAGGGCTAACAATCAAGTTGTGTCTCAGTTCAGTTGTTCCATTTCTTAACACACGTTTCTAGGATTAACTTTTTTTGACCTTTCCACCTAGTGAAATGATTTTTAGGAATCCATCATGATGCTGGATTTGTATTCAAGTACAGTACTGATGCAATACCATGCCAAGGTAAATTATAGGAATAACATCCCTTGCATTTGTGTCAAACCACTGATAGAGATGATGATGACACCAGTGATTATTTAATGTGTCTGTTAAGAAGTAGATAATAATAATAATAATAATAATAATAATAATAATAATAATAATAATAATAATAATAATAATAATAGCGGTTTTTCATCAGGGGAGTGTGACCACTTTTAAGTTACCTGGACAAAGCTGCAATTATACAATACTTTTTACACATTTTGTTTTTTCCAATTACCATATAACATTAATATTTTTTTTTAAGAAAGGAATTATATAATTCCCCATAGATGTGTACAAAAATAGTCTAGTACAAAACTCATATTATATGCAACTCCTGTGGCTATCAAGGCCAGTGCACATTTAATTCTATACACAGACAAGAATGAACGGAAGCTCTGCTGTTATTAAATTAACAGTCTGGCTGTGATTAAAACAAATATCCTGAAAGAAGCCTAATTTGTAAAATACTCTAAATGTGCTATCTGTCTTGGGAGTTCTAGCCCTAAATGTATGTTTTCTTTCCCCATATAAGTCACGGTGAGTAACATCCTTTATACAGTGTGTGCCACTTGGCAGTTATAATGCATGCGCTGTGATACAGTCGATGGTGTGGACACCAACAGAGCAGATACCGCAGCTTCTTTTAGTAACTGGGTTTTGTAGATGTTCCAATTGTGTAGAAAAACAATGAATGCAGTGAAAATGTCTCAGTTTCAACAGGAATCAATACTGTGTTTAGTTTGCCTCTCATACTGCATGGTACGTGCTTCCTGTATTCATCCATCCATCCATGGAAACCGCTTATCCTGGTGAGGGTCGCAGGGAAGCTGGAGCCGATCAGGCATAGGGCACAAGGCAGGAATACACCCAGGACGGGACGCCAGCCCATCGCTGGGCAACACACACACACACACACACACACACACACACACATAACTACAGGGCAATTTAGCATGGCCAATCAACCTAACCTGCATGTCATATTAGCCAGTTCTCAATCCATGCACATATCTTTCCTTGAATTCCTGCAAATGTCAGTGAGAGACTTAATCTTCTGTGTGCAACTTCAAAAGCATTTGGGAAATTTAAATATAGCATATCATCAGGACTCACTCTTTCTACTACACCTGCAGACCATGCTAACACATCTTATAACACCCCCTTCGAAGACCACACAGCCACCCAACCCTGGGCAACACCAACCTTTCAAGCTCAGTCCATACAAAGCCATTTGTTTACTGGAGACTAACCTCAGCCTTGCCTAGACCAAACTGTAACCCTTATTCAACTTGAATTTAGTACATCATTTAAAAAAATACTCAAAAGAATGCACTAAATAACCTGACAATTATTGTAGCACCATTCCTTCCTGTATCTGTATCCCTAATAAAGCATATGTAATTTACAGATTTTGGATTTTCCTTGTTCTTCTGTGATTTGTTTTCTTTCCTAAACATCAGATTCTGCAATGCTAACTGTAAAATAATACCAATGTCAGTTTTTCAAATTTGGTATGTTGGAAAAGACCCACATGAGGAAAATAACAATTTAAATAAATACATAATTTCTATCAGAATGACAACCTCTGTACCTCACGACAAGCTCAATGTATGTAACACCATCACTCCTCAGAGGATAGACCTCAGTCCATGGTCATATTCATTACTGTCTGTATCATTTAAAACTGAAGAATAGAAAAGAAAAATAATACAATTACAATTATTTACTAATTACATTGCTTACTCCAGCTTGACTGTAAAACCTCCAGCGCCTAGTAAGTTGCTGCCAATCAATCATTCCACAGAAAGCCCAGTAACCCAAAAGACTATGGCTTAACTGTAAAACTTTTTCTTTCAAAATGGTTCAGTATGTTTGGATTCTGAGGCAAACAGATGTGACTTAAACTCATGTTGATCACAAGAATATGATGCAATGTGTAATTGTGATAAATATACATACAGTGAGGGAAAAAAGTATTTGATCCCCTGCTGATTTTGTACGTTTGCCCACTGACAAAGAAATGATCATTCTATAATTTTAATGGTAGGTGTATTTTAATAGTGAGAGACAGAATGACAACAAAAAAATCCAGGAAAACGCATTTCAAAAAGTTATAAATTGATTTGCATGTTAATGAGGGAAATAAGTATTTGACCCCTTCGACTTAGTACTTGGTGGCAAAACCCTTGTTGGCAATCACAGAGGTCAGACGTTTCCAGACCACCAGGTTTGCACACATCTCAGGAGGGATTTAGTCCCACTCTTCTTTGCAGATCCTCTCCAAGTCATTAAGGTTTTGAGGCTGACGTTTGGCAACTCGAACCTTCAGCTCCCTCCACAGATTTTCTGCAATACTGTCTGAGCTACTGAAATAGCATTGCATGTTGGCAAAACCACAAGTAGATTTCTAGCACTACCACATGACCACATTATATCACTTACATACACCTTCTTAATGCAGTCTGATGCTCGGGGGTAAATGTCTTGGGGGATGTAGACACATTATAACATCCAAGAAGAAAGGAGAACCTTTTAGTTAATCTGGGATTGTATAAATCAGCTTGCTTAGCTGCACCCCCATTCCACTGCAAAATACTAAGGAAAAGTAAAAAGTACTTGAGTGGTGAAGTGTCTGTAACACTAAGCCCCTACAGCCATCAAATTGCTCCAGCTAGCTATTCCCAGACTCTGACTGGAGTAGGTAGTTAACAAGATCCCACTGACAGAGAAATGAAAACAGAAAGGACTGCCAGAATGTGGAATCATTACAAAGAGATAGGAGACTTGGTCCTGAAACCTTGAGCTAATGTGGTCAAGTCAAGTCAGAGAAAATGGCGGCTGCACAGAGAATGGCAGCTTCTTAAGGGCCAAGCACTGAAGTGAAAATAAGGTTAAATGTGGCAACAGTCATAAAAGTTCCTAACGATTTTCACCTCAATCATCTAATGATTCAGAGGTGGCTAGTGAATCATGTAGACTGAAAGGCTAATCATTTTATGTGCTCTTTATTTTCATTTCCTGATAAAACGTAACTATGTGGTTTAACATAGCAACACACGTTACTGCATTTCTAGTTACTGCAACAACACACATGAACACAAAACAAAACACACAATGTCATAAAACAATTAGAAAATAAAATAATAATTAGCAATATGTAATGGTGTATTGCATTATCAGGAAATATTGTTTTCTGATTGAAAGTATTGTGGAAAACCAATACCAACACATTCTATATAAAGACATAAATTCCAATTTTAGAATAATGGGCACTGATTCTTAATGTATTCATGTATGAATCCCTCATGCAATTCCACCCTGTTCTGATGTTGATCACATGCATAAGCCCTAACCCCAAACCTAGTCTGTAACCCTATCCCTTACATTAACAAGTGTGGCCCAATTTTTCACCATGATTTTGTGCAAATTAATGTTTATCTCAGTATATGTTTAATTGTTCTTCCTTAGTCTCCACTGTGTACATTAAAGCCTATGACTCCTCTAGGGCAAACTGTATCATATTATACAGGGCTAGTCGGTAATGCAGGCATAAGAACTGTGGATATGAGGAGAGATTACGATTTTCTTTCCCCTTCAGTCTAAATTAAGTGCTGTGTCCATGTAGACTTGCTGAGCTGGCAAAGCTACACTTCTAATTGGGTTTTCACTCCTTTGGTGCCTGTTCAGGTCTCACAGCCACAGATGCAGAGCTGTGGCCCTATGGAATATGTCTCAGCAGTTCTCCATAAAAAAGTTTTGATAAAAAATACACTGCATCATGGAACTGTTTTGGAGTTGATCTGGATCTGTTGTCAGCTTAGATTAATTAAAAAAACATTATAAAGTAACAGCTCTGATAACTAAACAAGACAAGGGCTGCTAATGTCCTTAATTTCACTTCCAAACTGAGAGTTAATGATTGTCATTGCATGTTTTTTTAATAACATGCTCAAAAATATCCAATCATTTTGACAAAATCTTGAGACACTGAATGAAACGCCAATCGCAAACAAAGTCAACAAATGTGAATCAGAGGTTAATGTCAGCATGTGTTAAATTATATCTTGCAATGGATGATATGAAATTATGCAAATGTGAAACTGAAAACCATTAAATCACTATAAAGCGATACATGCGCAATTGTTTTGACTATTTACTACATACTATCAAAAATAAATGTGAATACTTTGATCTGCAAAAAGCAGTTATTAAATGAGTTTATACCAGCTATTAAAACTGCTTAAAAGCCATATATACACTGGTTAGCTTTATATGATTTAATTAATCATTTATAATAAAGATTTACCAAAACAAATTTTTCATTTTTCAAAATTCAAATTTCAAATTTTTCCAAAACTCTATTTCATTGTATTTATTTTTTGATTTATACATTATAATTCATATATTATAAAGGTTTATTGATCATTTATACATTTAATTATTAATGGTTATTAACAGTTTTATGAGCAGTTTACCAATTATTTATTAATGACACCATGTAAAGTATGTAAAATGTAAAGTGTTTCCACTAACAATCTGATTCTTCTCTGTGGGAGCAGGTATTTTGAAAAAATGCATATGGTAAGTCATGTATGGTGATGCTAATGTCTTTCAGCTTTACTATTGTGATGGCATATAATTATTTAGAAAAGGGTCACTTTAAGTCCCCATACAAAAGAGATGATTAAGTATTTTTATTTGAAAAAAATGCAACCGGATATGTTACAGAATACATTAAAATCACTTCTCAAAGGTTACATTGAATGTCAAACAGTTCATTTCCTCCTTTCATTGTGTAGGATAACTTATTTGGGCATTTATGAGGAAAAAAGTATAAGTATATCTGAAAGAGTATATCTGAAGCCTCACAGAGCAAACAGACAACTGGCTTACATATTCACTGAATTTTTTATCTTTAACAAGGACAGTGGGCTATACAATTTAATAGAACAGAACAAGTCATATACATTTTTTTAAAGCATAATATTGCATACAATGTAAATGATTAACTATTTAATTTACATCTAAAATGATTACTAAGATCTTGAGGTGACAGTTCACAGAACTTCCAAAAATGTCTGCATCCTTGGGAGTGGTCTAACATCTTTTGTAATGTTTCCTTGATAAATCTATTGAGGAATTCAGAATTAGACTGTTGTGATGTATAAGTGCAGCAGTACCATCCGTATTCATACAAATGTTAAAAACATGATTTTAGTTTTTTGTATTTAGAAACTTCAGTATTTGTATGTATTATTTATTATTCAATCCAAATGCAGCAAGCCTGAAGCTCACACAGCGGGACTCATATTGGTCTGAGTGCTAGCACAGCAAGTCAAATCTATTCACAGGAGCCGGACCACTGATAAATGTTTGTGATTCATGAGAAGCCAAAATGTCCTGATGTGATGCTACATTACCCAAGACCTCTCCAATGGTATAATTATGTGTCACCCTTGAGAGGTCCAAAACACAGTTGACTAGTGGCACGGACTGGACCTGCAGGCTATGAGGTGCATTCCAAGTGTAGCATATGCAGTCAGAGGCCCCACTCGGATTTGAACCTGCCGTCTCAGGCGCACCTCCGAGAACTCGGCACCAAACCACTTCATCCAGCAGAGTGACAAACTTGCTATGCCTAAAGATTGGTCTCCCAATGCGGGTGATGTATAGGAATTGCGTCACCGTAATGAGTTCATAAATGCTGTTTATGAAAATGATGCTTACTACTGCTTGGTGTTTATAAAGATAATTGTGGAAAATAATAATAATCAAGCACCACATTTATATTTAAAACGTTTGAGTTCAAAGAATATTGAGCCATTTAAAAATATTCATGTTACTTTAAATTATAAACTACTTTAATTTCTAAAATGGAATTCAAGCATTGTGTTGCTGCAGTCAGCCTTCATTCCTTCACAAAAACACAGGAACAGGAAAGGTGAAGAGGAAAGTCCATCTGGTAGAAAGGACAGGTAAGAATGTTCTCTCTGTAATTATTTCTGAAGTATCAAAACTCATTGTTGCTTTCTTCTGTGATACATCAGAGTTCTGTGCTCAGTCCCGAAGCACTCTCCTGGAATGTATTAGTCACACAAATATGTAGATTAATATGGAGCAGCGGAACACACAGCCGCTTCACCCCTGGGCAGTGCCCATGGCATAGAGCAAAGGCTTTGAAATATGAATGAGCCTGTACTCCACTTCAACGCCAGAGAGCCAGAGAGACAAAACACACAGCTGACTCGCTTTAGCATTATGCCACTTGGAAAACACATTAGTTCTGTTCAATAATTCATTCATTTTGATTAATTATAGTTATGATTTGATTGAAGCGGTTTGAAATTAATATAGCCACATACTTTTTTTGCATGAGAAGGGGAGAAACAGATTGCCCACAGTGGAAAACAGGGATTGCAGAGATGTTAATTACACAAAAATTCGCTTTTTTTTGCCAAATGTTTTCAACTAAAGTCCACCTGACTCTATGTTTTTTGTGATTTAGGGGTTCTTTTTGGCACCTTTCATAGCTAAATACACCTTGTTAATTTGATGTTTTGATTAAACAAATTAATTATTTCAGTAGTTTATCAACCAAAAAAAAAGATCTGCTGCTTGTTTGGAGCACTAGGTTGATGTTTACCAGAAGCTAAATGATAAAACAGAGGGTTATTTTTTCCTCCTTCTTTTTCAGAGCAATCATTTACATAGTGTTTTATTTGTTCTTATTAAATAACCCTAGTCTGCTGCCATGGAGAACAATCTTTCAAAGTCTTTCTAGTCTAATAGAACTGTTGATAAAAGCCACTTAAGGAGTCAGATTGAAAACCATAATACTTTAGCAATGTCAATATAAATGTGTCAGATATAAAACCTGATTTCAGCCATATGGTGCTATTGGACAAAGACCTCTCTCCCTTAAGAATCTGTGCTAAATAGCAACTCTGGCTATTAACAGCAATCATTTTATGTATTGTAATTTCCAATGGTGCCAGTTCAGCAAACCAACTATGAGAAGAATTATATATATAATCAGTGCTTTATATATTGTCTTTATAGACATTTTTGACATATAGTTTTATTTTATTTGATTTTAAAACACTGGTGGCCAAGCACTATAATATAACAACATAAACTTACTATTATTTTTTTTAAATGGTTTTGAACTCTTATTAAATGAAGCATCAAAACTCATTCTGAATGTATTTAAAATAAAACTATAATAATGAATATGTTTGCTAATATGAACAAGTTTGCTATCCAATGTTTTTACACAATACTTTAAATAAAATGAGACATTTATTTCAGAGTGCATATCTGAATGTGTGACTTTCTATTCTTTCTCTTCTCTAATATCAGATTGGTACCATATTTAGTTATTGTACAGATATTATTGATTGTATTCATTATGCTCCATGCGTTAGATTTGATTATTGAGTTTTGAGGGAATAAATCAGAGCAGCCCGGCTCGCTACCAATAATTTCCAGTGTTCGAGCTGTGCTGTTTGTCAGTGTGTGCTTAAATGTGATTTGGCCTTTGAATTCCACAAATCTATTGACAGAAATTTCCTCAACTATGTTAACATGCTCTGAACACCATGCTATTCATTCCTTTTCATACATCAAAATAATAAGCGATTATGTGTCTGCAATTCTGAATGGATCTTGGCATAATATAGCTCAGACACCCCGATGAGCGCTGGAGGTCTCGTTTATGCTGTCACTTGTAAAATGTCTCCTTACAACATTTGTTACTTTCTCCTTGACAATGCCGGCACTGTTCCAGCTCTAAGGTGCCAAGATCCTAATCTTCTAATCAGGCTTTAGGGCAACTCTGGGCCCACAGGAATTGAGAGTCATCTCTGGCTTGCGGTCACAGAAACAGAACCAGGCCTATGCCTACTTTGTGCTAGATCCATGTGCATAGTCTCCAAGGCTGTTTTCTTGTGAGATCTGTAGAGGATGTTCACCTATATTTTTCACAATAATAAGTAAGATATATTGTTAATTAATACTCACTAAACGAAAGTGGACTCTGACCATCATTAAACTTTTTTTTTTTATCTCATTGGTGCTGTGGGGGTAAGTAAATAAGTGAGCCACTCTTATTTAACATAATCCAGATTTACTCAAGTAAAAGCTAAATAAATGATTCTATGCAATAATGTCTCATACATATGATATTAAAACATGATGATAGCATATCAGGCATTTGGGTGAACAGGCTAAATGTGAAAAATATGACTGGTATAATGAACATGAACCATTAAGATTTTTTTTCTGTTTTTGCAATCTGCTTGAGTATCATTGGTATCGAGACATAATTCTTTGTACATATCAACATTACAATTTCACACAAGGACCCCATCTGGGGGTAAACAGCATCATTTCACTATGGTCATAAATTAAGACTAGGAAAAGGAAAAAATAAATTAAAACTCAGGATTCCATTTACAAAAGATAATGGGAAAAGTATAAGCCTTGTTGTTGTTGTTGTTGTTGTTGTTGTTGTTGTTGTTGTTGTTGTTTTATTAATTAAGTACTTTGGTTAATTGGTTATCATTCATTTTATTAATATAAAATGCAGGATTCTTAAATGATGTTCCATCATTTCCAAATAATCACAATTTTGGATAATTAATTATTTCATTTTCCTTTATGTGCCTTCAACTTTTCAATCACTACACATAAAAAGCAAACAATCCATTCTGCTTTCTAATAAAGCTTCAGTTTAACAATACTTATTTTTTCTCATGACATACAACATCTTAAAGTGGGCTTAATTAATACCAGCACTTGATTCTCTTTAACATGTCTTAAACATGATTTATACAGCTGTCTCCCATTTAATTATACATGTATGATGCCCACAAGTACTTTAACATGGTAATGTAGGCAAATTGCCCTCAGTAAATGACAAGTAGGTGTTAATAAATTGCATATGAGCAGTGGAACTTTTAATAGCTCTAAAAAAATGGATGTGAATCATAATAAATCAGACCTAGTTATTTTGCTGACTCAGATACCTACATGAGCAGGACATAAATACACACTGTTTAATTATGGAATTAGATGAGGAAAAACCTAAAAACTACAGTCAGTTCTCTAATATCTAATACTAAAGAATTTCTGTAATGAAAAGCACTTTCAAAATTAAGCATTATGCACTCATTATATGTGGTGACATTATTAACACCATATCTTTCTGGCATTAGTCAAAGAGCAATTTCAAAACAGTAACAGAATGGCATGTGTGGCATCGTGAGCATCTCTCCCGAACTGGTGTAATACTAACTTATACTAACCTAACCGATACTAACATATGAAGTTAGGGTTGGAGTAACAATATTCAATATTAAGAGTAACCTTCCTCTTAAGTAGGATAGTGTCACTGTTATAATCCTTACAGAAAGGATGTTTTATCCCTTTGTCCTACAATTTATCTAACTTCCTATTTGATGTATTATTTTAGTAATTTAGCATAGTCAGTTTACCTTTGTTTTATAATAAAGCATTGTTTGTATCTTTTGAATTCATTTTTGTGTCTGATCTATGCTAATGAATCGAGCTCTACTGGTCAAATGTCTTATAAAAGTTATTTAATTGGGGAAAACCAACTCTTATTATATAAGCACTACAGCCCCAAGACAGCATCTTCCCATCAGCTTGTAATCAGAGAAAATGTACTTCATTACAATTTATCATAATCTACAGCCTTGTTCCTAAGAGAGCCCCTAGTCAATTGCTATGGGCTGAAAGGAAATTAATAATTTAGTCCCCAGGCTTTTGGGTTTTTTCCCTGGCTCAGTTCCTCTACTGACCTGTCTACACAAGGTCACAAGGTGATTGTGAAGCGTGGATGGGGTTTAAGCTCATGGGGAGTCTAGATGTTGACATGGACATGATCCAAGACTGGCACAGAATGGCTGTTATAGAACAAGGTCACCAGGGTACAGGAAGCTCCAGCAGTTGACACTGGCACACAATATGACTGTGGTGCAGCACTAATGACCTGCCATTCGCATGGCAGCTTTGCATAAATAATAAGCCTTCCTCGATTATTCTCTCAGTTGCACAACTCGTCACAATGTTGTCACATGGACAAGCGTTAGAATGACTTTTTACGAGTCTAAGCTGCGATAGAGGCATTTGTGTTTGTTTGTTGTTGTTCTATATAGTTCTCCAGCAACATATGAGCAGAGTTAAATGTGAACTTGGATATTTACCAAAATATGGGATGCATTTTTATGAGGGATCCTATTTCTTATACATTCTTCTGTCTACTGCTAAATTTATTTTCCAAGCATATAAGTTGATTTTTTTTTTAATCTCAGAAATCTTTAGGGTCTGTTTCTTCAATATGGAAATTTGGCTTTATATTCTTAAAATACAGGGGATGAAATATACTTTGTTTTAATGTCCATACTATCACTTAATTATGCTATACTGGCAGTTTCCTAGTATTACTTATTTAAATACCTAAATAACTGTCTTACTGTTTATTTATTTTTCTTTATACAGATTACTGTAGGAACACACTGGGAAAAAACTGCCTTTTTCAAAGGAATGGCTATTTTACAGGTAGGTACAGAGGTATTGTATAATACTAACTTTAACCTGTGATTAAATATAAGAGGTTTGCATTCTCTTGCACTTCTTTCTACTGGGATGAAGGGAACACATGCAGTAAGCATCTTTATGTTTATTGGCCAATTCAGTAATGTGTTCCTTTTTTTGCTGAGGAAAAGGGTCATGTGGTAAATGTGGCCACCTTGGGGGTCCTCCAACCTAAGAATTGTGAATTAATCTGTGTTTGACTCTTTGGTAAAAATCAACAAACAAAAAATCTATGCCATAAACATGTGTCCTTGACAATTAATAGACAATTTGTAGAAAGTAAACAGCTTGCAAAGGGCAAACTTTGGAAAATATTACATGCACCCCTCTTATGCTGTATTTAAAACCAGAGATTAAGCCTCCAGGCTCAATTTGGAAGTCTTGTTCTCTAGAGCTCTGGTCTTGGGCTGTGTCTGGGTCATGTTGGTCATGGTCTTGGTAATGATCTCAGCATGTAAATAATGGCATTATTTATTTAAAATATAAAAATTATGCCCCCATTTTTGGAGTCAAAAGCTACCTTTTCTGTCTTTCAAATTTTTGCATTTGTATAAAAAAAGCATTTAACTCTAGTTTTTATTCAATGTTATTTAGATGATACGGCTGGTCCCATACAAATATATTGATCCTGGCCTTGATCTAATCCTTGATCTAATTTGGATTTGGGCTGGGGCTTGGTTTTCATCTTGGTCTCGTGCTGGGTCTCGAGACACCTGGTCTTGACTCCATTTGTGTTTAAAGTAATTTGAATCTGTAATCTGTACCATGAAACCATATGAGCTTTACGTACTGACAAACAGATGTGTCCTAAGGAGTGCTATCACATTTATGGATAGCAATATTACTCTGCTAGGTCAATTATCACCGTTAAAGGAGGATTACACAGTGTATTTCCATCTTTGGTTATTTTATTTCTTACCTGCACCAAATCTGCTTATTCTTCGTGATTCTCCATTTTAGGCTCTACTCACTTTGTTTGCTATGATAAGTAATTGAGATATCCCCCCAGAAGACATGTCAGTTATGTTTGCTAAGGAGTGTACACAGGAAGCACATCAGAATTTCAACCAGCTGGAAAGAAAGCTGGGAGGGTGAGATGCCCTTTTTGAGGGTGCGAAACGTGGCAGATTTTTTGAGAACAGGGTTTTTTAAATGGGGTGCCCGCCCTAGGGTCGCAGGAAGGGAGTCCAGGGGGTGCGGTCAACACCTCGACCTGATCAGAGTCGATTACCATGGATCGCTGCAGGGGGTGCGAGCCTGCAAAAGCGTCTATTGTATCGAATCTTAATATAGTCATGATCTACACTCTTTCAAAATCTGTAACAACAACAACAAAAGGCTTAGCACAATGCTCTAAAGAGTAAAATGGTATAGCATCCAAAACCTATACAAATAGTGAAACAATGCCACACATTATATCAAGCAAATGGCACAATACAACCTGCAAATGTATGAAATGTATACCTTAAAAACAGAGGAATAGCAGTGCAAGTACCTGTCCCCAATAAATAAATAAGTCTCACACAAGCACATAAATCAAATCAACAGAAAATAATCTTTAATCAAATACCAATTTACCTCTAGATCTACAATTTCCCTATTCCCTACATTATCATTTCAGGTCTGATGATGTCATTAATTTGGTTGTTCTGTAATCTCTCTATAGGAAACTACTTTGATGATGATCGGGTTTGATTAATTTAATAGCCCTTGACCTTTTCAGCTATAAACCTTAATCTTCAATTATTGATAACTGTAAAATCTGGAATTGAAGAAAGTTAATGTTACTGAACTTAATAAAGTATGTGATGGGCATATAGTTACGTTGAAAAGCTATGTACTGTGTCTAGATACAATGAGATGGCTGCTGTTAAGTTTTGATATTTCATCATACTGAGATTGTACGATGATTAAGTGGCTCTCGTTAATACAGGCAGTTGTTAATACCAGTAAAAAGATGATTACATATAAGTAGATAGTGGTAATCTTTAAAGTTTGTGAGTCTCCAGTACATGTTAAAGGAAGGTTAATGCTGGCATATTATAACTTTTAAAGTATTCCTCTACCCATGTAACAGGTGTATTTAGTATGACAATGGATTAACATAAACCCCTTTCCAATACTGAGACAGTAGTAAGCCTGATTAGGATGGTTTATTGAGGTTCTGGAGTGCTTGAAGGATCCCATAACTCAATTTAAACTGATTCATTAAATGGCTGCCATGTTTCACCCAATACGTAGCTGTATATCAGCTTAGAATTCTTTGTTCACCCAGAAAAGTATGTGGTAATATTTTAAGGTTGTTGAAGTACAATATAAATGCAAATTGAGCTTGTTTTGTTTTTGAAATACAGAATGTTTACCTGATTGTTTGCCTCATTTTAGGAGTTTATCCCAAAAATGTAGATCTAATTAAATATCAGAGAGCATTACATTCCTGCCAAGTTTATTTCTTATGTCTAATAATTCAATAAGGGTCTCTGTTATAATACTTGAGACTGTATGAAAAAATAATCTCAGGTTAATAAATTAAGTAAACACAGGAGCAATACATAAATAAAGCATTTTGAAGTCAACAAACATGTATGGACTGAATCTTAAAACCCCCCAAAGTATAATAAATCCAAAATGGTCTTGGGAACAACTAGCGCTCTTGGCCACGGGCTTTAAATGCTAACAAGAAGCATCACTGCACCTCAGGACCACTGACAGACACACTGAGGAAGTCAAGCATGTGTAAAGCTTTTGAATGTTTCTGAAATGGAGGGTTATGGAAAAGCTGATGAATTTGAATCCATTTTCAGAAGACTGGATCACAGTAAGTCCCAGTCGGGTTGGCTCATGGGGAAAGTGGGGGAATCTATATTTAGAGAGGGTCTGCATTACATATTCAAGGATGATTCATGCGCCAAACTCTGGAAGGTGTGGGACTGGAAGAATTAATTTTCTCTCCCATAAGCAGCAAAAGAATAATGCCACTCTTTCCATCAAAAGTATATTTTATTATCGGCATTCAGAGAAACGATGGACCAAATCCAAAACTGCAGCAATACAAAAAGTACAGTTAATCTTGCTTGTACTTTGGCAAGGTTAGTTCCGTGTTGGTTTCAGTGGATGATCAAAAGACCAATCCAGCATTTTTTGGAAGTTAATGTAGAAAATGTTGTGAGGAAATAATTTGGGTTGAAGCCCCGGAGATCAGTTGCAGATTTGACACTGGACACAAAACACACATTTTAGCACCTTTTATAGGTCTGAATATTAAGGTTTTTTTTGCAGTATAAATGAATATAAAATTAAGTGTCATAGAGACAGTGGTTGTTCAAGCAGTCCACTGCTTTGGCTGTTTGGAGTAGTATTATAAAGACACCATTAGTATCCTACAATTCAGACTACAAGTGTTGTACATTATCTGGATGCAGTTCACTGAATCATAACTGTTCTCTACAACAAAGCAATCTGAACAGAGGTATTGTGATTTAAGTAAGATTTAAAGTGAATTTCATCTGCAGCCTTTGTGGAACCACTCCTAGATGAAGGCCTACTACTGATTATTATAGTACATGTTGTCTTTAATGACCCTTAATAAAATAACTAACTTTTTAATTTCATATAGCCACCTTCCAAGAAGTATTCTTCATATTTGCTGCCAAACTATTAGCCAGACTGTCAGGAAGTGGCTATAACAAGTGGAAGATTATAAGGCTCATCTGCCTTTATAATAGTCCTATACAGAGCACATGACCACTGGAACAACCCACTGCATGTGATAGGGGTTGCTTGTCCCAATACATCTGGTAATAAAGTGTTCCTCAATAGAGGCAGGTGTAAACAGACCCCCCAGGTGATTAGTTAATTAAAAAAAATAAAAAATAAAAGCAGAATATAGGCACAATTTCTGGGCAAAACTCAACATGTGGCAGGTGAATTGCTCTCTATATTGCTGCGTTGACATCGAATGCACTGGACTATGAAATTAAAATGGATGCTGCTCTAGGATTCACAGGGGCACTAAATAAAAACAATCATAAACACGTCTCCTGGGACAAGTGGAAATGATTGTGTATCCAATGTTTTATTTATTATTGGAGGTAATCAATCGCTGCCATCATTATGACATTATAACATCTGATTCTGCCAACAGAAGATGTAGTGACACGCGATCATTCCAGCTGATCATTTCTCCAATGGATTCATATTGATTGCTTGTTTCACCAGTTTTTTAATATTTATGGTTAATGTCTTGTCAGTGTGCAAGATGCAAGTACTCCTTTATTCATAAGAAACACCTGTGACTGCTTGCATACATCAGTGAATATATATCCACCCACACAAATATCTATATTTTATTCAGAAGCTTATATATATATATATATATATATATATATATATAATTTACTTTTAGTTGAGTTGACATCATTCACGTGACCAAAATCATAAGTAAATAAACATGGTCTGAGTTGACAGATGTTAACTATAACAAAATACACTGATAGACATTCATACATTGAAAATAATGGTATGCCCAAACTTTGGATTTAATACATAAAACAAACAAAAAATGTATTCAAAAGATACCACAAGCAGAAAAAGACTGTGACTCATAATACATACAAATAAATACCCTTTTGAATTTGTAATTATGCAACATGCATATTTTACTGTAACCTTGCTGTCATTTCTGCTAATATCAACACTGCTTTGTTTTGTTTCTTTGAAACATATATAATTTTTCCAACACAGACATGCTGTTATAATATTCTAAATATAATTTATTCTCTAAAAATAATTATCTTGGTCTGAAGCTCAAATTTTAATTATACCACAAACTTTAACACCACTATATCTATTTCCATGTAACAGATAATTCTTATGTTACATATATACAGTATATTTAAGATAAAATAAACTTGCATTGCTTTTTTGTTGTTGTTACACTGCCAAAGGCATATATGTTCTGGAAGGCCAAATATTCCAATCAAACCTTAAAAACATCCCACAGATCACAAGCAAAAGATGCCCATTTGTGCTACTGTGTCATGATTATACTTTCAAGACCCTCAAACACAATTATGGCTTGGTAGTTTGTTCCAACACTAACAAATTACTACACGTGTCCTCTTAGTAACAGCTAGACCTATACTGAACTTCAGTGGAGGGTTTTAAGAAACCTATGGAAACCTAGAGTTGAGAGTATAAAAATGAACAAATCTTTCATCTTTCCGTGCCACCAAGTTCATTTATGTAACATCTGACAAAAAGGCAAACATCCTGCAGCAGAGCGTGCGTATATAGCCTATAGAGTGGCTTTCAGGATGGAGGGAAGGGAAGGAATGAGTCACGGAGTTTGGCTTCCCAGACTCATCCCGAGGGCTTTTCTCTACAACTTGGTGCGCTGTGCACAGAACCGCCAGGCTCTCCTGTCTGATGTGTTCAATGGATAGTAAAAAAATTGCTTTGTATGTCTGTACCTTATTGTGATTTCTCAGGCACATGTGGCATTATTTGCTCTGCTCTACAAATGCCTGTTCGAAAATAAAAGTCTCTTGCAAGCATTATAAGCACAGATACAATTCCAGTTCTTTCACGTTTTATTTTACATTTCTAAACATACATGTTCCCACTACCCGAAAAGTCTATTACTCCAGATTCCTACAGTACTAATGACACGGAGCTTGCATTTTAGTGGCATTAAGTGTTCCTTTAGTTTTTCTACACGATATCCACCTTTTTTTCAGCAAAATTCATACAGAAACATGATGCAGATACTTAACCAATGCACTACCGATGTATTCCACTTTGATGCAGCAGGAGGATAAATAGTGTGAGTTAAATTAGCATGTAGAATAGTTTGGTTTAACAAAGGAAACGATAGGTTGCAAATGCAACCCCGGTTATCTGAAAAAGGAAGCAATGCCCGCTAGTCAACAGAATAGCCGAGCTGAACAACAAAATATACATATCGCGTGACAGCAAGACATTCATGCTGCTGGCGTGCAGCACAGTAGTATCCTACTCAACTGAATAGTACAGTTCCACTGTGCTGACAACTTACATTTCGTACAAACGAACTATATACACCATGGGGTGCAGGAATAACTCATGCACCTCCCATAGAACACAGGAGCACTTAACGCCTGCTAGTTAGACCGGTTAATGCAGTGCAACATTAGCTCTACTGTGCTGACAAATGAACTATATACACAGTGAAACACGAGAGCCTGCTCACGTGCTTACTGCTGAGGACGGCAGCAGTGGACTCTTGCTCACAGATAGAGCGGGCCACAGACCTGCTGACCAAGGAACTATGTACACAGCGAGGCAGCGAAACTCGAGCGCCATCAGCTGGGAACAGCAGTAGTGAGCTTCATTCTACACATGGCCCAGAGCTGGAGGAGGCCCGGAATGCTGTGCTATCAGCAGAACTGTCGCTCATTTCTCTCCTGACTTTCTCCAGGACCACCGGGAGAAGGTGGAATGGTGGGAATGCGTAAAAGAGACAGCACGGCCATGTGTGTGCTAGCACGTTGATCCCTAGGGTTCCTGAGCGGTCTCGGACAGAGAACCATATTGGGCAGTGTGTGGACTCTACTGAGGCAAAGAGATCCACTTCCGCTCTGCTGAACCAGCTCCACAATTGCTTTATCACAAGCGGGTGGAGGTGCCATTCCGAGACCGGTGGGCCTCCCCAAGAAAGGAGGTCTGCCGCCGTGTTGGACAGGCCTGGGAGGTGAACTGCTCTGATGGAGCGGAACCGTGGCTGCACCCACAGAAGCAGAAGGCGTGCTAGACAGTACAGTCTGCATGACTGGAGTCCTCCTTGCCTGTTGATATAGGCAATCACCACTGTGTTGTCTGTCCAAACCAGCACATGTCTGTCCTGTAGGACTGGCAAGAAAAGAAACAGTCTAAGGAGTACTGCTTGTAACTCCAGGACGTTGATATGGAGGGCCTGTGCGGGCTCCATCCACCCGCCTCGGACTCCATGTCAGTTGCAGACTGCTCCCCTACCTTGCTTGGAGGAGTCTGTCGTCATGACTGCTTGGTGGTAAACTGGCCCCAGGGGCACACCGAGGGTCAAATTGTGAGGGCTTCGCCACCAACGGAGAGCCTTCCAGCACGCCAGAGTGATCTTGAAATGGTGTGAGGGTGCATCTTGAGAGACGTAAACCACCACTGCAGCGGCATCAATTGGAGGAGGCCGAGGGGGAGGGTCTGTGATGCAGCGGCTAGGAGGCCCAGCAGCCTCTGGCAAAGGGACACCCTGACACAAGTTCTCATTTGGAAGAGGGAGAGACACGTGTGTATTGAGGCAACTCTCTGTGGTGCCAGCATGGCGAGCATGGCAACGGAATCGAGGCACAGTCCTGCTGAGTTGGTGTCAGGTAGCTCTTCTCTCGACCTGGAGAACCAATTCAGAGAGGCTGTAGGAACACCTCAGGGACGGGGCTCGGGTGGTGGGGGAGGTGGGGTTGGGCCTGGCCTCCTCCTACCACGAGCTGCCGTGGGCTGCCAGGGACCAGGGCAGTGAACCTGGGGGGTTGCCTGCCTGCCAGTGAGACGCTGGCAGAGATTGGCAGGATGGTGGGGCTGTTGCCTGGGCTATGGCCTGGGAGCTGCGATTGGGGGGCCTCGCCATCGGCAAGCTGCCGCAGGCTGCCTGCACTGCTGGGCTTGGGGTGCAACGGGGTAAACCCAAGCCAGTTGCAGGGACTGCTCTCTCTCTTGGAGGGTGCACAAGAGCATCTCCTCCATAGAGGGGCCAAAAGTGGAGCCTGGTGAGATGGGGGCGTCCATGAGACGGATCTTGTCTGCCTCAGGAACACGCCATGCCTGGGACAGCCAGAGCTGGTGGCGCACCGCCAAAATGGCTGCCAGGGATCACCCAGTCACCCTTGCCTCATGACGCATCACCATCACCAGCTAGTCGGCCGCTGCCGCTATCTCGGAGATAGGGGGCGGGGTTGGTGATGTGCCATCATGCTCCAAGGGCTCTGCCAGCTAGGCCAAATACAGGGCCAGCAGGCTCTTGGTGTTTCTGAGGCGGGCAACTTGGGCTCCTGCCTCATACGCCCTTCGGAGCAACGTCTCTGTGACGCAACACTACCTGTTGGGGCAGGCCAGGTCGCGTGACTCCGTAGACAGCGGAGGTAGGGAGACAAGCGCTGACCTCTCTCAAACCTGGAGCATGGCGGGGGCAGGATCAGAGGGCCAGGGGAGCTGGAGACACTCCACGGCCCTCTGAATCACTGCCCAGAACTCCCGGTCCTGTCCTGCTAAGCAGGAGGGATGTCCTCTCTCAACGGAGGAGGAGGGGTGGGTAAAACCGCTGCTAGCGCTCCTGCTGTGGAGGAAAAAGCCCTGTGGACAAAAAACCAACACAGCAAGCAATCAGATAATATATGGAACTATATTTACATGATTATTATTTTTAAAATGCTCTATTTGTAGCCAAAACTGAAACCGAAAGCGCAAACGGAGCCCCGGTGCATGGACAGGGCTGTAATAACTAATATAGTACAAATAGAGACACAGACACAGTAAACGGTGGTGAACAACACAGCTGTGAAGCCAACCAACCGATTAATAATTGTTAATAATAACAAAGAGTCTAATGCACAGACAAGACACAGAGAGCTCACATTCTCGCAATGGCAAAAGAGCACGAACCTGCACTGACGTTACATTTTATAGAACAGGAAGTGGGAAGAGACCTGTTCTGAGTGACGAGCGCAGGGGCTAATGGCAGGTTTGATAGAGTGACGTTTCGGCTACGGAAGTGCGCAGAAACCCCTCCCCCTTGGGCAGTGCTTCCGACTTGAAAGATAACTAATAACGTAATTAAATAATGTCATGTTTCCTTTTTGGTTTTATTATGGATACAGGTTTCCAATTCACTTTTAGTTTAATAATAATATACTCTAAAAATGGACAAGAGACATTACCGCACAAAAAGCAGAAAGATAATTCACTTTGAAGGTGATAGTGATAAGCATGTATTATTGGAGTAAATATGGGCTTTTCCTTTGAAGAAACTGACAGGCACCACGATGGGCAAGCCTTAGTGTTGACATTCTTTAATGTTTTAAATACATATATGCATATAGACTTAAATACATGTATGCATATGTCAACCTCACTTAATCAGCTTTCTCAGAGTTTTTCACATGAGTTGAGTACCACCCTCCCTCCCTCAACAATGTTAATGGTTAAGAAGGAAGTAAGATATAAACAAAACATAATTCAAATTTCAGATAGTTTGATGCAATCAGCTCTTCAGTCACATGTCTACTACCCCTGGGCTTGTATTTTAATTTATTTCCATCTTTAGGAAACTGGGATGAAACTGGTTTGATCTAAGGCCTAAGGAAGCATACCAGCTTTTTTCTGCAATATATGTTAATGGAGAACATTGGCTACAGGGCTTGAAATAATCAGAGCACCCCTTAAGCAGAGGCGCAGCTTACGGGCAGGCAAGCCAAGCAGCTGCCTGGGGCCCCAAGACTAAATGGAAACTCCTTCACCCCCCTACCCCAGCTCTCACCAGAGAAAACTCCGTCAGTGTCAGTAAGTTCTCCATATGTCCTACAAGAAAGAAACTTTACAAGAAACAAAAAACAATGTTATATTAAGGGTCTTTATTTGAAACTCAGTACATTGAATTATCTTTGATTTAGTGTGCAAATGTTCAGTTTTAGTTTAAAACTTCATAACTGTTCTATGGTCAATTGGGAATGTGGTATATATTTGTCTTTTTCCTACCCTTGTCTTTCTCTTTTCCCTCATGAGCCAGCAGAGCAGATTAAGTATTCCAAGCCAACTGCATCCAAATTAAGGCTTCTGACAAGATCAGAATCCATGTTTGGGAGTAGTGTCCAAGACTACACAGCAGGAGAATCAAAATTATTTTTTAAATTAATGGTTTCAACTAGTACTCTACACACAAATGAATACACAATCATGTTGGAAAATATATTTTCAAATCAGATTATAGGACACAGCTCAAGGTTTTGAGCTAACACCTGTTCTACACCAGAGCGGACATCTTTGAAAGAACACATAACATAAGGTGTAGTCATGACAACCTGTGCAGTTGGCCACATCACGGTTATATATATATATATATATATATATATATATATATATATATATATATATATATATATATATATATAATTCAGTACTGAAGGGAACAGGAGGCAAAGTGGGAGAGAGATAGACAAGAATCTTTCTGAGTATGTTCCAGGTTTGCCTGTGGTGTTTGAGTATCTATACGCCTGCATTGCCAGTGTGATAAATTACGATCTCTCTACAAAGAGATAAATACAGCCTTTTATCTTATCAGCTCTATTTCATAATAATAATAATAATAATAATAATAATAATAATAATAATAATAATAATAATAATAATAATAATAGCACCAACAAGTTCCTGACATAACCATCTGGGAAAATATAAAAGCAAACAGCAATAAGCATGCTGATGAAACCTATTCACTGTTTAAAAAAACAAAAACAAAACAAAACAAAACTTTATATTTACTGACAGTAAGAAGTTTAAATCAAGTGTTACTATAAATGTAAACATTTGAACTGCTAGTGGGTGACACTTTGTATACTTGTAAAGAATGTGCTGTTGACTTTGCTCCTATATGTCTTTGTTTAGAAATGTTCTTGTGCACAAGGTGCAAATGAATTGTATTATGCTCTCAGTGATCAACTTGTAAAATGTATTATGCCTTGAACTGCACTGTATTATTGCACTCTTATATTTTGTAAGTCGCCTTGGACTATGGAAGCTTCTTGTGCCAAAACACAAAACACAGGGTTCCCACGCAAATCAGAATTTTTTTTCCATGACTTTTCCATGATAATTTTCGGACTTTCCATGACAATTATTTATTTGTTTACAACAAAAATGCTGGAAAGTTGGAAATGCACACAGAAAATAATGAGGATATTCATAAACACAATAGGAAAGAACCACATAATCAGCTTTTGTCATGACGGCCTCCTCCTCCCCTTACAGCCATCCAATTCACCAAAGAGTACACAAAGAGTACACAGATGTAAATGCAAACTTAATGTATTTTAATGATTGTAGCAGTAATTCTGTATTGCCTTGAATATAAACTACTATAAATTAGCTAAATTAATTAATAAAAACATACATTCAAACATTACGATATACAAATGGTCAGTTCAGTAGGGGCCTACAGTACTCCTTTCCCGGACGCTGCTTTTAGACAACTGCCTTCTTTTAAACTTGAAAGCTTTTGATTATTATTTTTTTATTTCTTTCAAAAAAATTATAAATAATGATTTTTACCAATAAATGACCAGATTTGTGTAATTGAGGAGTTTGGATTTGACCAATTTATACCCACTTTTAAACACACTCAAAATTATTTTGTTTATCGGTATTGTTTATGAAACACTGCTTCACAAGCTTGTTTGATATTACGACATTATCTTGTCAGCACTCACATCGAAGCTGTTCTGCAGTGTACAACTCACACAGATGCCTGCTGTTTAATATCTCGCGCTATGATTGGCTCACACACAGAGGTTGGTCAGCATTGTGGCATTGAGGACAGGGCTCATGCTGACAGAATAAAGCAGCACATAGAAAGCAAACGGCACAAGAAACTCAGCCAAAGTGAGCTTTGGGATTTACAGTGTATATTGGTAACTTTTGTAGAACTTGTTTATGGTTTTGAAATTAAATGTATTTTCTTGAATAGAACAATATGCATTGTAATTATTTACATTATTTTAAATAAATATGGTTATCATACATTTGGCTACTTAATTTAAATGCAACGGACACTTCATAAAGTTTGAGCATTTAATGTAGTCAGGGGTTCTGGTCCTGGGAACCCCTGTGTCTGCAGGTTTTGGTTCTAACAGAGCACTCACTTGTTTAATTGAAACCTTAAATGGAATTATTAACCAACTCATGAGAGCTGAAAATAACATGGCATTTCTAATTAATCACTTAATTTGTTCAATTACAGGTTTGCTTAAATAACCGAGAGCTGAAAGCACAGCTGAGCGAACATTAGAAGAGACAGTGGTTTGTCAGGGCCTGGATTGAGAAATACTGATGTAGACTATTATATATATATATATATATATATATATATATATATATACACACTCACCTAAAGGATTATTAGGAACACCATACTAATACTGTGTTTGACTCCCTTTCGCCTTCAGAACTGCCTTAATTCTATGTGGCATTGATTCAACAAGGTGCTGAAAGCATTCTTTAGAAATGTTGGCCCATATTGATAGGATAGCATCTTGCAGTTGATGGAGATTTGTGGAATGCACATCCAGGGCACGAAGCTCCCGTTCCACCACATCCCAAAGATGCTCTATTGGGTTGAGATCTGGTGACTGTGGGGGCCAGTTTAGTACAGTGAACTCATTGTCATGTTCAAGAAACCAATTTGAAATCATTCAACCTTTGTGACATGGTGCATTATCCTGCTGGAAGTAGCCATCAGAGGATGGGTACATGGTGGTCATAAAGGGATGGACATGGTCAAAAACAATGCTCAGGTAGGCCGTGGCATTTAAACAATGCCCAATTGGCACTAAGGGGCCTAAAGTGTGCCAAGAAAACATCCCCCACACCATTACACCACCACCACCAGCCTGCACAGTGGTAACAAGGCATGATGGATCCATGTTCTCATTCTGTTTACGCCAAATTCTGACTCTACCATCTGAATGTCTCAACAGAAATCGAGACTCATCAGACCAGGCAACATTTTTCCAGTCTTCAACTGTCCAATTTTGGTGAGCTTGTGCAAATTGTAGCCTCTTTTTCCTATTTGTAGTGGAGATGAGTGGTACCCGGTGGGGTCTTCTGCTGTTGTAGCCCATCCGCCTCAAGGTTGTACGTGTTGTGGCTTCACAAATGCTTTGCTGCATACCTCAGTTGTAACGAGTGGTTATTTCAGTCAAAGTTGCTCTTCTATCAGCTTGAATCAGTCGGCCCATTCTCCTCTGACCTCTAGCATCAACAAGGCATTTTCGCCCACAGGACTGCCGCATACTGGATGTTTTTCCCTTTTCACACCATTTTTTGTAAACCCTAGAAATGGTTGTGCGTGAAAATCCCAGTAACTGAGCAGATTGTGAAATACTCAGACCGGCCCGTCTGGCACCAACAACCATGCCACGCTCAAAATTGCTTAAATCACCTTTCTTTCCCATTCAGACATTCAGTTTGGAGTTCAGGAGATTGTCTTGACCAGGACCACACCCCTAAATGCATTGAAGCAACTGCCATGTGATTGGTTGGTTAGATAATTGCATCAATGAGAAATTGAACAGGTGTTCCTAATAATCCTTTAGGTGAGTGTATATATATTCATCTTATTAAACCTGGTTTAAACACTGAACACTATGTGTATGATAATTAGAAAACAACAATTAAAACAGCATTTCAACTTTATTTTACAAAAACAACATTTTGATCTACAAGAGATCTTGTGTAGATTGAAGCGTTTTTTTGCTAAAAACCTGAGAAGCATGGGGTTGCATAAATACTTTGTATTTGTGCACTGGAGCTTTGGGTATTTCTTTCTTTTTACTTTATATGGATTTTTTTGTACCCTGCACTTACTAAGTTGGATGTGCGTGTGATTAATTTTTACTATTAACTTTATTTCACATAAAAAGGCAATCATCATTCTGGCAGATCCTGACCAATTTAGTCACGATCGCGTACACAGATTTACATAATTTTGCTCAGAATCTACACAAATACTGTGAATTTACTGGCTGAATGGTCAGATTCTGCTCAGAAATACGTACATCTGTAGTACAATAACGCAACCGATGATCTTGAGAGTATGTGCAGAATGACAAAAGTCTGCGTGTTGTGAACACACCAACTTCTGTGTGTTGCTGTATGGTTATAGGAGTTGTGCTTAGCGTATATGCGCTTCACAAGGACTCTCCCAAGACTTGGAAATCCCTGTGTACATAATATCTGGCACAGACCACTGTGTGCCATGACGTTCATAATAACTATATGTATTACAGGGTACGTATTAAAGGGAAATTTTAAACAGAATTTAACACTTTATATCAGAGTGTACATTATATCCCATTTATGTTGTAAATGGGTTTGGCTGTGTATATGTGTAGCTACTTCCCATGACTTCAGATTGTTTGGTCATTTTCCATTAATTTTTATATTTTAGTCATTTTCCATGACTTTCCATGACCATTTTTTTCCCAAGACTTTTCCAGGATTTTCCATGACCATGGGAACCCTGAAAACAATACGTATTTCTCTACAGGATGTTGTGAATTTGTCGTGCCATAATAAAAAGCAATACACATGTTGTTAAACAATACAAACTTATTTTTGTGTTTTATCCCAGCTGAATTGCTTCATAGCATCATAGTATTTTTAACAATTAAACAATTAAATGTAATACTAATGCTTTACATTGCTTAAAGCAGCACGATGGTAGTGACTGAATTAAATGCAATATACACATTGCATTGCAGCACATCAATGTTTTGATTTACATGATATCTCAGCGTGATGAGTCCCAAAATGAAGTGCAATATAGGGGTGGAGACTGGATCAGAGTAACACGGGGGCGGGGTTATAGGCGTGGTTCACCCTGGAGTTGAGCTGATTGACAATCGCAGCCCAACGAACCGTCCACAGTCAATCGGTCTCTATTAGCGTGCGATCAAACTAGAGACCAGTCTGAATCAGCAGCAGATTTACTGCGAGAAGCAGCAGAACCAGGAAAGTTCGGCCCTATAGCCAGGCTAGCTTGTTTGAAGTGATGTAATTATATTTCACGGCAGTAATATGAAACTTATAAAAAAAACACACATTTTGGTATACATAAACACAACAATGTAATGTGTCAGGTTTATTTTTCATTACGTTTTGTTCATTTAACTTTGCTGGAGCATGTCAAGACTCAAATTTAACATAAGATATTAGCAAAGACGCCATCTTAAAAGTATCCCACAATACCTCTGGTTACGACCATGAACCGAGAAGTGAGTATCTACTGGGTTCACTGGTTCAGTTGATTTGTGACCGCTGGGTCCAGTTAAAAACACACAACCTGACGAAATTAGTAATTAGTCTAATGAGGAAAGCAACTTTGGTTGTTCTTTCTCTCTCTCTCATATATATACAGTGAGGGGAAAAAAGTATTTGATCCCCTGCTGATTTTGTACGTTTGCCCACTGACAAAGAAATGATCAGTCTATAATTGTAATGGTAGGTGTATTTTAACAGTGAGAGACAGAATAACAACAACAAAATCCAGAAAAACGCATCTCAAAAAAGTTATAAATTGATTTGCATGTTAATGAGGGAAATAAGTATTTGACCCCTTCGACATAGTACTTGGTGGCAAAACCCTTGTTGGCAATCACAGAGGTCAGACGTTTCTTGTAGTTGGCCACCAGGTTTGCACACATCTCAGGAGGGATTTTGTCCCACTTCTCTTTGCAGATCCTCTCCAAGTCATTAAGGATTCGAGGCTGACGTTTGGCAACTCGAACCTTCAGCTCCCTCCACAGATTTTCTATGGGATTAAGGTCTGGAGACTGGCTAGGCCACTCCAGGACCTTAATGTGCTTCTTCTTGAGCCACTCCTTTGTTGCCTTGGCTGTGTGTTTTGGGTCATTGTCATGCTGGAATACCCATCCACGACCCATTTTCAATGCCCTGGCTGAGGGAAGGAGGTTCTCACCCAAGATTTGATGGTACATGGCCCCGTCCATCGTCCCTTTGATGCGGTGCAGTTGTCCTGTCCCCTTAGCAGAAAAACACCCCCAAAGCATAATGTTCTACCTCCATGTTTGATGGTGGGGATGGTGTTCTTAGGGTCATTCCTCCTCCTCCAAACATGGCGAGTTGGGTTGATGCCAAAGAGCTCGATTTTGGTCTCATCTGACCACAACACTTTCACCCAGTTCTCCTCTGAATCATTCAGATATTCATTGGCAAACTTCAGATGGGCCTGTACATGTGCTTTCTTGAGCAGGGGGACCTTGCGGGCGCTGCAGGATTTCAGTCCTTCATGGCGTAGTGTGTTACCAATTGTTTTCTTGGTGACTATGGACCCAGCTGCCTTGAGATCATTAACAAGATCCTCCCGTGTAGTTCTGGGCTGATTCCTCACCGTTCTCATGATCATTGAAACTCCACGAGGTGAGATCTTGCCTGGAGCCCCAGACCGAGGGAGACTGACAGTTATTTTGTGTTTCTTCCATTTGCAAATAATCGCACAAACTGTTGTCACCTTCTCACCAAGCTGCTTGGCAATGGTCTTGTAGCCCATTCCAGCCTTGTGTAGGTCTACAATCTTGTCCCTGACATCCTTGGACAGCTCTTTGACCTTGGCCATGGTGGAAAGTTTGCAATCTGATTGATTGATTGCTTCTGTGGATAGGTGTCTTTTATACAGGTAACAAGCTGAGATTAGGAGCACTCCCTTTAAGAGAGTGCTCCTAATCTCAGCTCGTTACCTATATAAAAGACACCTGGGAGCCAGAAATCTTGCTGATTGATAGGGGATCAAATACTTATTTCCCTCATTAACATGCAAATCAATGTATAATTTTTTTGAAATGCGTTTTTCTGGATTTTTTTGTTGTTATTCTGTCTCTCACTGTTAAAATACACCTACCATTGAAATTATAGACTGATCATTTCTTTGTCAGTGGGCAAACATACAAAATCAGCAGGGGATCAAATACTTTTTTCCCCTCACTGTATATATATATATATATATGAAATGAGTGATACAATATACAGTATATATAGCCTATAGTTTTAGGCAGGTGTGCAACAATCCTGTAAAGTAAGAATGCTTTCAAAAATAGATGTTAATAGTTTATATTTATCAATTAACAAAATGCAAAGTGAGTGAACAGAAGAAAAATCTACATGAAATCCATATTTGGTGTGACCACCCTTTGTCTTCAAAACAGCATCAATTCTTCTAGGTACACTTGAACACAGTTTTTGAAGGAACTCGGCAGGTAGGTTGGCACAAGCATCTTGGAGAACTAACCACAGTTCTTCTGTGGATTTAGGCAGCCTCAGTTGCTTCTCTCTCTTCATGTAATCCCAGACAGACTCAATGTTGAGATCAGGGCTCTGTAGGGGCCATACCATCACTTACAGGACTCCTTGTTCTTCTTTACGCTGAAGATAGTTCTTAATGACTTTCGCTGTATGTTTGGGGTTGTTGTCATGCTGCAGAATAAATTTGGGGCCAAGCAGATGCCTCCTTGATGGTATTGCATGATGGATAAGTATCTGCTTGTACTTCGCAGCATTGAGGAGACCATTAATTCTGACCAAATCCCCAACTCCATTTGCAGAAATGAAGCCCCAAACATGCAAGAAACCTCCACCATGCTTCACTGTTGCCTGCAGACACTCATTCGTGTACCGCTCTCCAGCCCTTCGGCGAACAAACTGCCTTCTGCTACAGCCAAATATTTAAAATTTTGACTCATCAGTCCAGAGCACCTGCTGCCATTTTTCTGCACCCCAGTTCCTGTGTTTTCGTGCATAGTTGAGTCACTTGGCCTTGTTGTCACGTCGGAGGTATGGCTTTATGGCTGCAAGTCTTCCATGAAGGCCACTTCTGACCAGACTTCTCCGGACAGTAGATGGGTGTACCAGGGTCCCACTGTTTTCTGCCAATTCTGAGCTGATGGCACTGCTGGACATCTTCCGATTGCGAAGGGAAGTAAGCATGATGTGTCTTTCATCTGCTGCCGTAAGTTTCCTTGGCCGACCACTGCGCCTACGGCCCTAAACGTTGCCCATTTGTTTTGTGCTTCTTCAAAATAGCGTGGACAGCACATCTGGAAACCCCTGTCTGCCTTGAAATGTCTGCCTGGGAGAGACCTTGCTGATGCAGTATAACTACCTTGTGTCTTGCCATGGTGTATGACTTTTGACAGTAAACTGTCTTCAGCAACCTCACCTTGTTAGCTGAGTTTGGCTGTTCCTTAGCCAGTTTTATTCCTCCTACACATCTGTTTCTGTTTCAGTTAATTATTGTTTCAATCTACATATTGAATTGATGATCATTAGCACCTGTTTGGTATAATTGTTTAATCAAACACCTGACTATATGCCTAAAAAATTCCTGACTTTGTGCAAGTGTACCTAGAAGAATTGATGCTGTTTTGAAGGCAAAGGGTGGTCACACCAAATATGGATTTGATGTAGATTTTGTTAATTAATGAATTAATATAATCTATTAACATGTCTATTTTTGAAAGCATTCTCACTTTATAGCATTATTTCACACCTGGCTAAAACTTTTGCACACTATTGTATATATGTGTGTGTGTGATATATATATTACACACTGATTTACAACTGACTATTGAAAATAAAAAATCAGCGAATCACGTTGCATTTCAAAATGGTTCAGCCTTACATTCAAGTTTTCAAAATACCTCCCATAATTGATTAAAACGATTTCATTTCAATGCAACCCATGCAGACATTGAACAAAGTACAATGCCTTGAAAACCTCATTTTGATGGTTTCGTGTGAATGTTAAGATTCGGGGATGAACCACACCTATTATCCCGCACCCGTATGTTAATCTGATCCAGTCTCCGCCCCTACATTTTGTTTAATTTTGGAACTCTTCCCGCGGAGCTATCATGCAAATCAATACACTGATGTGCTGCAATGCAATGTGTGTATTGCATTTAATTCAGTCACTACCATTGCACTGCTTTAAGCAATGTAAAGCTTTAGTATATGGCATTCAAATACTACTATGCTATAAAGAAATTAAGCAGGGATAAGACACAAAAATAAGCTTGTATTGTTTAACAACGTTTTTAATGCTTTTCATTATGGCACGAAAAAATTACATCCTGTAAAGCAATACGCCAATAATTTTTCAATTCCAGCATATGTATTGTTTTGTATTTTAGCACTAGAAAGATAAATAATACTAAATAATAATAATAATAATAATAATAATAATAATCAACAAACTCACCTTGGATATAATGAAAATGGACATTTATGAACTTCATTTAAAACTAATTTATTTAAATTTGTAATTGGAACAACATTATTTAAATATGACTTAATGATAAATGAGTGACATCTTTGTACATTCTTTGTAACGTTGGCAGAAAATGGAAGACAAAAAAAAGTGGAAGAGAAGAGAAAATACTTGAATCCCAGAGGATATACATCAGCAAGTAAACAAACCACTGCAACAGTAACAGATAGGCCTAAATGGTTGGATCCACAAGGGTGAGGATATTGTTCCACTGCTTGTTTATGAAGGTGCTAATTTGTATATATTGTTTCGATTTCATCTTGTGTCAGTGTCAAATATATTAGTATATTATTTTAATATTTTCTGATTACAAAATTTCCCCAAGGGTACAATTACCCAGTCTTGCACAGTTTTTCTATCTTTTTATCTTTTTACCACAACACAAGAAAGCCCCCACGCTTTTGCTGATCTGCATTGTGTAAAAGAACCGTTCCAGTAACGGGTTATAGCATTTCACCAGCCAGTAAATCAAAATGTATCAATTCAAATTGAACTTGTGTTTAATTCATTCGATGACTAGTAATGAATTCTGCTGCTGAATTTATTTGAATAGCTCACATATAATGTCTTATCACAATGTTGAGTTTTGTCACTGCTGTATATGTCAACACTATGTTGTTTATTTATGGCTTTAATCAGGAAAAAAAAAAAAAAACTATTAAACAAGCAAAAAACCAAGACATAAGCCTCAATTTCATGGGAGCCTCAACCCTCAATTTCACATGATAGAATTGTTCTCAAATGCACAGGTTTTATTTAATGGACAGACAATGGTTGCATGGTTACAGTATTTTAAAAACACAGCCTCACACATACAAAAATGAGGGAATGAATTTGGATTGTTTTGCTTTGCATGTATTAAAAGCATAAATTACCTGAGCAGTTACACATATGACATATTCTGTACGTGTTATTGTTGTTGTGGTTTTTTGTGCTTTTATACAGAAATACAAAGATAGCTAATACAAGGAACAGAGAAGACACCCAAAAAACGATCTACATACAAATACAGGGTAGCTGTAAAATTAAATTTAAAGGCATAAATTATGTGTGGGAAATGGTACAAATGTATGGATGGAGTCTTTTGGAACAAATTACAATTAATAATTACTTTTTTAATTAAAGATTAATTCTTATCAGGATGATTAATCTCCAGTAGGCAAGGATTTATTCATTTACAAATTGCTGGTAAACACACTGTTACCTTAGGGACATGGTGTGTCAAAATCATAACATTAAAGTTTAAAGGTCATTCTTTTCATTGCTTGCATTATTTGTCCACCAGAATTTGGATGTGTTGTCATTAGGAGGGTACAAGGGGGAAATAAGAACAATGGATGGCTTCATGTTATTTTAAATCTTTGCTGCTGGCAAGATCAAAGTGCATTTTATTACTATTTTCTATTAGTAAGTTATAAAGAAGTGGATTATTAATTTTAGTTGATCTTAAATTCACTGGAGATTTTCAACATGTTTCGTTGGCTTTTATGGAGATTCTATAAATCTGTTAGGTAAGCTGGCACTCTCTGCCAATCACACCCAAAATTGAGCACTTTAACAATTTATTCATTTAGATGCATTTAAATCTTGCCATTGTCAAGTGGAAGGGATTTATGAACCTCAAGTCATCTATTTCATCCTGGTAAATCTCACATATTTCAAAGTAACACTTGGAATCACTATACAACTGTTCCCTAAACATATGTTCAGCAGGTTATTCATAGCCAGAACTGTAAATCTACATATCTCTATTTTAGTAGAGTGAGACGATATACTAAGTAAAAAGTGTTCGGAAACCGCAAAGATGTGCTTCCACTCAAGTATAAGTTGTGAGGCGTTAATTCATTCTCGCAGGCAGAAATCGATAATCACAACAATGTTTAAATATATCACTGAAGATCTTTTGAAAATAGGAAAAAAATAGGAAAATGTACAATAAAAGCATTTCAGGTGACAGGGAATCACAACCTGAGCACAAAAAACAGCACAGCTGGAGGTGACTGTGAAGATGAGAACTTGAAAAAGGAAATTAAATAAAAAGAAAGTGCATAATGATTCCAGGTGTCAAGTGATACTGCGGGGATGGAAATCATTTTGTATCAAGAGCCAATGAATTACTGTGATTCTTAGGACTCAAGTCGGTGTACTATTGTTAACTATTGCAGATTCACTTGGTTCTCCTTTCAAGTGGCATTTCAGAAGACTTGATTGCATCAAGGTGCAAACTAGTCTGCACCATCACAATCATTCCCATCAAAGACTATCACTGAATAACAATGCCAATGTGCTTGTATGTATCAGGGGTATTCAGGTGAATATTAACACACTGTCATTTAACAAAATGTAAGACACTTTTTGTCTTTTATTTTGTCTTTTTCTCTAGCAGAGGCTGGTTTATAGAATATTCTCCAAAATTGTTACGCAAACTATACTTGAAAACTTCAAATCTAACAACATCTACAAAATAACCATTTATTTCCTAGACTACTGACTTTTTTCCATAACATAAACAAATTGATTTTACCTTAGAGGAAAGATATACGTGTTCTGTGTAATAGTGTGTAATGCAGCTTCTATGAGTAAATAGACTAACAATTGCTACTGACCTTTTTACAGTTGACTTATTAGCGTAATGCCACTTTAGATTTTTTTTTTCCTTAGCAATCCATTATTGATTAAATAAACAAAAATAAATGTATCTATATATCATAAACAGCTACTGAGCTCTTTAAAAATAATAAAGAGCATGTTTGACTGCAAAATTAGCACTGGGAAACCATGCATTATAGTTATGTAGCTGATTAGAAATTGTTTCAAAATTGCTTAATAATGGTCGGCAAGCCTTTTGGTGTCACCAGATGGAGCATTTAACCTTCTCTGAATAAAAGCCTCAATTAAATAACTTCCTAACATGCAAATTATAGCAAGGATCATTTTGCTGAAGTGAGACAATGTATTCAAAAGGCCATCTTTGCCAATTAGATCAACTGGTGTAATTTCTGGATTAGTGATATTAGCATTTCTAAACATGATTAAAAGGTAGAGTATGGAAGCACATATAGTTGTGATGATAAAAGTTACAGTTGGTCTTATCAAAGCAGAAAATACACAATGTAAGATGAACAATGCTTATGAAATACTTTTGTCTGTGTGCAGAATGCTTTCTTCACCTTCTGTAGCTTATTTAATTATATTAATGAATATATAAAATATATTTAATATTTTTCAGAAATACTCAATGCAATAGGATTTACTCAGTTAAGGTATAAAACTGATGAAGCACTAATCATACCTCAATGAAAGGATGCTTTTGTCTTTCTTTTTGGGAATAATATTAAGATGAAAACTCTGTGCAGCACTGAGAAGGTTGTGTAATGCTCTGGGGCTCTGTGGCCTCAAGTGGACTAAAAGACCATAAATTCATATGAAACATGATGGATGTTGAAAACAACCACAGAGAGCTAATCATGCACTTCTCCACTGACAAGACATCTTATCAATTATCATATTCCATGCACCAAGCAACCTTAAAAGGGGCATTGAATCAAAGTAAATTAAATTAAATATTAATTGTCACAATTGTTTTAAATGAACAGGGCATTTTTAATGCCACCAATACCAAACAGGACATTATTTTTATCTCCCAGTTGGAACATCCTGAATTATAGAGTTTCTGCAACATATTCCCAGTTTGTAAATGCCATTGCTCAATCACTGTAGCATCCACCTGTCATAAATACGTCATTATAAATCAATGCTCTCTCAGCAGATACCAGGGTGTGAAAGGGTATCGAATGATGCATTAGGAGTGCTGCAGTTGTTGTTCTAAGCCTGCATGAGTGAATGGATTTTTAAATTATCTTTAGACAATGAAAACAAGAGGTTGTAGAGGAAGTAAATCAAAACTATATATATGGGCTTTGGTCTTGCTGCTTTTCTTTTAAAGCATCATGAGCATCAAAACATTCCTCCAAATTCAGCGAGCTCCTAACATTATTTTATGTTATAAAGAGAAATGGAAGAGATGCAGTCGAGGAAAAACAAAAGCCTGTAATAAAACAGGGCCAGTATGAGAAATACATATTTTATGAGGTATGACTTAGGCTCTATGCCATAAGATAGGCACCTAGTCAGTTAGTTGTAATAAAGGAAATGAAACATTTGAACACTGCAAAAATAAATGTCATCAAATTCTGTATGCAGTGTGAATGACTCCCTTATATGCTGCAAAGCCTGAAGTCTGCCAAACAGCAGGGCAATAATGCGAATGAGTGTGTCACAGAGCACTGCTCAAATCCATTTCCCAGTGAGGATACAGAGTCGTGTTGTAGGTCTCATTGTCAAACAAGCATTCTAAAGTTTTTTTAATGCTCCTCAATAGCTCACATTAGGAATTAGCTCCCCTTGTTAATTTTCTCCAATTCAAAGCACTGGGGCGAAGCGAGTGATAGCTGCCCAATTGAAGTCAGGAGGCATCTTTTCACCAGTCAAATCGGCTTAACCTAATGAGGGAATTAGCCAGCTTTTCAAAAAAAGAGCCATCCAGTGAGCCAGGGAACAAAAGGATAACCTCTACTGGAAAAGACAAACTGAATGTAGACAGCAAACACACACAAATGCATACACATACACACAGTGAAATACAACACAAGCAGCAAAGGACAAAATCATTACTTTGATTGTGAAATGGGTATGAATTGGCAGCAGTTAAATTACCAAGGCATAAGCACCAAACGTCTGAACTTAATTACAAAATCTTATGAGGGTAATTGATTAGTTTCTCCTGTGTTATAAATTGACCACAGCACAATAAAGCAAAGAGCAGCATTAAAAAATACAGACAACTAAACAAATCATTAGTAGTTTTGCAGAACTGTAAAAGAATGAATACAACTTATGGACACTTACAGCAAACCACATAAAAACAATGCCTTTTTTATGATTATATGATTCAGCATACAAAACTAGACTTTCTTTGGTTTACTTTCCTAAGCATTTGTTCACAATGTGGAAAAAAAAAATCAATTCTGTGTCTTTTTTGCTGAAGGCATGTATTGTAGTGTTATGAGTGCAATAAAGAAAACAATCATTGTGCTGCAACATTACAGGCACTGTATACAATAAAATACATTTATAAATGCATAGACCAAATTATTTCAAAACTAAACATTGATTTGAAATGGTATAACAATAATCAAACATGAATAATGAAAAGCCAGTGAGGTACTTCCAGAGAGTTGTTAAAAATAATAATCTAAACAAGTATGTTAGGCAAAAACTGATCCATAGACAAGATAAATGAATATTCTGCAAGTTCGGACGTTGAATCTGAAATGGTTATAAAATGTAACTATGGCAATGTCTATATTTTCAGTCTTTTACATGATCACTGAGGTGCATGGCTACTTTGCTTTGTATCAGTCAAAATGGAAACAAGTCCCTCAATTAAGTTAAAGATTGTTGAACAATTATTATTACCTGCAAGGACCTGTGGGGACTTGCTCCTGCAAATTGTATATTAACCAAAGCCATTGTCAACTGTATGCATTATTCAGCAGAATGTGAATATCACGTATTGCAACATTTTCTTCACACAATTCACATCACATTCCTAAATTCAGCTATGTCAGATTATTAAGCAATCTCTACATCAGATTGTAATGATTTCCACTTCCGCATTAATGCTAATCGTGTCATGCAGAATCACTGTTTACTGAAAACTGGATTTATTGATCACCATAATATGTTTTAAATGCATGCAAATAATGTATTTAAGTAGTATGAATGAGGCTTGAATCTATCTAAACCACAGACTTTGTCCCTGTACTGAGGCAGAGTGTCATTGGAAGCAATTCACATGTTCCCCAAGTGCTCTTGTATGTCATACATTTCACTTTAAAAACACATATCTGAGTTAGGAATCAAAAATGGTACAATTTGTGCACTTGTATTCAAGATTATGTTGGTATTTAGAGTTAGCTTCAATCCGCTTCAATTACAATTGTCTGATCTCAATAACTGTGGACTCAGACCTTTCCACAGAGTTGTAGACAAATGTTTAATGGAAGAAAATAATTTTACTTTGATTACAAATGATAACATTATTCACAAACAAGATTTTAATGTTTGTTATATGTTATGTTTGGGTGATTTTGTAGTTGAATCAAACAGAAAGAGCACACAACGCTTATTAAAATGCAAGCACTGATTTCACACGTTGCACAGAAACTTTAAAGGTATGGGTTTTGTGTTTTTGCAGAGATGTCAAATGTACAGTGTTTGAAAATGTGTGATTGGGACTCTGAATGAGCTTTTTATGAATTATTGAAGCAGGCTGGCAAGGAGAGGGATGCAGAGCCTAAGCCTGATGAACAAAAGAATGGACCAAGACCTGCAATCTATTCTAATTAGAGGTACTCTACAGGTATGTTAAAGGAATTTTAAGAACTGTTGATCATCCACATGTACTTTGTGATCAAAGCATATAGTCTATATTTACCTTCAGAAATGTGAATCGTATTGGCAGCAGCTAAATCCATTTTAATTATTCAACAGCAGCTCTGAGATTAATATATTTTTGTGCTGATGTTAATGTTACAACTAAGGTCTTTAAGATAATATGTTGTAGAGTCTAGCTACATAGAATGGATTTCCACAGCACAATGAATTGGAAGATTGTTTTTTCCTCCCTCCATTTTGAATTCTTCCATGTTGCTCATTTCAGAGAATTTACTAGAATAGTTGGTTACTATGTAGGAAGATATGCTTATATACACTCTTATTGGAGTATATCAACATTTGCAAAACATACATGAGTATTTCCAAATAGGTAAACAAAGTTTGCAGATACCCTAGGAAAAATATAGTTTTTCTTTTGCTGTGAGCTTCTGTACAGAGAATAAGACATTCAATGAGAAACTCATCCAGCACAAATGACTTTGTTGAACTAGTTTTACATGCAGCGTGCAGCAGAGTTGTTTGTCATGTAATGTATGTTTGATTTTTACACGCAGTTGTGTCACTGTGCTGCATGTGATCCCTCAGGATAATTCTGAAGGAGAGGTATTTGGTTTTTTTTTCCTTCTGTTTAAATATTTTTAATAAATATTGCAGGAAATGAACCCAGCAGGTCAAGCCAGATCTATGTGCTGAATGTAGGTTTTATTAAAAGCAAGTAGAAATAATTGAAACCTTAACCTATATTAAATGCATTGCCAAATGTATTGGGATGAAAATATATATATATGTGTATCTTCTGTTGTCTGTGCTCACCCTTGGCCTTACTAACAGCTGAGATCCTTGAAAGGACACATTCCAAAATCTCTGGATAGCCAGAGGAAAACTGAGCTGGTTCATGGTTTCCAATGCAGCAAGAAAATATAGTTTTTGTAGTCTCTTTCTGATTTGACTTTCTGGTTCATCCCAGGGGTGTTTTATGGGCCTGAGGTCAGGGCTCTGAGGAGGCCATAAAATGTTTTCAGTGCTGTTCTGCTTTAATCACTGTGTTACACGCCCACCTTTGTGACATGGTGTGCTACCATTCTGATAGATGATAGGCCCTCAAAATAAGATTACATAAATGCTGAGTTTTATCAAAATATTACAACAATGCCATTACACACACACACATACATATATACAACACATATTTCATGTGTTGCCTACAGGTCATATATTTGACACACAGTATTATGAACACTACAGGTCTGTAGATACAGTGTGACAATGTTCTAGCAGCGTTGCTCTGTAAACACTATTAGGACAGGTTAACTTGTTAACTAAGTTCAAATGCCTGCTTATTTGTATTACCTATTAAAATGTTTGTTTTTGTTCTTAATCTCTCATGCTAAGATGTTTCTGTTTCTTTGTGGCACATATACAGTATACACATTTCAGAACATATAATTACAGTATGTGCTTTATTATATTCAAAGTATAATCAAAGTTAGTTAATATGCCCTGACCAATGGCTTACCTTAAACCTATTTATACACATGACATGTACCTTAAAAACATTAGAAAAATCAGACTATCACTGTGATCTCAACATTGACACAATCACAGATATTTTTCAGTGCCATCCAATGATCCAAAACACAGTCTGCAGGACTTTATACCAAACAAGTGTCCTTGGTAATGTTCGGTTTAAAGGATTAAAAATGGGTGAACCACTGATTATTGTAGACTGATTCACCATGAGACTAGATGCAAAAGGGAGAGGGTAAAATGCCATTTCAACAAAGATAAGTGCCCGAGAAACCCATTCAAAGATGTTATCTATCTTGCTTTCAGATGAGAAAATTGAGTGTGGAGTCCCTTTCTGATTGTAATCAGCTTTTGGAAAATTAAAAAGATTTACCTTTGGCCCCTTTTTTCATTGCTATAACTTTGAAATATTGTTCTTTTATGGCCCTTTTAGATATGTAGACGTTTACATCAAGATTCTCTCATTTTTTCCCCTGGGAAAGGTTTAAACTGCCAGTTCACTCAAACACACACATTAGCCTTTAATGCTACCTGACGGTTTTATCTGTGTTCATTTCTAACATTTCATAAGTACCCTGCCTACAGCCTTGTTTCCTGACGCTTAATGTCATGCTATTGTGGGCCTTTTTTTATACCTGAAAAACCAAAGCCATTTGCCATCATTTCACCTGCAATTACTAAAAACTTACAAGACATCACCTTCCCACTTATGCAAGAACCTGAAGCTATTTCAGTTTATTTTGCAAGGCTGCCATGCATGTAAAGGAACATTATATGGGTTCAAGTCAAAGCCTTTGGTTTTGTTGAAGACATACTAGTAAAGCGAAATCCTGCCTTTGTACACATCTTTAAACCATCTTCATAAGGCCGAGGTGAAGATCGAACGGGTGAGTCATTCCAGTACGTGATGTCTAGTTAAAGAGGTTTTGAAGCAGTAATAAGGCAGCAGAAGTACACGGCTGAGCTTAACTCTACTGCCTGACTCAATTTTACTACAGACATTGCTTTACATTACATTACTAAACTGATGATGTACCTATAGATTATCTATAATAACTCAACATTTTACATTTGACTGGCAAAATAAAAATCTTAAGTTTCCTGTATATGTTTGATGACACTGCTTCCTGAAGAGAAAAATATTTAGTACTTGCTCCCTATGCTATATTTATGTATGTATAAGTTGTTTTATTTTAGCATAATATAGTCACAATAGGCTATGCAAAAAGACTGGGAACTGGCAAGATTCTAAGAACAAGTTTCTTTCGATAAAAAAAATTCCAGTCTCAAGTATTGCCCTCTGGGTAGGTTGTACTCCTCATTTAACTTGGAATAAGCATCTGAAAGTCAGAACAAGGAATTTTCTGGGTACATCTTGCTTGTTCAACTATTCACACATATTTTATAAAGGTTCGTAATTAAGTATACAGTGTCTGCTGCATGGTAAGGATTTTAATATCTAGGAAAGTGTTAATCAACAAAATGTTGTTATATTATATATATTATATGTTATATTAGTTAGCTTCTAGGCCATATTGATCCTTTAACTAAACAGAGGTGAATTATTAGTTCTCACCCAATTGGTCAAGAGCACACATTTATTCCATTGTATGTGTTGTTTCTGTGCCATGAGAATATTGAATAGGGTGTTGTGGATAGAAATTCGATTGCTGTCGTATACGACCTATTAGCTGGGTGGCCATAGCTCATGTTCTGTGATTGCGTGCTGGTCGGGTTGAATGATGTGTATTGAGAATCAGTTGCTCTTTTCATTGTTGGTGTCATATGGTTGATGAAGTTTTTAGCTTTGAGAGGACAGTGCAGTGTGCATGATTCCTATGGTCTTGTCAGATTTGCATTGATTTGTATGTATTTTTTGTTGCATATTAGCCTAGCACTGTGTGGCTATTGCACATACAAGCATTTAGCAGTGAATGTGGCAATTATTTATTTCTTTCTTGTAAAATAGGTAAGGGTCTAAATATAAATGCAGCCCAGGGGCCTATGGCTGCTAAAATCTGCCACTGAACACAACATGAAAAACTTAATATCCATCAATTTTTGAAACTGCTTATCCACAGGGAAGCTGGAGCCGATCCCAGCAGGCATAGGGTTCAAGGCAGGAATACCCAAGGACAAGACAGTCCATTGCTGGGCAACTTAGAGAGAGCAATCAACCCAACCCCTATGTCTATGGAGGAAATTGGAGTGCCCAGAGAAAACCCATGCAGGGAGAACATGTAAATTCTTGAACCTGGGACCCTGGAGGTGTGAGGCAGCAGTGCTAACCACCATGCCACCATGCCACTCAAAAATGAAACATTGTGCTATATATCTATAGCTGGACTGCCATTTGTATTGCATTTCTGTGTTGTTGTCATGCATATACTTCAATCACCAGTTCCCTCATACTTAAAATGTGTTTCAATTGAAATGCATTCAGCCTGCTGATCCATGCATTGGCATATTTGTGAAACATCTGCAGACAAGCAGAGAGGCAATAATAAAAGGGAATCCAATATATAAATCTACTTCTATTGCTCCAAGCTTCTGGGATATGGATCATAAAATGTTTATAAAACACTTACAAGATGTATAACTTAATCTGCACCGTTGACCTTGTCTTTGAAAGTGTGCAATTCACATGTTGTGAATGCTCCAGATAAGCAATAGAATGACAAAGCTCCAGTTCAGTCCATATGACACAAACCAGGGCTGAAATAAAATGTATGTAATGCACATACAAGTGCCTCTTCGGAGATCTTTGTACAATTCTGCACATTTGCATCGGATCATGAATACATACACACTTACATATGCACATATATATGTATAATTACAATAACATTTTAAAGGGGCAAAATATAAACAATTAAATAAATAAATACTTGTTTAATTGGCTGGAAATATGTCTGGTTTTGTAAGTTAAGTTTAAGAGTAAAAAAATAAAAAAACATTTGCGCAAGGCAAAAGAGTGTGAAATTAAAAATTCCAAGTTATCTTACTTCAGTTCTTTGAAGTTCTTAGATGATGTGGCCTCTCTGAAACAAACTTCCTTTGTTGACAGAGATCTGGTTACATAGCCTACATTACATGGTGTTCATAGTGATTTTTTCACATGATCCTTTGTAATAGGGGCAGCCACTATACAAAATACATTGGAGTGAGATACTGATGTTTGCAGGAAGCTTCCAGAACAAGAACAGCATTACTCCCCTTGAGGTCATTTTTTTTGTTAAGGGTACAGACATCATCTTGACACTTTTAGAAAATGGGCATCTTGACTTGGTCAATATCTGAGACAGGATGGTTGTATCAGATGAATGGTTTGTAGCATGAAATCTAAGGTACATGCATTAGACATTAAATTGAACCTTAAAGATTGTTTAGCACGAAACTGGAGTATTAACTCCGCAAGATTTGGGGTTTCAACCTGTCTTATAAACAAATGACTATATCAGACAAAATAAAAAAGAAACAAACATATATAGTTATCTTTGTATTCAATTCCCAGGGTAAGAGCTAAAAAATAAAAAAGCTGAATGTATTCAGTAAGTCAGGCTTTGACTATGGAATTATGAGGTTGTCACAATTTGAAGCTCATTAACAAAATATACTTCCTGATAAATGAGAAATTCAGTTGTTTTGGCCCGCTAGACTTGTGTTTTACATTGCTACATATATTTACATTTTAAAATGAATCTTGGTTATAACCCCTGGATGTGAATCTGACAATATCTGCATCTTATATATATATATATATATATATTTTTTTTTAATACCGAATGTTACACTAAGATAAAGGGAGGTGCAGTTAATATGTCTTTAGTGTACCTCCTACCCATTAAACCAGACGTCAAGTGCCCTAGTTTTCACAATTCCCACAATTCACTACTTTGGAGATATGCAATATACCTCAAAACTCATCTGACTGCCCTGGAGTTGTATTGAAGATAAATACATTTTTTTATAATCCAAAATTAAATATATAAACATCAAGACTTCAGTCTCCTGTCTCTCAACTTGGGCTGTGTTATGTTGATTTTTTATAAGGTTAGGTCATAGATTCTGATAACCCCAAGGCAGTCTTTGAAAAACATGAGTAGGTCTTTTAACTTTTATGACTAAAATATAGTGGAGGATAATACTATTTTTTTTTCCCTTTTTAAACAGAATACATGTTCCAAAATAATGAAGAAGAAAAAAAAGCTTTATGGCCTCCTCCATAGGTGGCTGATACTGATGACTATTAAAGCCTTAAAGTGGTTCCTTGGATGACCAAGCAGTTAGATCTTAATCCAAGAGCCAAGCTGAATGAACTTCATCAACATCTCTTGGCAAGTTGACCCTAACATGTTTTCTTGGCAGGACTTCAAACATCATGATTTGCTTTGAATCTGCAACAAAACCTTTGTTTTTTTTCTGATTCTTGAGAGCTTTTTTCTTTTCTTTTATAGCTAGCACCAATAAAACCACTGCTGAATCATCAGCTGTTAATCAAAGACAATAAAACCACTTCATCTCCAATACTCTATGCTGCTGTGTGACTTTTCTATGATTGTCTGCTCTTTTTAATTCAAACAGTGGTTCTCAAACTGTGTTTTCACAGACCACAGAGTAACCAAACCTAATAAGCACATTAAAACAAAACTATTAACAATAACTACATGTACAGCACTGCACAAACAAATTTACACTTTCAAATATAGTCCTATAGTACTATTACAAATAATGCACAATAAAATGTCAGTTTAAGTAATTAGACAAGGACATGCATCTCCAGACTATTAGAATGTTTAAAACTATGGACATTATAAAACAGTATTCATCTTGCAAAGTGTACCTTGATTATTGTAAATAGACTAAGATTATTATATGATTATAAGTCTTGAATGATTGAGATTATGGGAACCAGATAACCATGGAGACTAAATGTTTGCCCAGCTAGTACAAACAGTAGACACTAGCATTCTTTATTCTTTAAAGGTTTCACTGGTCCTGTTTGATCCCCATTTGTATTCTGTCACAAGTGAATGCATTGTGTCTACACTGTTATCAGTCCCTCACCCACCACTTCATGGTTGTTAAACCAAATAAACCCATTTTATCTCACTAAAGCTCTTTTGAAGAAGCTTTTGAAGAACACTAATTTATAACAATTAAATAGATTCTCTGTATGCACCATTTAAATGTAATGTTTAAAATATGAGTGAAGATGCCAGAGTAACTTGCAAATATCAACAGATTAATTGCTGAATCAGTAAAGATATGAAAATTATTATTTATTTTAAAAGACAACTTTCAGTGATCAGGTTGTAGCAAAAGTGAAAACCTTGAATAACCACACGAGCCCAATTTAACTAATCAATAAAAAGAGAGAATATGGATATTTAAGCTTTTTTGTTTCTAACCAACACACTTAGCGTCTTGTTTAGATTATGTTTTGTGGAACCAAGTAATTCTAATACAACATGGAATAATACCACAGGGACAACTAAACTCATTGAGATTAGGTAACTAAATATCCAAGTATACTGCTCAACCTAAGTGCTATTATTGTATCTATATATACTAAAATCCCATACAAATTACCAATTAGGTATTCTTAATTTGTTCTGATTTCCATAATATCCCACTTAGTTAAACAGTGGCCAATTAGGAGCATGTTGTAATGCAAACAAATCACCCATTAACAATAACACTGAATGTGCTGCTTCAGTGTTTCTGTTGACAAATAATCAGATCATTTTCTCCTTAATGTAAGTACAAATTTGTTCTTTGAGATCTCTAACCTGAAGTAAAAGAATTCCCACACAGATGTTAATGCTCTCAGGGTTGTATTTGTAAGGTAATGCAAATCTTAATCTTTGAAAACAACATCACGTATTGGTTGTTCAAGAAACAACACAGACACAGAGCAAAGAACAAGACTCCACCTACAGCATTTCATGAATAAAGAGTAATCAAATACTCTTTATGAAGTTTATTCCAATAAATAATTTGATTTTGTTCCTTTCCCTTTTCATCTCTACAAGTATATACTTGTAATTATTTACATTATATTAATAAATTAATGTAGATGCTCTAAATGTTGGCATCTGCTCTTTTAACTTTGTATCCATCTTAATTTTGAATTCATAGGAGTTGATAGTGATTCTTTGTTTTATTTACCTAATAACGCATTCTGTCTGTACAAAGGTTTCCAAAACTGGCTGCTGCAATTTTGTCAGATACAGCATAATATTCTTCCGTTATTATGGTCTTGTTCATATTTGACTACACTTTAGACTGTTTTATGTGGGGGAAAAAAATAAAACTTTTGAGTTCATGTAAACAAAACTGCCTTTTTGACATTCATCACAAAAAGAAGAAAACCATAAACACAATTTAGAGAAGGAAAGGTTTTCTCATTATGCCAAAATCTAGATTGTGTTTCTACTTGACATTTAAGTGCTCCGAGTCTCTTGCCCTTGTGCATTTTCTTGAATTAAAAACCATAGTGCATGGAAATGACATTTTAATGTTTAGCTTTCAATGATGCTTATGAACACACTAACTTCACTATCCAGACCTGCTATCCCATGCTCCAGGATGCTGGTGTTCTTTAAAACCACTTATTTCCACATATACTTGTATAGAAGCTGGTTGGCTCAGTTGGTTTGAACATTGTGCTGATAATAAAAGAGCATTCGATTATGGTTGAATCATGGTCACTTTCAAAAATTGATAAAAGCTTAATATTTTTTTTTTTAATATTTTAAAAATATATAATAATAGTAGAAGAAGAGGAAGTAGATGTACATTGCTATAAACAATTTATAAAACAGAATTGTTGCGAATAAGAAAGTGCATTCAATTTAAGGGACTTTCATACAGTACCTTGAAACTTATAAATGTAGCAAAAAGCATAGTTTTTAGGCAGCTGAGTTGTGTCAAAGAACATTTGTTAAAAAATTTACTTTAGGTTTAGTCACTGTGTGCATGTGCTAATGTGGTTGAATATTATGCTAAGAAAACATATTTGAGAAGGGACACTATCTACAAACTTTGCTTAAAAAGCAAAACAGGTTTAAAATGTGTTAGCAGTGCTTGACTGTGTGTCAAAAGAGCTGTAGGTAATAGCTGGTCTCCTAAGTTAGTCAATGTATGGGAAATATACACCCATCAGCCATAACATTATGACCACTGAGAGGTGAAGTGAATAACACTGATAATCTCATTATCATGGCACCTGTCAGTGGGTGGGATTTATTAGGCAGCAAGTTAACATTTTGTCCTCAAAGTTGATGTGTTAGAAGCATGAAAAATGGGCAAGCGTAAGGATCTGAGCGACTTTGACAAGGGCCAAATTGTTATGGCTAGACGACTGGGTCAGAGCATCTCCAAAACTGCAGCTCTTGTAGGGTGTTCCCGGTCTGCAGTGGTCAGTACCTATCAAAAGTGGTCCAAGGAAGGAAAAGCGGTGAACCGGCGACAGGGTCATGGGCGGCCAAGGCTCATTGATGCACGTGGGGAGCGAAGGCTGGCCCGTGTGGTCCGATCCAACAGACGAGCTACTGTAGCTCAAATTGCTGAAAAAGTTAATGCTGGTTCTGATTGAAAGGTGTCAGAACACACAGTGCATCGCAGTTTGTTGCGTATTGGGCTGCGTAGCCACAGACCAGTCCGGATGACCATGTTGACCCCTGTCCACTGCCGAAACCGCCTACAATGGGCACGTGAGCATCAGAACTGGACCACGGAGCAATGGAAGAAGGTGGCCTGGTCTGATGAATCACGAGTTCAAGGTGTTGACTTGGCCTCCAAATTCCCCAGATCTCAATCCAATCGAGCATTTGTGGGATGTGCTGGACAAACAAGTCCGATCCATGGAGGCCCCACCTCGCAACTTACAGGACTTAAGGATCTGCTGCTAAAGTCTTGGTGCCAGATACCACAGCACACCTTCAGAGGTCTAGTGGAGTACATGCCTCGACGGGTCAGGGCTGTTTTGGACCTACACAATATTAGGCAGGTGGTCATAATGTTATGGCTGATCAGTGTATATCAATACATGAGAAAGTATGCCTAAGAAAGCGAAAGACTGATATTTAATGTAGAGGACAATGCTTGAACGTGTAGATGCAATTACATAAATAGGTTGAGATGCAGAGAAAAAATAAATCCTGTATATAATAATCAATAATATTTTGTGCTGAAAAAAACATCTGGTGTTTTCCTGCAATGTATCAAACTATTTCACTTTCCTTAGCAGCACTAGGGAGGAATTTCTGCCACTAAAACTTTCATTAAAAGCAAAGTTTATTTTCAGGGTGGAAAAAATGCAACTGGGGAAGTCCTACAAGTTTTCTCACATTTTCCGGTATGCCAGGTTATTTGGGCATTTGAAGACGGTGCAGTGAGTGCCAAACCAGTTGAAATGAGGAGCTGTGCATTCCTTTCCTCTTGTGCTTGCCTGTAGCAATAGCCAAGTGCTAGGGACTGGGCCTGCAAGTCCTCCATGAATAAATGATGATACCTTGGGGCATTTTGGAACATGTAGAATGACAGTGCAGAAAAGGAACCCTTTAATAAATAAATACAACAACTCAAGACTCAAGTTTTATTTATATTTTTTTTAATACACTGACCTTCCCCAAGAGATTATGGACTGACCAAATGAAGCTCACAATGTAAGGCTCTCCAACTCAAGCACCCACCAAAGAGTTTGCTGCACTGGCTCTTCACTGGAATTTCTTTCACTCAAACTCTAAACCTTGCCTAATATTAACTCTAAACCTAAATATAAACCTTTAATCTATATTATTAGGCCTTAAAGTTAACTAAAACCAAAGCCTAGGCAACACATCCTAACTCTAGTCTTATCTGAACCCTCAATGTAACATTCATTTAAACTATTTAAAATATTACTATGCACAGACCCAAATGTAATGCTATCATCAATCAACAGTCAACTTAATGTCAAATGTAAGTCAGGAGATTTATAGCAATATATTGTTATCTTTCGAGTTCTGCCCAAGGGGGAGGGGTTTTCAGTGCGCATCGCTGGAACACATCGACTTTTTTCTATCAAAGCTGCCATTGGCCCTCGTGCCCTTCACTCAAACAGGACCCTTCCGCTTCCTGTTTGTATAAAAGGTGACGTCTGCACAAAGACTTCCTCTTTTTGCCCTTTGCCTTGGTTCTTCAAGACGTGTAAGAGAGCCTTCTGTGTTTGTCCAAACCAGAAATCTGCATTTTTCGGTTGGCTGGCAGTACTTACTGTGCTTTCCGATTCGCTACAGTTGTGTGTTGTTGTGCTATTTTAATTTTATTTAAATTAGCCACGCTGTTTTGTTCCGTCTGCGCCGTGGAAGTCCATTGGTGCCTCGGTTCATCTCGGCTTTCACACGACTACTAGTCGTTTAATATTAATATTATTATTATTATTATTCTGGCTAGTTCGCAGTGTTGGCTTTTGTCCACAGAGCTTTTTCCTCCACAGCGAGAGCATACGCAGCGGCAGTAGGCCACGCGGCCTAAGCCTCGGTCTGTCGTAAGAGACCTCGCCCGCGAGAGGGACTCCTCCGCCGGCTTGCGCCCACACTACACCCAATGGCTGCACCTGTAGGAGGTCTCACTCTTCCAGTTTACTGAACTGAGCTCTGCTGCGCTCACTCATTCGTGCAGTGGTTCTGGTGTGTTAATCCCCGCTTCAGCTGGTGGCTTTTGTACCATGAGCTGCTCTCAACACCAGGATGTACCAGATCTGCGCACTACTGGCTGCGCAGGCGGCCCAAGCGTCCCCCCCTCCTCCTCCTCCTCCTCCTCCCTACAGTTCCAGACCTGTCCACCCCCCTTCAGAGGCATGGTGTGGACACGAGTGAGGGACCCATTGCAGTGTGTGGCACTTCGCTCCCTCGGGTCAGCACGAGGGATTCTATTCCCCATACTTCCTTGTGCCGGAAGTATGGGGAATATGTGCCATTCCTTGATGACGGTTTCCACCCCATCTTGGATTTGAGGTACCTGAATCGCTGCCTCAAGGTGTTGTGTTTCAAGATGCTCACACTGCGTGCCATGTCTCAGGCTATCAAGCCTGGAGACTGGTTCACCTTGGTGGATTTGAAAGATGCCTACTTTCACATCGCCATCGCACAGGCGCACAGGAAGTTTCTCCGCTTCACCTTCGAAGGCCAAGCGTTCAAGTTCGCTGTTCTCTCATTCGACCTGTCTCTAGCCCCTCGCACTTTCTCCAAGTGCATTGACGCAGTGCTGGCCCCCTGGTTCAGAGCCACACGAGCCTGATCCTCAGCCACATCTCCAAGTTGGGCCTTCAGGTCAACAGAGAGAAGAGCTGTCTTGTGCCAACTCAGCGTGGACAGCATGGCAATGGAATCGAGGTGCAGTCCGAGGAACTGCACCTCAATTCCATTGCCATGCTGTCCACGCTGGTGCCAGAGAGAGTTGCCTCCATACGCGCGTGTCTCTCCCTCTTCCGGTTGAGAGCACGCGCCAGGTGTCCCTTTGCCAGAGGCTGCTGCTCCCCCTCGGCCACCTTCATATAAGGCCTCTGCAGTGGTGGTTCGGGTCCCATGGGGTCCCATGGGATGCATCCTTGCCGTGACAGAGCACGTCAAGTGACAATCACTCAAGCGTGCTGGAAGGCGTTCCGTTGGTGGCGGAGCACAGAAGTCATGTTTTAGTGCGGACAGACAACACAGCAGTGGTTGCCTAAATCAACAGGCAGGGAGGTTTCCGGTCGCACACACTATATTGACTAGTGCATCATCTGCTTCTATGCACGCAGCCTCAGCTGCGCTCCATCTGAGCAGCCCAACTCCCGGGCATCTCCAACACAGTGGCGGACCTCCTCTGTCGGGGAGGCCCCCCCGGTGTCGGAATGGCGCCTCCACCCGCTGGTGATTCAGCAGCTTTGGAGCCGAGGTGGATCTCTTTGCTTCAGCAGAGTCCACACATTGTCCCCTATGGTTCTCCGTTCGGGATCAGTCAGGGACCCTGGGAATCGACGCACTAGCCCACACGTGGCCGTGCTGTCTCATCTATACATTCCCACCGTTCCCTCTTCTCCCAGTGGTTCTGGAGAAGGTCAGGCAGGAACGAGTGACAGTTCTGCTGGTAGAGCCGCGCGGGTCCCGCAGACTGTGGTTTCCGGACCTGGTCTCCCTCTTGGTCGGAGAGCCTTGGCAGCTTCCCCTGTGGGCGGACTTGCTGTCTCAGGTGCAGGGCACACTGTGGCATCCCAACCCAGGCCTGCTCCAGCTCTGGACATGGCCCCTGAGCGGGATCGCCTGATGGCTTGGGGTCTGTCAGACGCAGTAGTGGCTACTATTCAGTCAGCGAGAGCTCTCTCTATGAGGTTGCAATACTCCTACCACTGGCGGACTTTTCAAACTTGGTGTCAGGAGAAGTCTCATGACCCAGTTAATTGCCATATAGGTGTCATTCTGCAATTCCTGCAGGAGCTATTGGACCAGGGCAAGTCCCCGTCCACACTCAAGGTTTATTTGGCCGCCATCTACTCATTTGATGTCTGGACTGATGGCAAGCCTCCGGTCCCTAATTTGTTAGCGGTGCAATTTCTGCACACTGGCTAAGGCCTACCCGCGCTCCTTCTCTGCCCACATGGTACCTTGATGTAGTGCTGGACGCGCTTTCCAAGGCCCCATTTGAGCCCTTGCAGTCAGTCGACTTAAAATTTGCGTCACTGAAGATGGCGTTTTTGTTGGCAATCATGTCAGCAAAACGTGTGATCGAGTTACATGCCCTGTCTGTACACCCTGCGTGTGTCTGTTTTGCGGGAGATGGTTCCAGGGTTATGCTTTGGCCTAATCCTGTGTTCCTCCCGAAAGTGCTGTCTCCTTTCCATATCAACAGGCCGATTGAGTTGATGGCTTTCCATCCTCCTCCCTTCTCTTCGGAGGAGGACAGTAGGCTACACCTATTGTGCCCTGTGCAGGCTCTCAGGTGCTATTTTGAGCGCACCAAGGACATTCAGCACTCAGACCAATTGTTTGTGTCCTACAGAGCACGGACACGGGGCCAGGCGCTTTCAAAGCAGCGCCTCTCGCACTGGATTGTGGACACCATTACCGCGGCTTACGAGTCAACTGGAGCCCTGGTCCCTGAATACCTGGTGGCCCACTCGACTCGAGGTGTAGCCACGTCGTGCGCCCTTTGTCAAGGCGCCCCACTGGCAGACATCTGTGTTTTCTCTTGTGCACCGCTGTGTATATAGTTCATTTATTGACATCAGTAGAGCATCTGTTGCCGCTAGCTGCTGGTCGGCAGTGTATAACTTGCACCTGTGTCCTGCATGTTGTGCACGAGCTGGCTCCTGCACCCCGCAGTGTATATAGTTATTTGGAATAGACAGTTGAGCTTGTCTGCTCCTTATTAAGTTGAGCGTGGACAACTGCTCCTGTTGTTAGCGAGGGCACATGTGCTTCGCTATGTATATAATTGCCAGCAGTCTGTGGCCCTGCCCTAGCTATGCTAGATGTGCTGGAGGCCACTGCTGCTGTGTCCAGCGGAATGCACTTGAGTTGGTTCTTGTTGGTCCGCTGTGTATATAGTTCCATTATAAATAATTGAACTATCCAGCAGTGGCTATCTAGTCTGGTTAGCCCACTGTATGTTGAGCATGGGGTGCGAGACTGCACCCTGAGCTTATATGGTGTGGTCTTGGTATTGGCCCCACTCCTAGCCCTGCTAGTAGAGCAGGAGGCCGCTATTACTAGGCTTTCCGGTAGGCACAAGGTTCTTGTTGCCTGTGGATACACCATTGCTTATTTCTTCCCAGTTCAGCGTGACTGCGGTCTTCAGGTCTGGGCAGCCCATCATAGAGTTGGAACGGCTCCTAGTAGGTACGCCTCGGGGCAGGCTCTCTTACCAGCTCGCTGCCTCCTCCCTTGCGATAGTTTGGTTATACTGTAACCCCTCCCCCCAAGGGTTGCAAGGTCGCACGGGAGTTCTAGCTCCCGGCTAAAAGAGGAAGTCTTTGGGCAGACATCACCTTTTATACAAACAGGAAGCAGAAGGGTCCTGTTTGAGTGATGGGCACAAGGGCCAATGGCAGCTTTGATAGACAAAAGTCTTCAATGTGTTCCAGTGCTTCTTTTCTCAGATAACCACGGTTGCATACACAACCTATCGATATAAGCAGGAATCTTGCCAAACACTAATGCACACTGACTACTTTGTTGATAGTGGATACAGTTTGAGAACTTCAGTGTTCTTGACCCAGTAGTAGTAGACACAGTAGTTTTGTGTTTTTCAGGGAGTATATTTAGTCACTGCACCTTATCTGGCCCCCCTTAATGTATACTAGGAGAAATCAGCTGTCAAGAAGAATGTTTATGTTAAACCATAAAAATCCCACATCTTTGGAGCTGAGCAGTGGATATGCCAGGGACTTAATTAAATATTTCATTACTTGTAATCATTTTGTGATTCTTGTTATTTGAAATTGACTGCATAATCATATCTGAAGGAAATGGAATGTCATTTTTACTTGTAATAACAAAATAAAAGAAATAGAAGAAAAGGAAAGACCTCTCTCTTATTTATTTTTTATTTTGTCCGGATTTAAAAAAAATACCAAATCGTTCCCTGCCTATTTGTTTTTTCAATGCAGTAATAGATTCACATAGGATTGTTATATGGTAATTATAGAAAATAAATTAGATTGTTTCAGTATAAAAATCCAAATAGCGCTTGGTTGTCTGCACTGAAGTTCCTCGTTTATCACATTTTAACCAGACAAATTGTTTGTTTATTTGGTGGGGTTTTTGCCTACTGGGTAAGCACTTTAGTACAGCACTCAAGTAAACTTTAACTTTGAGGCTCTTGGCTTAGGTAGGATGTATAACTAATTTTGTTTAGTAATAAATATATAGAAATGCAGTGATGTGTTGAAAAATAGATTTTTTTACATCAGATTCATGTGAAAACTGATTTTGGGATCTGTATTTAATCCTCCATTATGTCATAAGATTATTAAATTTTCTCAAGATATCAATATTACAATTCTGTTCAAGATAGCAGAATACTAATACTGATATGCCAAGATATATGCATTTTCAAAAAAAGTCAATATATGTGTAAATACACCAGTCACACGCTTCATTTGAAACAATATTATTCAATGATTCGTATGGCTTAATATTGTCCATTTTGTTGAATACTGATTTAGCTGAGAGAAAACTGTATATATAAAGGTTACAGCATTGAAAGGGAAATTGATAAAACAATAAAGAATGTGAGCATGCATATTGCTTTTTCTTCCAAATATGTCTAACAAGATGGGCAAAAGTTTTTGAAAATATTTTGTTTATATTAAAGCCGAGAGATTATCTTCCAAACAACTAAGTCTTAATTAAAATGCACAGAAACGAGTTAATTGCAAAATGGGTTTAAAGTGTTTTCACTGCATAATCTGATAAGCCTTTACCACAGTCAGCTATTTTGTTGTTTTATCAAAAATCAAAGCAGCGGCTACACTATTAAATACAAAATCATAAATAAAGAAGATCAAGCTGCTGCAAGACCTGCTTAATAAATATGAATCTGAAAAAAACTGCACTTAAATTAACCTACATTTCTCAGTAAAATAAATATACATATATAAATAAATCATATTTTTCCCCAAGTGTGTTGATTATCATAAATAAAACTTAATTTGAACAAAATAATAAAAGGACTTCAATATATTTCACTTCAGTGCTATTTTACAGTATTCTGGTACAATGTACTTTCACCCTGGATGTGTTATCCAAAGGAATGTCATTGTGTTTGCAGTGTCCCTTAAGACAGGAAATGACTTAACATATGACTCAACACACACCCAAGAGGTGTGTTAAGTGCAGTGTACATAGTGTAGTCAGTTGTACTCCCTTTTACAAGTTGTGCTGACTAAATAAATGCACTCTTGCAAATCAGCTTTTTGCTCTAAACCTTGGTCGGGGACTCTCAATATGGAAGAATGGATTAAACTGCCTTAGCACTCTAATACCATGTAGTGCAGTTTGGATGGGAGTCTTACTATAACAGATGTTCTACAGTTCAGCTTTAGCAAACACTGCAATTTGTCTGGCATGTTAAAAATTACCCACAGTGCAATGATTTATATTTATTTTACAAATAAATCATAAACCTGCCCCCACAGTCTCAAACACCAGGCTAGTGAGCTTTGTATTCTTCACCCCATCACATAGTTACACAATATATCCAAATCTGGACATACTTTACAACAGGAAATGTTAACAAAACAATTCATTTGATCCCTGCAATTAATTATAGTGTGAAATAGTAGATTATTTTGTATGATATACTGACTATATACTATCATGCAATTTGAAAGCTTCAGATTAATCTAGTTGACTGGCATGCTATAATTATTTGTGTTTTTTAGCAGTATTAAGAGATGCTCTTGAGAAATATACCCATTACTGCCATCTACTGCTACAGCCCTTTAAATAAAAACTTGTACGAATTGCTGAACACTTACACTGCTGTACATTTCCATCTACCCAGCAAGTTTCCAGTACACCCTTCAATATCTCTATCACTTGCATAGATAAAAAGAGGGATGCTAGAAATCTGATACTTTAGACATTTAGATCACTGGCATGTGGTTCTATACAAAGCAAGTAGCTCTCGTGGTGTTAAGGAATTTCAGAACCTAGTGACAGCAAGTTGTAATGTAGGCTCAGACCATTTCAGTTTAGGTGTAGCACTAAAGGAGAATTCAAGATGATCTCAGCAAGGAGATGACTTAATTAACTGCTTATTTGTAGAGTGTTTTTACATCAAACCCCAGGTAAAAGCTTTACAGGATGTATTGCCCTCCCAACACTAAATTCTCACTTTCATGCTGAGCATTGCTAAACATTAAATTATATATAATAGTGAAGGGAATTATTTGATTATAGATAGAAACTGGGGACCCAGTAAGAGAAATACACTAAGCTTTGCTCCAGCAGCAATGTTCCCAGTTTCTTTTCTCTTTTCTTTTTTTTAAACAGAGAAAGTAAACCTGCTAATGCTGCAATATTTGTCTAAGTAACTTGGATATATGCAAGATCATTCACTTAATATTTTAAGATGCATGTATCTAGTTCTGGAAATTCAGCATGTTCACAATTCCCTGGTGCAATGCTTATTAAACTGAGTCCTTAGGCCATCTTGTCTCCTTGTCTTTGGGTCCAGATCACCAACCCATATCAAAAATAATATGATCTAATGATACAGGCTGCAATTTACATTATTTGTAAAATGTGGTTCAGCTTAACATTTATTATAGTAAAGCATAATAAACTTTTAACACTTTAGCAGTGATCCCAATTAGGTTGCCATCCAGTCCCTCGCTTATATAATTACAGTAATCTGAATGACATTTTATCAGCTTTAACCCATGCAATGTCTTTCACTCCCCAGCTCAATCTCTAAGCTTTACATCTTCCTATGAGCTTCAAAAACTCAATCACACTTTCCAGTTCCTTGCAGTTAATTAGACAAGAAAGCTTCACCGTCTGTAACCCCAACACCTAGACCATACTGGCTCATGTATTACTAATGTACACTTTTTATTTTTCTTCCTCAGAGGAATTTGTTGATGATAGTCTTTAGATTTCCACTTCAAAGTAATACTTTCTACTCTCTCTCAACATTTATCTGTAATGTACGATAAGAATTGCTGATCTCATTTATGCTCTCTTTTCCTTTACCGTGGTATCCTGTTTGGGAGTCTCAGAGGGAGATTTCAGTGATGACCTGCACTTTGTTGCTCAGAGGAATGAGGATTGAGCGCCTCAGCTGTCAGAAAGCTCTGCGCTGCAAACTTGCATATCATTTTCAGTTGTGTGCTTGACAAAATGTCAGTTTGAGTGTTTGGACGACTAGTTGTGTACCTCTGCTACTAGCCCGGCAGATCGGACATTGACGAGGAAGGTAATGTCTTTCAGATGGGCAAGGTTTATAGTTCAGTGGTTCAATACATTCTCTGAGGAGCTTCTTAGAACCACGACTTTGCTTTTGTATTTCAAAGTAATTAACTGAGTTTTTAACATCTGGTGCTTCCTCTTAATGAAAGCCTTTGAGTCTGGTGCGAAAAACATGTGAAAACTGGTTTGCGTCAGAATGTACCTGTAACCCTAGCATGAACTCATTCTCTTATTAATCTATAGGCCGCTGTCAAGTGTCATTTTTCCAATGTAATTTGGTGGTTGACATTTTGTGGTAGCTAGAGATTGCCCTACTTTTTTTCAGTGGCAAATGTATCTATAGGAGACATTACAGGCTGGTATCACAGACCTAAATTAGCACTAGTCATAAGTCTTCTAAAAGTTTAATATCAGACTACGGTTTTCTGAAATGAGCTAAAACCTTTTAAGACCCAATTAAAGGATGACAAACTAATTTCACTTCTCATTTTTGTGGTAACCATGATGGCAGAGATGTCACTACAATCTTCCCATTTTCAAGAACAAAAAAGAAACTGGAAAAAATGTAATCTTGAGTGTTGAATTCTGAAAGTGCCCAAGAATATGGTGACTAATCAAGTTAGATATGGCTATAAGTAACCTTACCATTACAAAAATATCTATGTATTTTTAATTGACGTATTAAGTATAAAAAAAGTCTTGGATTTTTGATAATAACTTATACTGTTTATAATGTTTACTTATTAATGAATTCAGATTAGAACCCATCTAAGGGTTTGCTTGGCCAGTCGTTCTCTCTGCATACATTTTAATGAGCAATGCAAATAGCCATTGCATTGAACAGTCTCTAACTCCCTCCACTATTTCCCCTCTCCCATCAGAAGGCCACCACACTTCATTAACCTCCATACTTTTTACATCCTTGGTGTGCTGCTACCACATCTTTCATTGCTTTGAACTTTTCCAAAAATGTGCTGCTTCGTATGAGAATGCATATTTAATGAGAACCCGTTCATTTTCTCCTGGTGGATCAAAACGAGATGCAAGTTTCTTTTCCCCTTCAAACACCTGAACAGAGCACGTGACATCAAAAGAATCATAAATATGCTTGAGGTGGAAGGAACCATGCAGTTTCTCAGCCTAATCAATGACTAAGCCTCTCATTGTCTCTCGCTTGCTGCATCACACTTCTGTGGGCTTCATTCCCACTTCTGGTTATCAGAACACAGTGGCAAATGCCAAAATGTTGCACTGTGGAAACCACTCATCTTGTTTATCAGCTGAAATCCGAGCATTTCATATCCTCTTGTTAGCTTACAAAATAAATAAGGAGGGGAGGTGGTTTGGATATGCATGAGAACCAAAAGTACAGCTATGTGTTTTCCAGTATCCCAATGAGTGACACTAAGACTTTGAATGAAGCTGCTTGGATAAATAAGATCCCTAATGTGAGGATGATGCAACCGCTTGGAAGAGAGAAATCTGGACGTACAAAATTAACACTGACACTGGATGCATATCACATAGCAACACCTATTGGCCCAATACAGCTTATTCGCTTTTTACAGCAGGGTCCTATCCATCACCCAGTCTTAAGTAAAACAGAAACTCTGGTATCAACAAATACAAGGAAAAGTAAAGATTGAAGATGGGGAAAGTAGGTGAATACAGGAGAGTACGAATTCCCTAATACTCTGAGAACAAATGGATCTACAACATATACCTAACCACCAGCCATGGGGATTTTTCAGATAAGCTGCAGTACATCCAGGAGAAAGAACTTATTATTAAGGCAGGTATTATAAAACACACACAGTTATATCTGAAAGTATTCAAAACCTTTGAATCATGTGTGGTCTAATCAGTTGAATAAAACACTACTCATTTATCAAAGGTATTACTTAACATTGATTCAGCCAAGAGAAAACTGTAAAGATTTCAGTTAACTGCAATAACATAAGACATGCCATAGAAATCAATGATACATAAGTATTTAATTAAAAATATTTATTAAACTAAATGAATCACCTAATAACCTTGTTTTAAACTAAGGGTGAGGATATTTTCAACTATAAATCCATGTTTATGTAGAATAATAGTTACCTTTTTGTTTTGATATATACATACATACACACACACAGGTGCAAAATCAGCTGTGAAATGCAAGACATTTAAATTGACATACCTCCTAGTCTCTGCACTGTCTCATCAAATGTAGCTCAATTTATCCACAAGATATAAATTGTAATATTTTGCATCTGAGAAAAAACATTCAGTAATATAAGCTGAAGCATTATTATGCTGTATTACACCCATTAATTTCCATAGAGCTGCAAGCAATAATGTGCTTTTGGAAATAATAATATTAACAATACATTATTATTATTATTATTATTATTATTATTATTATTATTATTATTATTATAAGCAAAATTCAAATAATAATGATATACAAAATATCTTCTGCATGAGGGATGTGAAGTTCTCACATTACTGTATATATATATATACACATAAAACAAAATGTATGAAAATTATATTTTGTTATGACAAATAGTCCAGTACCTTCTGAATAGCTCTTTATCTCCCCATGTCACTTCTAAAAATAACAAAAATCAATTTTGTTTCAAGTCTCTTGATGTTTTACATTATGTATTTATGTATTTATTCATTCATTCATCTACGTTTACATACTTATACATTCAATGCTATTTGGTTTAGATAGGCAATAGTCTTGGAAATGTTATGAGACTCCTAGCTTTGTGCAAATGTTGCAAGCAGGAGTAATCACTTATAAGTGTTTGAATCCAGGAGGTTCTATGACAGAAAGTGCAGTGGAAATCGCTACAGTGTTTTAGACTAATGATGGAGAAGGTCTTAACCTTAAATCATGTCTGAGACAGTCAGTCCTTGCAGGATATATTTTAAGTCCACAGTGTGGTGAGTCATGTTTGATGTTTTCCTATCGATATTTGCCAAGAGTGAAAAATAACCATAATGCTTTTGCTTAAGCTTTCACGGTGAGCATACTGAATTGCATGACATGACAAAAATGAATCCGACAAACATATCTGTGTTCAGAACAAATGGCAAGTTCAAAATGCAGAGTGAAAATTTCACATGCTGTTGACATGCTGTTTGAGAGTTTAAAATGTCAATATGCCGCATTTTTTTTGTGGCAGGATTACACGTGGGTGTCTCTTTATTATATGAGCTGGCTTGTTCCTGATTGACATTTAGAAGAGTTTAAGTGAGGTTACAAATTAGAAGGAGTTATTAAATCCCTTCCGGTTGTCCATTTATTAGTAGCCAATTAATTCAAACACCTCACCTGACCTTTTTGTTAGAGATGCCAAAGGCAGAGAAGCACGGTGTATAAAATGACATAATGCAAAAAATATCATAATAAATTAAAATAAATCACTCTTTATAGTCTGTTATTTGGCTTTTCCTATAGAAAATATATATATATTTTCTGAAAATTCTCATAATTTCAATGAATCTGTTGTTGACAATAGAGCATGTTGATGTCAACTGTGTACTTACAAAACGTTTCGCTGCAGAGAATTAAAAGCGTGTATGGTATACTATACATTTCATACATTTACTATACTATACATTTTATATAGTACCTGGACCCTACATGTCAAAAGGATACCGACATCACAGCTGATGCAAGGAACCAAATAACGATGCATGCTTAGAATAACAAGCAGAGGCAGAAAGTTCAAGTGAAGAAACTTAAAGGGTAATGGGTTGGATACATACAGAACATATAATGGATCATTGTTGTACCAAGGAAATACTAGATGGGATCCCAAGAGAGAAATAATTACCAAGTAAAAAAAACTAATGTTAAATGGCAATGTGAAATCAGGAAGGAGCAAACTGAATTAATCATGTTAAGCCCTTAATCTAGCAATGAACAGACAAGGGCTTAAAATGCTGATGATGGTTCATAAAGCAGGATAGCATAAAATGTTATCCTGTTAAATGTCATTTCTTATCAATTCCTACAGTAGGAACCAAACTTCATTACACCATTGCTCTTTGATTTCCTTTTAACCATATGCCACTGAAGTTACTCACAGTGGAAAAATAAATATTGAAGAAGGACCAGATCATGATCCAGATCCGCAGTGTGGAGCTGTAACAATCCATGGAACAGACAGCAGGAGCTGGGTGTTAGCACTGCCACAGCATGTAAAGCCTAGATGGTGTCCCTCTCAGCATTCAAAGTTGCACTCCATCCGCACTTCAGTGAGATTTCCATTTACCTGTGGCACTATTCTTGACTGCAAATTGTAAATGGGCTCAGATCCTGATCGTTGAAAGCATTGGACTTATATTCAAATTGTTAAATATCTGTCCTAGATAGCCAGTCTCTTGACTCAAAAATGCCTGTCTCGGTCAAGTTTAAGATGTGACGATGCCCTATTCCCCCTCAAACGAAGCAAAGAGGCTTGGTTCCTCGCACCTGCAAGTCAAAATCTACAGTGTACCACATTATGGCATGACGGTTGTTCAGTTCAGAAACTAGTATAATATCACAGCTAGCCAGGTCTCCCTAAATGTTCTTGGGTGTTGGCTTGATTTAGAGCCAGACAGGTGTAAGGAGGGTTTTTTGCACACATACAGTGGTGGTTTGTTGCCAAAAGATGATTATTATTTAAGCAATAAGGAGAGACATTTTCTGAATCTGTTTTGGGAAGGGGGATTCATTTGATCACATTAATTGATTGATTGTGTAAGAGCAGGCACAAGCTACAATCCATTCCATGCATGTTATTCTGCAACTGCAATTGATTGTCAAGGAAAGTTATAGTTGGGCACATAGTGTAACAAAAGGAATGTCAAAGAAGGCTTTGTATGGGCTTTGCCTCGCTGTACCTTATGTTCTTACATGCTGTGACATACATTATTTAATCACTAATGACATATATTTAAACAGATTTGCCTTAATTCCATTTATTTTTATAGGTTTGATTCCTACACAGAGATGCTTCATTCGTAGGCTTAAAAAAAAATAAACTTTGAGTCTGTAAAAAAATCAAAGGGCAGTAAATTTCTTCAAGGAAGAATACAACTTCTAAAAAATAAAAAAAAATCAGTCTGAAGCCTCTTACAACTAATGAGAATGGTGTGAATAAAATGGCATAAATAATAAAGACACGTTATGCAACAGAGTTCTTGTGCACTGTGCACAGCTACTGCTACTGCTGAACTGCTAAATGTTTTTTTTTTCAATGCAGTGCTTCCAATCAATTAGGAAGCCTTGTTCCCCAGCTCAAACAGTCATTAACATAATCTTGAATGATAATAGTGTTTGGAAATAGAAGGGGGGCAATCAATTACATTTCCCAAACGACACTGCTTGACCACATGACCTGTGTCCATATGCGTATGACGTGCAGATTTCCTGGTCACTGGATCCCTGGGACAGGGTTATGTGGGGCCGATGAGGATTTCTGAGCAGTGTATGAGGTTTCTGAGAGTAACCAGGCACAGCCAGCATGCATGTGGGTTGTGTGTGTGTGTGTGTGTGTGTGCGCGAGGGTGTGGGGGGGGGGATGAAAAATGGTGGGTGAGAAATGGGCTCAGCAATCTGTTAGATGGAGCTCAGGCAGATGGAGCACAAGCCTAAGGTATGGAGCACTCTGCTGGAGATTGCTTATGCTGGTGTTGGCTAAGGGCGCATAGCAGACAGTCTTCCTTCTTCCACAGAAAATCAGGTGGTCCAGCAGCCTGCACAGAAGGGTTGATAGAGCCAGAGCAAGACACTGCACATAAGTGGCCTAGATGGCTGCCTTAAAAGGTGTCTTCCAAACATAAAGAATGAGAGGTGCCCCCTAGTGTGCTGTGAAAGCAATTAATATTTTAAATAGCCCCTACAAAGTCAAATGTGAAATAATTATGGATTGCTTAAGTAAACCTAACAGATTTCATAGCAAAGGTTTCCAAAGTGTTGACAACCTAGAAAGATTTTATGTATAAGCAGCATATGCAGACACACACACACACACACAACAAGACCTGCCTTTTTTCTATCCCTAAACAGATGTTGCAACTTTTAAAAGTTAACTTAGCCTTGTCACACTTCAATTCATATGCATTGTTTATTTTCTACAGGATTCAATAAAACTCATATGTCAGTGTTTATTGAAGAAATGCAAACATTTAACTTTCATTTTAGATTCAGTTGATGGTGCAGGACAACAACTGTTATACTCATATATTATTTAAATTATTGCTGCATTTCATGTGGGGTTAAAGAGGAGTACAACTTACCTTTAGTATAATTATGTGTATTTATCCTAACTAATTTGAACTAAAATCTAATCTGGTATACAGCATTGTCAGAATAAAGTTTTTCATGCCATACAAAAAAAAAGAAAGACAAAAGTCCCTGACAGGTATAGATTTCTCAGATCATCTCTGGCAAATGTTCACCTCTTTAATGTGTGAAATTTATCCTATGGGATCAACAGCAAAAGAGGCTTATCTACTAAATTATCTGTCTTTATTTATCTTGACATGTCTGCTGTGTGTTGATTTCTCATCGGATGGTCTGGCATAATAATCAGTCTTTCTCTTTGTGAATGCGTGTTGTTTAATGGTTTTGGAGATCAGTATAGAACTTTCCTGGCCCCCTATACAGGAAATATATGACTGTTGTTATTTTCGGATATCTGGTTTTTGCTTCTTTCAATCGTTGTCAAGCGTTAATGGCAAAAGAAAATGAAAAGTATGGTAGTTCAGCTCAGTAAACCCCACCTTCCTTTTAAGAATGATGAAAGCATAGCCAAAAGAATTGCGCTATCCAGATACTTATTTCAATGCTAGCTGACACATGGTTTAACCAATAATTGCCTTCTGCAGTGTCATTTCAATACATTTAAAAACCATATCCATAATCAAATTAATTAATTGTATTAATTACCAATGCACTTACACAACATTTAATTTGTCTACATTTATCAGAACTCTCGTTATACATTTTAGGTTGTTCTTGCAATTGTGAAGGAACATATATTTATAATAGGACTCCAGACTCGTCATTATTTTGTGTAAACCCAGGTGTGATTCATTTGTGACCTGATTCTCCTACAGTATAGATGGGCCTTTAAAAGGTGTATAAATGCTAACTCTGCAACTGTGTGAACTCCGAAACCACACAATATTTCCCACTGCGGGCCAAAGCACTGTGCTATAAGTATATAGAGGATAATTTACATCCTAAAGCACACCTTACCCATGGAAAGATTTATGACTGCTCCAAAGCTGTGCAGTCTTCAAAAGGAAAAAAAATCAGCAAATATTATGCTCAGTGAAACTGTCATTATTTTAAGCATGTCTGTGAAAGAGGAAAAATACAAAAAGCAAATCCAGCTGACCAAAATAAAGGAATTCATACTATAAGCACTTCAGGGCTGAAAGAGCAGAGACAGATATTAAATCAACAATAAATAAAATGGAATGAATCAACACAGTAGGATCCTACTTAGCGTACAGTGGGGCTGAAAAAAAAAATGCCTACCTCAAATCTTATTTCAAAGGCTTCATAACTTACATTGTAATTGTCTAAAATATCTTACTGTAATCCTGGTAACCTTGAAAAGATCTAACAGGAATATTCATAATAACAAGAAGAAAACAGGAAAACATAGAGATGCACTTCACACATTTTAGAGCAATGCAACCATCTAAAACCCTAACCTAAACAAGTACAAATTGACTTGTAGTGATTGACTTTGATAGTAGGTGTTGTGTTAAATTATTGATAACAACTGAATAATATGTGAGTATCATGCAGTGCACGTGTGTTTCAGTCCACTTTTTTTCAGCAAACAAAAAGTGGTGAAACTTTAGCCAGGAATGTAATAGGCCTGACCTAGAACTGACCTACTCGTTAAACAAATTTAAAAGGTTTAAGACAGTAATTACACATAAATACTCTGCCTGCCCGCTCTGTTATCTCCAACACTACCATGGCACATGCAAACGCAGCATAAATGCCATGCAGGTCCAATTAAAGACAATTAGGGATAACCTGAGGTCCATAATGCATATCTAATCAGCTACTCATCATACCCAGGTCTGAGAATAGAAGAAACAAAACGTGTGATCTTTTAAAACCAGAATAACTTTCAATTTGGCTTTCAGATTCAACTCCAAAGAAAGGAGTCACACGTCCAGTGAGGCATCTCTGAGCAAGAGTGAGAAGTAGGATGATACCATATTTTTTGTTCTGTTATCGTGCTGTAGCATAGTGCCCCGCAACTGCAGACAAAATTGTAATCTTTGCCTGATGTTAACCCTGGCAACTGCCTCACAGATGGAATACTATTGAAACAATGTTAGAATTAGGCTAATGCAAGTCTTAGCAGGATCCATATTTGTCTCTCCAGGTCAAAAGTGGCATTAAACATATATTCACTTTTCATTGGCTGATTTACTTGGGCACTACTTAAAAAATAAAAGTCCTCAATAACTTGAAAATTAAAACCAAAAACTATAAAAGCACCTTGTATCAATAAAGAATAGTTTCTTTTGTTAAATCGTTTTTTTTTAACATGACTGTTAAAAATATTGAATCTACAGGGAACATAAATAACTTGTGGTTAAAGTGATTTGGAGTGGCTTACAGCTGTAAAGATCAATTAGTATACTTTGTAGAACGAGGCAGATTTCGACCTTTTCCCCCAATATAAGGTGGATTGCAGTAGAACAGCCATTTACAAAATGAAGAGATTTAGTGCTAATGTTAGAAAAACACCTGTAAAAGTACCAAATATTCAACAAGAAAGTGAAAGCGGGAGGTTTTTCCTGAAATTGGCAGGGTGTGTGTAGATAATGCACAAATGTATATTTTCCCTCTCTGAAAGAAAATCTTCCTTGTCATGAAATTTTAAAATAAATGCTGCGCCTTGCCATGCTTTCACACTTAGGCACTGGTGAATTTTCCATTCAATTTTTCTGCTGTCTGAATTTACATATAGAAGAATTTCTTGCCTTCTTTCCACTGAAATACTCAATAATATATTTTGACAATGTACAGTGAAAAATGTATATATTTCACACACTATACACTATGCAGCTTTTTCTTTCTTTCTTTTTAACCTATAGTCAGCTTGGAAATGTATGAATTGATTGTTAGCACTGAGTACCAGGGGATGATTTTTGTTTTTGCCCCTGCAAGGAGGCACGCTAAGTTGTAAATGTCACATGAACACAGAAATCGTTGCAGAATGACCCATTAATAAATATTCCTGTTGCCAGAGAGCCGAAGAAGTGCTCAGCAGGGATTTTCACCCTAGGCTGAACAGCACGTGTCACTGGGCTTCCATTGTTGGCTTATTCAGTTATTGCAGGGACAACGTACCCAGTGGCAGAAATAATTTCCTATGGCAATTGTTTAGGATAAACCTATTGGAATGTACATTTGGGTTATGGGTACTGTAAATTTAGTATCAGTTACTGAGAATGTATACATTTCTGGGTTATTGTTTTGATGATCAAAACATATTTTCCATAGTTTCATATGACTTCCCTTTCTTTAATTGAAACAGTCTATGTGTAAGTGTTCTTTTACTTTTTATTTCCCTGCACTAAAAGTCAAAATGGAACAAACAGATTTTGTAAATGGCCTGTGTATACAGTACAGTACATTGCTTGATGCCCCCTAAGAAGACAAAACACAAATTAACAACAGAAATTGTGAAATTGAACTGCACCGTCTTAACAAGATCTGTGACTAATATGTATTTCTTCATAATTTCTCTTAAAAACATTTACAGGAGGAGGAGGATACAAGACAGATTGCACAGCACAGAATGAGATTAAGAAGCAACTCAAGTAATATGTCATTTTGAATCACGACACATAGTGGATGGTCATTCCAGAAAGCAGGTTTATTTAGCAGTGTTTTTAGGGAGTTATAAAAACTTCTGGGCCCGTAAAGAGTAGTGTCACCCCACCAAAAGGAGGGCCAAGTCTCTAAATTCCTGTCTGTTAAAACAAAACCACCTTGGAAGGAACTGCAAGCAATGAAATTCACCCTGACATGTTGGTAGAATACATTAAACAGTCAGTTATAGTTTTTTTTTAAGAGAAAGGGTAACATACTACATGTCTGTACCACCGTATTTGGATTCTGATAAGACTGAAAGCATTCAAGTTTCCTACAGAATCATAAATAAAGAAACAGTGTGCCAATTCTTAAGAATATCAATTGCTTATGAACATATTCCACTCGTTGAGGAGCCAGCCGAGTCCCAAGCTTCTTAAAAAAGGCTCCAGGCATGTGAAATATCATTGGCACAACGCTGACATGGCTTTGACAGACAGAGATGAGAGTTAGAGTCTTGCCAATATCCAAAAATTGGTTCATGGAAATTATTAATCAGTACACAGAAAAGTTTTTATGGCAAACATGTTAATGTAAGTCCAAGTGAATAAATGTAACGCACAGAGCAGGAGAGACGTTTTACAGAGTTTATAATGCTGCAGCTGTTGTTGTGTTTTCCGTCTTTATATATTTGTGTTGTTTATGCCTCATATGTCCCCATTTCATATTCCTGAGTTCTGAACACTAGCGTTGGCTTTAATGTTTTTTTTTCAAATGATGTTTAGGCCAAATGTACCACGAGATACTAGTAGCACTGTTGAGGATCCATTTTGTCCTACATTTTAGAGTTGCAAGGGCTCAGAATGTCTTTATCTTGTAATTTGGAGAGATTTAGATAGCAAGATATCATGGCTGGAGTCCAGGGTGGTTTTGGTCGGAGATTTTAAAGAACTGAAACAGTGACAGATTAATGAGCTATAGCATTCATTCCCAGAGTGCAATCACTATTGGGAAAACAAGATCCATTGTTTTACACTGAAAATCTCTATAATGGTGAAGAAAGCAGGCATGCTATTAATGTTTAGGCAATGAGGAATGATGGGCAAATACAACACCTTGAAAAGACATATCCAATTGATCCATTATGTTTCTAAGATTATATTAATTATAATTTTCAGAGGCTAGGATTTCATTGCTGTTAATAATCACAATGAAAGGTCATGTATTAAAATGCCTTAATATTAAATGTGTTACCTCTGTCACTAATTATTTGTCTTAACTTTCAAACCTGGATGAATTTCTTAATTCCATTAAAAGTGACATGACAGTTAAATCTTCTCAATTCCTGTACACCCACCTGCATATGGGACCAATACAACCCAAACCGACACAGAATACAGATGGCAATGTAAATAGTCACTCAAAAAGGGATCTGTATTGCACTGAACTGTTTACCTGGAGCACATGCTTAATGCTGCCCAACAGATTTTCAGGGCTTAGGATGTGGGCCTGTAATTTCATTACAAGGTTTCTTTCCTTAAAGTGGGCACTGTAATTAACAGCATTATTCACCATTAATCACTGAAGTGGGTTTGCGGTTGTCAAGCTGAGGGCTTGTTAACGTGCTGACAAAAGCATTAACTCAGTTCCACTATGTGCACGGGTGATGTAGGTACATGATTGTGCATGTGAATGTGCTCACGCTTGTTACCGTGTGCGTGCGTATGTAGGAGGAATGACACGGGTAATGCTTAATGCAAAGCTACAAAGTTCATATTCTTCTATTTTGGTTTGTGATTTGCATGCTTTAGTGTTAGGAGAAGAGGTATGGGTTGCTTGCATGTTAATTTGTAAAGGGGGTGTGGATGTGGTAAGATATTCCCATGAAATTAATATGTGTTCACTAAAAAACAACTTGGAAAATGATCGTACAGTATAAGCAAGTAATTAACAGAATCTCTTGCTCGCTCCACGAAGCTTTTAGATTTTGAAGACAAGACTGACTCAAATTTGACTGGAGTCAAATCATCTCTTGGATAAATGTTGTCAGGGATGAAGCCTAATGTTGCAAAGTATTGATACTGAGCATTTAGAAAGCCCTATTGGTTTCACGGAGCCGAAATGGTTAAGAAAAAAATATATTAAAAATCATTTAAAAACTCCAACTTTGCATACCATGATGAGTTTTGCTAAGCTCTCCCTGTGCTGCCTTGCACAATTTAATGAATCAGTAAGACCAGAAGCTTACCATATCTGCTTGAAGAGCCTTCTGCCAATCAGATGCACACTGTCTAATATCTGTAACAGGCTGACAGGTAATTACTTTTTTTCTGTTTATGCAGCATTAGTACTGTCACTATCGCAGTAGCAGGATTTTAATTTACCAGCTAATTTGAGAATTAGAGGGGAAAAGAAATTAAGGACAATAGGAGATTGAAACCATATGTTACGCTAAATGTAAGATTCTCAACTGATAGCCTGGGGGGAGGACAGGAGAGCCAGAAAAGATGCTAGCTCAGCACGTTGACTGGCTACCTTCCATAATCTCATGCTGGGACCAAACAGAATGTTAAGCAATGAATGAAATTATAGCACAGGTGTAATTTCTATTTATATATTTCATGTCTTCGATTTTAAAATAATTCATAGAAATTACATGGCTCTGCTATTAGGCACTGTGAAAATGAATTGTAAGTAGAACGAGCCTTTATTATGAATCTACATCCTCATAATGTTCATAACATGAGAATAAAGTCCTTAAGGCCTTGTTACACAATACAGTTCTCAGGAGACCTTAAAGCAGAACTACCACGATTCCTAAAATCACTCTTTTGGGTCTTTCTGTGTTATTATATTGTATAAGTAAGATTCACACCACTCTTTCAGATTGAGTCAATCACAATGCAACTTTTAAAATGTAAAATTGTAACTTTTATACTTTTACACTTTTTTTTAACTTGCCAAAACATGTCACTTGACACGCAAATGACTATGTCACCCCTGTTTATTGAGGTCGGAGGGCTCGTACCACCCAGCCTTAGCCCCACAACAGGCACAGGTAAGTTTTGACAGTTTATTTTAAACAGCATCCAAGCACGATTTACAAGAAGGCTGTGCCAGGACATGAACATATCAAGCCTTACTAAAATCACCTTTAATAATGTGGGTGAATCACATAAGCAACTTAAAAAAAAACAAAAAAATGTAAAACTTACCAGATACTGGCAGATAACACATTTCAAACATGTCAGCATGTATCTATCTATCTATCTATCTATCTGCAGTGGAGGATCTTGCATTCCATCATTGCCATCAACTCTTTTCTGTCCATCATTAAGCCTGGAGTTACAGACAATTGTCCTTTCTGTTCTCTGAGGGAAACTGTTTTTCACTGCTTTTTTGCTGTGCCAGACTGAGGCCACTGTTTATGCTGATGAAGACATTGATTGAGGGTCTGGGTTTGCCGTTTACTTAGGCAAGCTTTATTTTTGGTTTTAAATACCGAAAGACGAGGCGAAGCATTTTTCAGCTGAGCAATTTTATTTTTGGACAGGCCAAGTTTGCCATTTTAAAAAGCAGGAAGAACAAAGTCAAAGGTTTTATCACTCAAGATCCTGTGCATATTTTTAGACATCTAGTGCGGTCTAAAATCAGGGTAGATTTTCAGTTCTACAGTGCTATGCAAGATTTGGACAGCTTTGAGCTAATGTGGTGTGTAAATACAGTGTTGTGTGAAGTGGAGGGGGGTGTTTTAGTGTTGTTTATATGATGTTTTCATAATGCTTGTTTCATTATTCCAATGTTTTATTGTTGGCCCCATTATGTTAAGTTGCTGTTTTATGTGTTTTTATGTATAAGATTACTGTTTTTACACTTTTGCTTGTAGTGGTTCATGGTATGTGTGTGTGTGTGTTTGGGGGGGGGGGGGGGGGCTGGGGGTGGAGGGCTTTGGGTTTTTTGCTGTGTTAGTGATTTAGTGGATGGGCATACAGTGTTACTGTTTTTTGGATTTGTGAATAAAGTTCATATTAAAACCTATCTATCTATCTATCTATAATGCCCTGCACCTCTCAGGACCCTGGGGGAGGGAATATACCAGCAGAACAGCTGACTGTCTCCCCGCCTGTATAAAACCGGACTACCTGTGTTGGGAAGGCAGGAAGTGAGCCTGAGAGGAGGGTATGCAGGATCAAGAAAGACATTTTTTGTTTTTGGACTCTGTTTATGTACTACATCTTTGGGAACGGAATATGGATTTGGATTGTTGTAGTTTGTCTTGTTTGCGTTTATGATTAGTAAATGTAGAGAGGGACGTTTCATCTGTTTTAGTTTTAGACTTGAATAAGAAGTTAGGGTTTTGTTTGGTTTTTGTATGTCCTTTTGTTTTGGCTCACGTGCACTGTTAAAAATAAATCATCGATTTGCACCATAACCCTGTCTAACTACCTGTTCCTTAAACCCTGCCTGAGGAGCCCCAGCATCGTGTCCAACGGTGCCACTATATATATACACTCACCTAAAGGATTATTAGGAACACCATACTAATACTGTGTTTGACCCCCTTTCGCCTTCAGAACTGCCTTAATTCTACGTGGCATTGATTCAACAAGGTGCTGAAAGCATTCTTTAGAAATGTTGGCCCATATTGATAGGATAGCATCTTGCAGTTGATGGAGATTTGTGGGATGCACATCCAGGGCACGAAGCTCCCGTTCCACCACATCCCAAAGATGCTCTATTGGGTTGAGATCTGGTGACTGTGGGGGCCAGTTTAGTACAGTGAACCCATTGTCATGTTCAAGAAACCAATTTGAAATGATTCGACCTTTGTGACATGGTGCATTATCCTGCTGGAAGTAGCCATCAGAGGGTGGGTACATGGTGGTCATAAAGTGATGGACATGGTCAGAAACAATGCTCAGGTAGGCCGTGGCATTTAAACGATGCCCAATTGGCACTAAGGGGCCTAAAGTGTGCCAAGAAAACATCCCCCACACCATTACACCACCACCACCAGCCTGCACAGTGGTAACAAGGCATGATGGATCCATGTTCTCATTCTGTTTACGCCAAATTCTGACTCTACCATCTGAATGTCTCAACAGAAATCGAGACTCATCAGACCAGGCAACATTTTTCCAGTCTTCAACTGTCCAATTTTGGTGAGCTTGTGCAAATTGTAGCCTCTTTTTCCTATTTGTAGTGGAGATGAGTGGTACCCGGTGGGGTCTTCTGCTGTTGTAGCCCATCCGCCTCAAGGTTGTATGTGTTGTGGCTTCACAAATGCTTTGCTGCATACCTCGGTTGTAACGAGTGGTTATTTCAGTCAAAGTTGCTCTTCTATCAGCTTGAATCAGTCGGCCCATTCTCCTCTGACCTCTAGCATCAACAAGGCATTTTCGCCCACAGGACTGCCGCATACTGGATGTTTTTCCCTTTTCACACCATTCTTTGTAAACCCTAGAAATGGTTGTGCGTGAAAATCCCAGTAACTGAGCAGATTGTGAAATACTCAGACCGGCCCGTCTGGCACCAACAACCATGCCACACTCAAAATTGCTTAAATCACCTTTCTTTCCCATTCAGACATTCAGTTTGGAGTTCAGGAGATTGTCTTGACCAGGACCACACCCCTAAATGCATTGAAGCAACTGCCATGTGATTGGTTGGTTAGATAATTGCATTAATGAGAAATTGAACAGGTGTTCCTAATAATCCTTTAGGTGAGTGTATATATATATATATATATATATATATGTGTGTGTGTGATTATATATATATATATATATATATATATATATATATATATATATATATATATATATATATATATATATATGTGTATATACGTCAAATACACTTGTGGTTAATGATTCCATAATTGAAATCAATAAAAAAAAACGAGCTGAAGCCAGGAAATCAAATGCATGTTAAGTCCACAATTTGGTCAACAATTTGGAAATGAATAAGAACACTAATGATGTGGAAAAAATGCATATGGTCCTGTCAGTGGCAACGATGTTAATGTATTGATTTTAGAGGACAAACTATTGTAAAGTCAATCGGTTGCAAACATAAGAAATAATTTAAGTCCCTACATTATTCCCTCATTATAGGTGCTTCTCAGAGTGCAGCTGATTGTGATATGCCAGTGGCTTTGTATGTCTGATTGGATATAAAATGGTCATTATTCCTTGATGGCTTTTCTTATTCAAGACAAAAAACAATTATGTCTATTAGTCACACAGAATTTAAAGTGTCCTTTTCCTTGGTTAGGGCATACAAAAAAGACACAAACAAAACTGGAAAAATCACACTTTAAATACTGCATATTCTTCCTAGAATGCCTTTACATATTCTGAAAAGTATCTGTAATCTTTATCAGTGTTGATTAAGAGAATCACACATTTTAGTAATTGTTTTTTACGTCCTTTCATATGGCAAAGAATTAGATTAATATGTGCACACAATTTATCATTAACTAAATCTATACAAAATTCTAACTTAAAGATGAGGATGCTGGTTGAGATTTCCAAAGCTGCATAGCTCTCTGTTGGATCAATACCTTTCCCTAGTGCTGGCAAATGTGTGCATATGATCAAATTAATTAGGAGAACAACACTAGGACAGAATGTTTGAATGAAAGAGTACAGTTCCTCAGTACTGTGCAACTATAGTGCCGAGAGTGTTAATGAGGTGTTCATAAAAAATATGAGATTTTGAAAAAGATCTTCTGAACACTCAACAATTGCTGTAAAGTACTATGCAGAAGTGAATACAGAAGAATCCTTCTATGGCACACATTTTATTTCTCTCATTGTTATTTCATACCACTATTGGCACACGCTATTGCTGGACACCATATTCTGGCAGCAATACACAATGCTGAATTATACTCCAATGCTGTTTCATGGAGTATTAGTAGTTTAATTCTTAATTTGGCATTGTTCCTTAGTAATCTTAGTTTGGATGTTTAAACTTGTGTTGTTACTACTGGTACAACTTTGATTCAGCAGACCTATGTGCAAATCATAAATGGACAAAAATATTGCATTTTTGGCAACAGTAGGAATCACTGGGACAGCATGCCATGAACAATTAAATATGCTTTATTATTGTGGTTTTCTCTTTCGAGTATTTCAAAATAGCTTAGCATCTGTGACAAATGAGTTCATTTATTTGCATGGGCAAGAACCACCAACAACAACAGCAATTGTACTTTGAATTGCATCCTTTACTGCCAAGCACTGGAATATGAGGAACGGAATATTGTTGTACACATACCTGTCACTCATTATATATTGTTAGTAAAGTGACAGTGAATGTTTTATACCAATAACAGAAATATGTTTCCCTATCAGCAATGTAATATTTAATAAACAGAAAATGCAGTTAGAGCAATTATATTCAATTAAAGCATAAATGACTTAAAACATTCATCATGCATTCAGTATTACATTTCAATTATAAAATATAATTGAGAGGGTTTTTTTTTATTGTTTCACTAACATTATAAAGTGATGATAATAATGAAAAAATCATTCTAATTTGCATAAAATTGAACTAATAAGGCTGTCTATCTAGATGTGTTTAATAAAGTCCTTAATCCTCCTATTTCACTTTGTACACCATTGCTGATAGAAATCTATGCATGTGGGTGTGCATCTTGTTCTTACCTTTGATTATCTTTTCTATGTATTCCCTGTCAGAAATTTTACATTTTGTTATTGAGAATTTAGTCATTTAGTGGATGTTTAGTTTCTTCTTTAAATTCCCTTATGCACTAGCTCAGTATACAGTACATACATTAAAGGTGTGGCTATAAACCAAATGCAGAGTAAAAGTAACATCATGTAACAATGAAAGTAACAAAGTAAGATAAAAATTAAATAAATTATGTTGAAAGCAAACAACATTATTTTTTAATGTATTAATTATATTTCCGTTAATGTAGCCGAGTTATTATAAGTGAGTCGTCATACATTTTTCACAGTTCAATTTTCTAAAGCCAGTCTTTTGTGTTTCTGTTGTTTTGGAACTAAACAGAAACAGCTGGTGTAGCACAGCACCAGTCTACACTGTAAACAACTATTCAATTATTCAACTAGTTGCTGAAATTTCTGTTACACAGAAAGATGTCACACACTATTTCCTTGACAAACACATTGGTTGAATTAATAACATTGTCATCTATTAAAATATAACGCCAGGTGGATTAACCAGCCTTACTATGATTTCCAATTTATTAAATTATTGCTGAAGTGGTATGCAAAGGCAGCATATTTTATTATGACATTTTTTAATATAGTGAGATATGTTCTGTAACATGAAAGTTAGAATTGTTCTCCTATTATATTGCACATTATGCATATCTGAGTAGATCTTTACAAGTAACTAAAAGATCTAACAGCTCTCCCACAAGTAACTACAATGTCAGCATACATCATCTTTAGTCTCTTCAACCTACAGAAATAAAGACACTCAAGGTTTTCTCCCAGACCAGCTTTAAGAATTCGACACACAGCACAAAGATTTTCCATTTCCCATTACAAAAAAAGAAAAGGTAAAAAAAAAAAAAGCATTCAAACTAGACTTAGCCTGACAACTCTTTTGCTGCTTATTTTTTAATAGCAATCTTCTGCACCAGCAAATCATTGCCAAAATCCAGCACAGTAGGCTCCACCTGACAAGCGTACACGGTCTACTGTGTCAAGCGATTGCAAACAAGTCTTGGCACTCATGCCCGACTCCAACGCATCATTGTGCCGTGGCGACGGCTGCTGCTGCTATGTTGCTGTGTGGGAGGAAGGCTTGGAGACAAAGTCTGTCATATTTTACAGGCTGCTGCTGAGCAAATAAGATAGATGGAGAGTGCAGCAGGCTTTTGATGCGATTCTGACTTTTCAGAATACCTCACCGCTTCATTTCAAGACTCTTGAAGAGAGCTAGGAACTGAAACAGGATATTTACTTATGTTTGTATATACATTTATGTTTCTTCTTATCCTAGCTCTGGTAACTCTTTTTTATATTGTGTATATTTCTTAAATAGTAAATCACAATTACAGGCAAGGGCAGTCTGTGTTCTGCTGCCTGCTTTTTGGTTTAGATGGTAATTTTGTAGCTTTTCGATCATCTGTCCCCTTAGAAGATAGTGACACTAGCAATATTCAACTGATTTGAACATGTTCAGGTGAAAAACAGACACATACGTAAAACAAATCATGCAAACCAAGAAAAGAGACATCAATGAATGTATTTTATTTATACTGGACTTTGATTATTTTCATCATATATATTATTAATTGACCTTTACTTGTGAAAAGACAATACTATGTAGCTTACCCTAATATGCACAAGGATAATGTTACCTTTTTATAGTGCATGAATCAAAATTATTTTTCACACCTGTTTTTTATTTTTTATTTGATTGTGTCAGCTCATTTATCATTTTTGATGCTAACTCATTCAAGGGAATTGCCCACCTCAAAAATCAGAGTGCAGAAAAAGCTGTAGCACATCTTAATCTGATAGAAAGCAAAAGACTGGAAAGTGAACTAATTAAATTCCAGTGCAGTATGCAGTTCAGTAAACTCCCATGGGCCTAGAAGCAGTCAACAGCACAAGTAATTTATTTTAATTACTTGCCCTTTAATTACTCACACCTCAGTAACCTTAAAACAACAAGCTATGTACTGATCTTATCCACATACTCTATTGCATAGACATTATTTTTCATTTTTCACTGAGAAGCTATAATCTCCAAGCAAGTAGTTAAGCTGGACATTTTGCTCATCTTCTCATGGTCTTTGTGAATCATTGACACTTTAAGATATCATTGGGACTCTTTCTTTCAATCAATATTCCATAATGATTAACACTTCAGAAGAGATCAGTTTGACATGCATGGAAAAACACCTGACAAAAAATTGTATTTGAAGAGAGAGACAGAGAGAAATAATCTTTGGCACCAACCTTTCATCTTTTAACTTACGATTCCTCCAGATCCACAGAAAACTGTCTGTTTGTAATGCATTTGTTGCTACAAAGGACATCTAAACTCTTCAAGTGACAAATTCCATGACAATAAAGGCAGATGCATTACAAAGAAAAATACAAATAAAATTGCCCACCTTCATCTTTGAAGCTCCCCAAATTCCTGCCAACTTGAGTTTTGAATAGTTTCTTTGAACCCTCAGAACCTTCTTTAACTATAACATCTGTTTTCATTTATGTTTTTTAACAGTCTAAAGTCATGTAGTTAACTTGGAATTCTGTATAAGTATGGTAGATCATATGATGTTTTTGTATGTATATATATAAAGACATCAACAGTCAAAAATATATATAGCTACCTGTATAAATAATGCCAAATAATACAAAGGAGGCATAATATTGGTCAAAATCAAATACTTATAATGCATGAATGCATAATACAAAATAAAATGTAATCATAAACAACTTAAAGCTGGATGTATTTAAATACTCTATTTCACCTTCTCTCATATTTAATATAGCCCTTTTCCATATTTTTTAAGTTATGTTTTCTTTTCTGTGACTTGTAAATTTGTTGTCCTTCACACATGCCGACAATCAGCTTGAGACGTCTTTGAGAAGCTTTTTTAATGCAATAGTTACTCAGTCTGACAGATAATTATCAAAAGAGAAAGACTATCAGATGATAACACAGAACACATATTAAAGGACGTGCAACGAATAAGAACTAAAATTATAGTAATGTGCAGATGAAACACATGACCTTCAAAATAATTTCATCAGCTACTAAGTATCAACAAATTGTATTCTACATTTGCATTTTTAAGCTATGTCACAGATTGTTGTAATTTCTTATAATTTCACTCACATGTTGTATGATTTAGGTGCCATACATCTGTATTCTGTAGTAACTAAACAAATATAACTTGGGTGAACGATCAATGAATACTGAAAACCAATAAAGAGACACTAGGATTGTATTTCTACATAAAACAATGTTAATGTTACAACGATAGATTAAACAAAATATGAAGTTATTCAGAAACCTGCTTATAACAGGCAAGACTATATAAATGATAAATGTATCCCAGTTTGGGGGGGCTCACATGTGTGTTCATATTAAATGAGATGTAGCATGGGATGAATATCTTTCTGAGGATGAGTTGTGAATTTCAACAGATAGAGATATACACGATCATATGTTTTGTTTCTTTGAACTGTCATCGCTGTGATGCTGTATTATATAATGCCTCTTTTCTAACTCTCTGAAAGAATAGTTATGGTGTTGATACGCATTGATCAACCCGTGGCTTCATTTAGTAAACAGGCATAGCTGTAGGTATGAAAAAAACTTCCCTAAATTATTAATTAAAACAATCAAATGGCTAAAGTTCTTGCTATTATGAATAATACAGTTATTTCCTCAGAATAAACACAGCAGGGATTTCAAAATTCCTCCAATTGTCATATTTGTTGTAGAGATATATGTATTTACCTTATCCAGTGGTTGTAAGGAGAAAGTAAAATACCTCTCTTGTGATTTCACAAAGCCTGTGCATTTATAAAGATATGTGTGGGAATGTATGTGCACATCCTATAAGAACACAAAAATATATTGTATTTTGTTTTTAATTCCTTGTAATTTCTTGTAATTCCACATACCTACAGAAAAAGATTCAGAAAAAAAGGCAGGCTGAGGGGGTGGGGGTGGGGGTGGGGGTGGGGGTGGGGGGTGAATAAATAAAGCTCATACTCAATCAATTGTAATTTGACCCTATGACATTCTCTACAATTAAACCTCAACTTCACCTCCAACATATTTACCCTGCTACAAGCCTGAAAGGTCTTTCCTTTTCTCAGTCTGCGTGTAATTAGTCTCACATTAGGGAGGCAGTGAGAAAAATCTAATTTAGAGCTGCCTAATTCCATTTTCTCATAAATGGTCCAGTAATCTTAGGAACAGTGTGAGATGGAGAGAGAAAGGGGGAGAGAGCATGAGAGAAGGCGAAACACAAAGCCAGTGTGTGTGTGTGTTTGTGTGTGTTGTGACATGGTATGAGGAGTGGTCCAGGATGGGCGATATGTAGAGACACACTGGCACGTCCTGGACTCTCCGGCAGGCCGAATAGCAATCCCAGACGCACCTGTTTGACAGCCTGTGGGGTGGAAGACACAGCTGAGAACAATCAGTTCCAGCTCCAACACAATAAAAGAGACCCTCTCCCCCACGTGTATGATGCAAAGCGTCTCACAGGAAAAGCAGGGAGAGTGTTTGGAGAGTGTCTAGAGAAAGAGAGAAGGCATAGCGAGGCATACAATTTATGTAGAATATGACTACGATAACGGATTTTGCTTCTGAGCTTTGGACTATGACTACAGCTTACGATTCGGCTTTGTGTGTACAGTGTTTGTCAATCTTAGTCACATGTGTAGAGAGGGACCTGTTTCCAAGTTTATGTAGATTCAAAGAAGAGTTAGGATTTGTTTCAGTTTATTATATTTGTCTTGTCTTTGTTTTGATCAAAATAACCCGCGACACATACCATTCATGTATGTCTCCCTACTACCCTGTTGCATGTTTCCTAAATCCTGCCTTCAGAGGCCAGACATTGGGTATAACCCCCCATGGTGTAACAGTATGTATGAGAGAACCTAAATATCTCTACCCTTTTTTCAAATGTCTCTATCCATCCATCTATCAAGCTCAACTGACAAATTATTTACTGTGAGTATTAAAGACCAAAATGTTAATGTTGCTAGAGCTCACATGATAAAGTAGCACTCTATCAGTTGGCGACACAGAAATGAACCAATGCTAAAAATATATTTTACTCGAAGCTCACAAGATAATTCCTCACAATCTGCCAGTGATTTTCTTTGTGGGAGGTATATAAACAAAGAACCATTATACACATCCACATGAGGATTAACTTGGGGTTTATAACAAATTGATATGAGCATTAATAGAGGCTAACCATTTATTTCATTACATGGTACTTAATCAGCCCTACTAGATCTAAGCTTTCAGGTCTTTATTCTGAAGTCATGAAGTTAAAAATGATCTCATTGTCTCAAAACCAATTATAGTTCTTCTTACAGCACAAGTATGGTACATTTCAAACCAAATAATACTAATAAAAACATCTTTAATTACACTACAAGCTATTAAAAGATAATTCTGTTTTGTAATTAGTTGTTTTCTTGTTTGTTCTTTGGTTTGTTTTTCAAACAGCCTGAAGAAACTAAATATCTGAATGCACTAGGGGCACTCATCTCAGTCCTTTTTGGTCTGTGTAGTATACATCCTATATCTAAAAACAATTAACCTTTCTGAAACATGTTTCAAATGTGATTGAAAGAATAAGCACCACCTGTTTTTCATCTCCATAGGGTTGTAGAAAGCAGCACTTAAAATAAAACAAGGCAACCAGATGTTTCTCCATTGCCCAGAAGTGACGGGAACATTTGATTTGATTATTCATCAAAAAAATAATAATAATAATCACACTCATCTATTATACGGTAATAAATGTATATTAATCCCCTCACTTCCTACAGTATGTGTAATACATCCTGAAAACATAGTTGCATTTGCTGCCTGAAAGCTCATAATCCAAGTCAATTGACGATTTCAAAATATGACATATGTATTTACATAATTGGAATATGTTTCTATTCATTCACACAGGTGTGTGTATTGTGTGTGCAGCTGCATTTGTGTGTCTGAATGTTTAATTTGCATGTACATTCAACACATACTTTCATTTTATGTTTATAATCTGAACAGTGTCTGAACTAATATCTCCACTATTACTGATATTGTTGGTATTACAGTTAACTCATTCTAACATTCACTTTCTACCTTTTTGTAGTGCTGCATAAAAAAGGAATTTCTGGGAGGGGTACAGAATGACCCTGACTGAGGTAACTGATACTTAAAATTGAAGTCAGCAGCATTTAAAAATGTATTTTATTGACTTATCAGCAGTAAGAGGAGAAACTATGGAAGCTTAATTACCTGGAGGTCCACATAAATCTGGAAAATGTCACGAGTTCTTATCCTGTTTTACCAGGTATTCCAAAGCAATTTCCTGAATCTTGTGGTGCTAAATCTGCTATGTTATTTTATCATTTAAATACGCAAAAAAAAATCTTACAAAATATATAACAGCTGGAAGTACCTTTCAAATTATTTAATGTAGGTTAATTAGTACTTTAGAAAAGTAAGTCAATGCATCTCAGCATTATACCTTTAATTCAGTCAGGAGAACTCTTGAGATAAGTGAAATTATATATGTTACAAAACCATCATTAATATGCCCATAGGCTTCACATTTTGAGGTACCACTGGCCAAAAGGGGAAGGCAATACCTCGGGGACAGCATAGTAGCCACTCCTCCTTCAAACAAGTCCAAAGAAGCAGGTTGAGGCTGAGGACATAGAGCTTAATTCAAATGCACAGCACCTAATGGAGGATATTTATTAAGTCTCACTCACTGCTCATTGGAAGTTGAGGTCACTGATTAACCAGTGGTAGGGAAGTTACTGGTCAAGCTGTGCTACCTACAGTAAAAATTAAATGTCGCTATTAGCCTAATTTAAAGAGTTTCCTACCTGAATTATCACTTGGCTTCATTTCAAGCCTCAGCAATTCCACCATTTACAAGTATGAAGAGTAAACTACCAATTCGAAAAGAAAAAAAAATCACTGCGCTTGCGATTTAAAAGCTGTGATTTACCTAGCTTTGGTTTTCTTTGTGTATGGCCATTTCTGATATTGTGTTTTGCTGTGGCTGTTGCTGTGGATTTTCCCCAGCCGGGAACCTTCCTACATGCACTCCATTATTTAAGATGCTTCACAACTAATATGGTGTTTTCCCAAGTTGAGGCTCTTATTTTCTCATTGGTTTCTGAATAGATAATTATAAAGCATCTGTTTCTATCTAACTTTAATAAATTATAGTTTGCAAAACTGTTATTTTTCCCACATGCTGTGTCCTGCAAGCCTAATAATTTCAGAATATATAAACACTCTACCCATCTGTTCTCCAGTAGCTTCAAATAAGTAATGAGGGCACCTGGTGCCTCTATATATATATATATTTTAATTCCATTACATTAAATTGAGTTCCTAAAACAGTACCCCATTTGCACCATGACTTGACACTGAGAGCAGAAAAATGCTGACACAACAAGCTCATATGTAGTCAAATAATAATCAGTGACAATAGCTTGACTACTTTACAATTTACTCAAAAGTGAATTATTCAATTGTTACAGTTGGCAACAGACAATGGTTGGCCTAATGAATATACTTTCTATAATTAAAGTAATGAATACATGATATACAGTAAGGAGTAGATATAAATCAACATAAATAAATACAATTAAATATAATAGCAGTATTCATTAAGACTTTATTCAAGTCACTTTGTGGCCTAAAATGACACCTTCATACATAACAATAGCATTTTACTCAAACCTTCTTGGCACCTTTTCTAAACAAAATAAATTACACATAAGGATTCATAATTTGTAACATTGTTTTATCATGTCATATCATAGCAAATATATATATATATATATATATATATATATATATATATATATATATATTAATCCGTTTTCTTTGCATGTTTTGTCATTCAGGTAATGTAATGTGTTATGAAGTCATTATGAAGATTTCACAATGCCTTCACAAAAAATAATAATTTTACAAGTATTGTTTGCCATATTCATGTGATCATCAATTTTAAGTCTGGTATGGTATGAAAAATGTGTGGGCCGCACAGTCATTGTTCTCTTTATGGGTCAGCAAATCTGCTAAGTGCATTACATCTTGCAGGAAAAAAAGTCCTCAACCAAGAATTGTAAAATAGATAGGTCTTTGTGGCTGTCATTATACTGGTTAGAGTGGGTGGCAGGATTCCCCATTACCAATGCATGAATGATAGATCATGAATGCTGAATCAAAGGCAACAGGCAGAAGGAAGAGTCAGTGATCACATGCCTTAAAGAATGCACACAATTCATACAGAATGGGACAAAAGAGGTACTGAACCAATCAAAGGTTAAAGAAAAGCCTATTTGAAGAAGCAATTTTCTAAGTACCCCAAAATTATGAAAATGTCTCACCGCTCATATCAACATTAATGTGAGTCTGCCCGATGTGACCCTCAGCAATGGGCACACACATATATGCATTTATTCATGAACCTCAATTGTAACCCTGGAATTCATCTGAATGAGAAGTCACAGTTTTTTGGTTGAGTTATTTAAAGATTCTGTGCCTCTGAGAAATGCTTGAATTTACAGATTCTCTGGTAAACATTATGACTCCCACTTTGAACTCAAGCTCCACAGGCCTGTTTACATAGTAAAGTCAGAATCATAAGCTCACAGTACTGCTTACCTGTCTTAATCTCTAATGCAAATGTGTCAGGATTATGTAAAGACGGGCCCAGTTATGTATCTCCACTATTGAGAATACTTTTGCAATTATATATTAAGGGGATGCAATTTAAATATGGAGAAGTTAAGCTTTCTGAAAATGCAAAGCAAATGTTTGTATAATTAAAGAAAGAAAAATAAAGAAAACGACATGCATATGAGCACTGACTATGTTGTTTTTTACACTGCACAAAAAGACAAATAAAGTACTATTGGGATAATTCAGAAAACAAACAATTAAAGAAATACCCCCTTGGTTTATAAGGCTTACTGAAATGTACCCTTACACCATTTCATGCACCCCTTCTTATGAATAAGCAGCTCTGCCTCACAGATCACACTCACATCACCAAGCTTTGTTTAATTTTGTCTGAAAGTAATTTTTCTCTTGGCACCTTTCACTTTCTTTTGCATCAACTTTGTAGGGGAAATGGAATGTGTGTTTCACATTTAACTACAAAACTAACAGTCTGGAGAGGATTTGATATGTGCCCACATTTCCTGGATATGATCAACAAAATTAAAAATAAGTAGCAATTTATTGTGTGGTCATGGGAGGGTGTGGGCAGACTATATGTTACATTTTATTGGAATAGGCTGGTTCCTGCTTCAGACAAACTGCTTTCAGTCATGCTCTCATAACAAAATACATAATACTTCCCTCAGGATTAGATTATTTTAACTTCAGTTAAACTATAATTTGCTGACACTAGGCAATGAGTGTTTAAAATGACAGTACTCAAATTGGATTTAAGGATTCCACATATACTTTTCATTTTAAGTAGGCGTGTCTTATTTAATTATAATAATAAACATAAAAACTTCAGACAGAGATGAAAATGAATTGGCCTAACACCGAAAGAATAATCACATTCATTATGCTGTCTGTGATACAGAATTGCAGAGCCAAATGGGGAGACTTGGTACAATACACAATATTCCATCACTAGCTTACTAGTCTAATTTTCAGGTCACACAAAAGTCTGAACCCCAACCCTAGCCAACAGCAAAATGTCAAGCTAGATCCATAGAAATCTACACCCAAATCAATAAACTCAGTAGAAATGCAACACTGACCCTAAGACTAAGCCTATATTTACTGTTGACTCTAATCCTAATAAATATAACTCTTAATTTGATGGGAAAATGTAATTTTAGTGCAAAAGCACAGCAGTGTGGTGTAGTGGTTTGTGCTGTGAACTCCTGAGTGCAGGGTCATGGGTTCAGTCCCAGGTGCTGCTGTTGTACCCTTGGGCAATTTACTTAACCTAGATTGCTCCAGTAAATAACCCAGCTGTATAAATGAGTAATTCTATGTAAAAATAATGTGATAGTCATCACCCAGAATATTGGTGTCTACTAAGAAATATAATAATACTCATTATGTTAAAATAATGCTCTCTGAGGACTGGTTTCACAGACACAGATTATCCCTAGTCTTAGATTACCCAATGTTATTTTAGGGAGAACAGTCCAAGACTACTGCTAATCTAGTGCTGTGAAACCAAATGTAAACAACCTAAATAAAGCTGTTATACCATCCCTACCTTAATCTACATCCCTTATGGAAGCCTAGATGTCCAACATGTTTTGGACAGAGAAAAATAATATAATACATGAAAACTTAGTTCCTAAAACAGAGATGAACCTTTCACTGGTGTCTGACAAAGGAACAGTGTTTCAGTCACATTGCACTCATCCGTCAGCCCTCAAAAATGGATCATAGAAGCACTTCCCTGGATTAGTTTTTAGCAGCTGCTGGCACCATACACCTTGTACATACAATCACATAAGATGGAGACCGGGGGGGGGGACTTTGGTCAAAACCTTCTCTCCATCTCTCCTGTTCTTTTTCAAAAAGATGACAGATGTACATGAAGATCAAGAAGATCAAGGAGCATATGCATGACATTTTGAAAACAGTTTCACAGTACTATTACCATAATAGTTTACATCTTGCATAATGTGGAAATCCAATGACAAATCTGAAGTTCTTCCTGCACTGGCTGCTTTTTGGATAGTACTATTTAAACATAACAGTGCAGCGATGAATAGTTTGGGTCAGCCAGTGAATACAATGAATCATTTTAATGTCACCAGTTAGTCCTGCCAAACCACGTAAAATACCCTGGAGAGACCAACAAACCACTTGACCCTTGACAGTAGATAAGGTTTTATCAATTACAGCATTCTTTGGCACATTTATTGTAGAGTGGCCACTTCTAAAGCTTGATAGATCTTCATTCAGCAATCCTTTTATGTAATATTAGAGAAAGATGGATTCAAGTTGAAGGATAATAGTTGAAAACTATTGTTCTGAAGGTCATTGAATTGACCGATAATGGGCTAAATTATTCCCTAAGTGATAGTGTAGGAATTATGGCCCAGTGTGGAACTTTTGAAATAGATTTTCAACAATAGGCTTAGTTTATTTTTTGCTAATGGAGCATTTGGAAACATTAAAGCAAGCAGATTGATGAAAAAAAAAAATACTCAGCTGTTCGTATTACTGTATATGTAAACGAATGACTGCATTTATCTGTTCTGCTTAAAGTTGCTACTGGTTTGTTAAATGCTAAATTGTCTAACCCTGAATGTTTATGTTCTGCACTTGAAAACAAGTATGGACTTCACTGGATCCAAAAATGAACTTTTAAACCTGTTTTCAAATACTCCTTCTCTTAAGTAAGTCAAATTACAAATGAGAGCAAACATTTTGTGAACCCCTCTTCTCTAATTTGAACTTACTGCCAAATGCAAGTTTCATGAGTTTGCAAGCCAAATTAAGACTTGGCGTAAGTGATTGGTTATGTGAAAGTCTTGTCTTTACTTACTTGGCTGAGGGGAACGGCAGCCTGGCAGAATGGGCTGGACCATCGGACCCCCTAATCACCCCCTCAAGATGTATTCCAAGATTAATGGGTCAATGTTCAATGACAATATTTTATTTAATTTTCAAACTGAAGAAAATCCAATGCCTTGCAAAAATTCAATCATAGTTTCTCACATAAACCAAAATAAATAAAAATAAAAGCCAGATTTGTTGTGTCATATAGTTAATAAATGTCTACACTTATGTACCAAAGGTCTCAGTGCTTGATTCCTTAAATAAAAGGCAAGACCAGTAGACATTAGGAGAAGTATTCTACTTGATTCTAGCTGTCATAACCCAGACTTATTAAATCAACACAGACACACAAATGCAATTGGTGTGAATTAGATTGATTGGTTCATTGCACAAATGGATGCAAGGATCCAGTGGCTGACTCTGAAGAATTCAAAAATAATTGTGCATCCTTATGCTTTTTTCTACATAGTTGAGCACAGCACGCACAATTTAACCCAATGTAGTAGAAAGCTAAGATCTCCCCCCAAGCCTTGTGCTTCATACTCCTTGGAATGTGATGTCCATTTAAATAAGAAAAGGGTTAAGAAAGGGGGATATGTAAACTGAGTTTGCCTGTTCAATCTCCTATTTCTTTCAATAAAGTGCCCATTACAGTACTTTACAACACCCTCTCACATAGCTTTTGCCCTTGATTTGCTTTATATTACACACAAGACTTTCCATGTCTAAGCATTGCTCATAACTGGCATGCATTCAGTCGCATTCTCCGTATTTGTAATAAAACAAACTTGGATAAAAAAAAAAGGTGCACCATATTTTTAAAGGAGTATTTCCATATGTAGACTTGGTCAAGCTTTGGGTTGACTTACCTAAATCCTCACTAATAAAAATCGATTTATAAAAGTCCTATAATGGTCACCTAGAAACATAAATAATGGAAGGTAAATTAATTTATTTAAGAACATAAGAACATACAAAAGTTTACAAATGAGAGGAGGCCATTTGACCCATCATGCTCGTTTGGTGTCCATTACTAAGTGATCCAAGGATCCTATCCAGTCTATTTTCTAATCTTCCAAATTGTCTCTTCAGCCACATCGCTGGGGAGTTTGTTCAGATTGTGACGCCTCTCTGTGTGAAGAAGTGTCTCCTGTTTTCTGTCTTGAATGCCTTGAAGCCCAATTTCCATTTGTGTCCCCGGGTGCGTGTGTCCCTGCTGATCTGGAAAAGCTCCTCTGGTTTGATGTGGTCACTCGTTCAGTTCAATTTTTTAAAGTTAATTTTAAACTACATCAAAACCACATGCATTTATCTTCTTAAAATTTAAGCAGTAGCTGGAGAGAAAATCCCCACCCAACCCCAAAATAAATAAAACATCTGAAAAAATAAAATCACCTGTTGCTTATCTTCAGTAATCTGTATAACTTATAATTGTCATCTTAATTTATAAATGTACATCTTTATTGAGTGCTTTAAATTAAGATTATGAAACAAAAACAGTATTAAAAAAAAATCAAAGTACAGATTTGTGGAGCTTGATAAAAGTGATCACAGGCTATATTGGCTGCATGATCACTTTTTTTTTGTTTTGGAATATCACTCCATCCAAGAGACAATTTAATTAAGTCCTTGGTACAGAACCTTATTGTATAATGAGTAATATCACTCACCACTGAAATGATCTAAAGCACTAAAGAAATGTTAAGAAAGTTGCTCCTTCTGCCCATTACTAATTAAGTTTGTCAAGAACTCCAACAGCTGTAATCATTATTATTTCTGCTTCTTGATCCGTGACCTAAATTCCGGCTTCAGACAAGAAAATACGTCTCTTAAATGTGGTTTCCTTTGTGGTTAATGGATTGACAATTCACCCATACCACGAAAACACTTTTCTGCCACGTGTTCCAAATGGTCGGCTGCATGACCCGAGATTTAATTGATTGAATTTGAAATGCATGAGAACACCAAAGGAATCAGAACTGCTGCCTGCATAATTGCATATTATAGTATTTATTTTGTAAAACTGCGTAAAGAGAAGTTAGAATGACTGACTTCAGCTGTCATAAAACTGAATAAGCTTAACAAGCAGGAAAAAAATCACTTTGACACCAAAAAGAGCCTTATGTCAATACACCACACGAGGACAGCAACTATGCCTAGGGCACTGGTGTCCACTTCTGGATGCGGAGAGTTATTCATTGTTTCAACATCTGGCACAAGTTAATCTTGACTAAATACTGAGACAAGGATTACTTCAGAAACACTTGCAAAACACATGAGTGGACATGTGTGCATATATGTCTGGATAGAGAATATATATATATATATATATATATATATATATATATATATATATATATATATATATAAATGGATTGGGTGTATGATCTGCTAGTGCCAGTATACAGATAGGCAGCCAATAGTCTGGGCGTTTCAGGATGGAGTTTAGTGCACATAAACACGCTGACAGATTGGGTTTCAGACTGACTGTATGACAAATAGGAGGGTGTGTTAGTGAACAGGATGTTAGAAATGCTCAGTGTTATGTTAAAATGACGTTTGGGTGTCATGCCATTAAACATTAAGAAAACATTTAATGATTGATTGATTATTTTTATCTTTTAATATGTGTCCCAAATTGTTGCCAAGTTTGTTGTTGCTTTGGATTGTTGTTTCCTAAACTGTAAATAGCAGAATATGTTCTTTTAAAAAAACAATGTCATACAATGAACAGAATGTCATAACTTCATGACCACTGATTTTATGAACATATGCATATTAAAATAGTGAATGCTTCTGCTTTAGTAAGATAACAAATTAAATAAGTTCACAGCACATTTCACAAAGGTTAATATGCACTTTTTGTGTATTAAAAATATATATTAGCCATTCAAATGACAGACCTAAGAAGATTATTATATAATTTGGTCTTTACCCTGCAATTGTATTTTGCAATTTGTTGGGTTTCTTAATGCCATAAATAACTCTCAACAGAGTTTCTCTTAAAAGGTCAATCAGCACTAACACTCCTCCTTTTTGAGTATGATGAGAACCCCAGTAATCTCTGCACATTTTTAAATACTATTGATGGTTGCACTTCTAATCTAATGTCATGTGATGTAATTGTTTGGAAAATATCCATATATCCTAGAATACTACAATAGTACTGAAGCTGTTGCTCAGGCAGTGTATGTGGAATTAGGGGGGTTAAATAGGTCCATATTAAATACTGTACTTAAAATATATTCCAAAACAAAAAACAAATAATGAATAATAAAATAACATTGAAATATAATCGAGATACATCAAAATGTTACGAACTTCAATACAATGTGAAATACAATCCTAACAACTCATCTGACAAAGCTGTCCCACAATCCCTGGTGTTAAACCCCTTTGCTTGTATATCAATCACTGCTCTGGCATGGCATGCATTATTCTGTTTCTAATCACACATAGCATAATGTCCTATTAAAAGAGACAGGCTCTTGATAGCATGCAATATTAAGTTAATGACATCATAGCACAGTGCCTGTCTCTTGAAAGGAGACCTATATTAACACGAACCACATATTTTATAATATCTTTATGAAAAGAAAAAAATCCCTTTACTTAATAGATACTGATTGAAGTCGCATCCATTAAGTTCGGCTCCTGTGATACATTGTTTAATGAAATCCATATTAGTCTAATGAACACAAAAGACTAATGCTGTATATGTTTTCCTAAATAGGTCACATTAATTGTTTTATGGCTGTTTTTGTTTTTCATTTATTTTCTCAGGGGTAGTCCTGCTAATCTCTTACGTATAATTAGGGTGAGTGAGAGTTCACTGCAAAGAACAAAGTTGTCAGAATGTTCTTGTTTTCTTGCCTTTTCCAGTATCTCTGTTAAAGGTTTTCTAATGCTTATATGATTTTAATCCACCTTGTTCCCCACACAGTTAGCTTCCTAGCATGCTTTTATCAAAAACATTAATTGTATAAAATAATACAGACATCTGCATTAATGTCAAATGATACAGTTAAAGTGGTTTACAAACAGGATTTAACAAAGATGAATGGCTTGCTTTCGTTTGTTTGTAATTTTCTCTTCAGAAAATTACTGAATGTGCATGTTTGTCCTCTTTCCTCTTCTGTGAAACCATTATCGCACATAGTTAAAGTTATACCAGTATGTATCAGTATAACTTCCAGATACTCAAACTATTAATTATCTAACATAGCTAGCTCACTGTAAAATCCATTAAAGGACCAGCTAGCACTAAGTAGTATTGATTTAATATTGGCTAAGGTATGAAATATTGAAATGCAGAGTACTTTTCAAACTTTGAATAAAGACCCTTGATCTATCTTGAATTTCTACTGACAATGGCAAGAAACTGAATGTATTTATTATTATTTTATTTAAATCTGCAGAAAAATAAAAATAAAAATAACAAAGACCTCCAGAAAGAATGTTCTCACTTTCTGCAAATGTAATATGGATTCTATGATTATGCTGACTTCACAAAGCTTAATTCTCACATTACCAAATACTATTGCCTGAGTAAGGGTATTTGTTGCAAAAGCTATACTGTTTTATATTAACCAGAGTAGCTTTAAACAGAACCTTTGCAGACATCTTTATGATAAAAAAGCTTCAGCCAATAACACAATGATGTATACATAAGTAGATAACTGTGAATCCCTTCCTTCCTCATTTGGACTGGATCAGAGAGATGTTTCTCAGTGTGAAATGCAGAAACATTCTGTACCTCTTAAGGTTGCTGTACAAAGTGCTTCTTTTTATTTAAAGCATAATAAAGTTCATATAATTAACTGAAAATATAATTTTCAGCTAGAATCCTTCGGTAGATGAACATCATTTCTTGCCTGCTCGTGTCCTTTGTCAAAGGTGTAAATTAATCAATTTGGTCAGTAGTGCTCCCCAACTTAGTGTCCACCAAAACATTATGAAATAAACTGTTTATTTTGCTTTATAATTGAAGAATCAAGCTTCCTGCAGTTTGTTTCTATTCTCAAATGGTACACTCCAGTGCACTCTCAACGGAAATCTGCTCTATGATGTTCGGAGCACTAGAACAGGCTTCGTAGGAGACAGCAAAAGGTTCAGCAGATGGGGATTATTGCTGGCTTTTTAGAGGGCACAATTCACTAGAGTCAGCATTTAAATGTGTGAATTATATTCAAAAGCAAACACTATTATTTATTGGCATGCTTGCTCAACTCGGTGCACCAGTCGCTGCACCAGTTTGGTAATAACCTTTAGTATAAGGTGTTAATGACTATGCATTTCTGGCAATTCTCAATACTATTTTAAACTTGTTTTCTCTATCTTTGTTCAAAGTGTATCAAGACAAAAGGTAATTTTTTAATTACATTAAAGACATACTAAGGGCAGGATTACATCACAAATGTTCGCAAAGTGTGAGCGCGAAGAGTCGCAGGAGTGGATCTCGCAGCTCAGCTCCTCGCTGAATTAAATCTAAAATGCGCAGACCTGCGCACCGGGAGGAGCTGGATTTTCTGGCGGGGCTTCTGGTGTGGGCGGGCAGCGCGAGAGAAACCGCGAGCCAATCACAGTGTCTGAAATTTGAGTGACAGCGGGGGCGCGAGAGCAGGACGGGCTGCGACGAGAGCGACACGTCAATAAAGCAGAGAAACAGCGGATTAAATCAAAACTGTGACCCACCGCTAATAGCAAACTACACAGGTGTACTCAGCTGCGGCTGCATTTTCAGTTAGATGACACTTTCTTCCATAAATGTAACCGCTGTGATGTACAGGTGTGTAGTTTGCTATTAGCGGGTGGGCCAGTTTTGATTGTATCCGGCCCCACGACGGCGCATGAAGGTACAGAAGTCTTCCGCTCCGCGCTGTAAATCGAAAGCATGAATCTACCGGCTGAAACACAATTACACACCTGTACTGTGTAGCGGCTACAGATATGAGTAGCAGAAAAAATAATGCAATAATAAAAACAAAAGCCGCCCTTGATGACAGCTGTATATTTTTGTATGGCTTCGCATGCAACCTTATCCAGGCGTTATCTATAGCGGTGGATCAATGCTGGTATCTGGTATATGTGAACCAGAACAATGCAAGTCTCTTATTCAGGGACGCTTTACATCAGCGTTTACTTGTCATGTGCACTTTGTATTGCTCTCTTTTGTAAGACTGCCAATAAATAAATAAACACATATAATAATAATAATAATAATAATAATAATAATAATAATAATATGTGTAGCGCGGTGCATTCAATAAAAACGGACCCACTGGCTAATACAAAACTACTAAATGAACATCATGGTTACATTAATTTTAGAATAAACGATCAACTGAGTCCAGTTCTGTAGTTTTGTATTAATTAATTAATTAATTAATTAATTGTGTAGGATTATATCAATCCGGCCCCTAGTTTGCCGGTATAATGTCGGTTGCCGTGTGATTGTTCACTGGATGTGTCCCATTGTGATATGTGGTTGTGAAGCAAATATATATTCATGGAGATATTGATATAAATTGTTCGACTCCGAATTGACACAGAATCGCTCATTTCAGGTATTTAATTTTCCCCCAGACCCCCGCCGTGAATCCCTCATTATGCCTCGCCCTCACGGTGAGATGATGGTTGCGTGCAAATCTATTATTCAATTTATCCTTCAACAGGTGACACATTAACCCTATGCTGTGTCTATCAACCCCATAACGTCTTATGAAAAGGTGATCGGAAGGCCTAGAAAGTTCCGATGGATCTGAAAGTGTAGGGTTGGCATCGTCTTTCACGCCTTCGGGCATCGATATCTGCCATTATAATTTTAATTGTCATAATAGTCCACTTTCTCTTGTATAGATGGCGATATGCGCATTCAATCCAATTGCATCATGCGTGTGTGATCTGTGATTAGTAATGAATGATTGACTGATGCTACATTATTACAGGTTTCGTTATGCTGTTGCATAAATGTTATATATATATATATATATATATATATATATATATATATATATATATATATATATAGTCTTATTTGTATATGAAATTGGCCATATCTCCCCTTCGAAAACCTACGAAACATTACATTGAATAGTTGTACGGGTTCTTGTGGCAATTAAATCGACGAATTAGCGGCAATTGCTATTAACATTTCAACCTTCTTTGTGTGTGTGTCCATGTAACGGTGCAGAGCAGTACTGCAGTGTATCATTATCATTTCCGTGTTATATATGCTACCGTGTCTAGGATAAAGGCATAACGTTGGCCACCTGCTACTAGATAATTGATTGTTCAGATTATTCCATATTTTTCTAGAATATATATTTTTTATTTTTTATTTTGTGTGTGTGTGGGGGGGGGTTGCACCCAACGTGCAGTACCTAAACGTCACACACTTATATGTGTACTGGCTTGCAAGTTATACTTTATTATTATTATTTTTATTTCTTGGCAGACGCGCTTATCCAGGCGACTTACAACATAAGTGCAAACAAAGTGCAAAAATACAGTGAAGTACAAGGCATCAATCATTACAAATTCAATTTAGCTAATCTGGAGGGGATGTATGGAGAGACGAGTCACTGAAGATAGCTTGGTGCAGTGTAGTCGAGACAGTGGTAGGTGAGAGTCAAAGTCTTGAACTGAACGCATGCCGGTATCGGGAGCGGAGCAGTGGAGTAGTGTGTGCGAATCATGGCAGAGAGAATATCAGACGAGCTGCAGAGTTCTGGATGAGCTGGAGCGGCGGGTAGTAGTTGCAGGCAGGCCGGCTAGGAGGGAGTTGTAGTAGTCCAGGTGGGAGAGGACCAGTGACTGGACGAGCAGCTGAGTCAAGTAGTTGGTGAGGAATGGACGGATTCGGCGTATGTTGCTCAGGAAGAATCTGCAGGTGCATGTCAGCGTGGTGATGTGCTGGGTGTAGGAGAGTGCAGGATGGAGTGTGACTCCTAGATTTTTAGCGGAAGAAGAAGGAGAGAGCGTGGTGGATTCCAAGGGGATCGAGATGGGGAGGTCAGCAGAAGGTGAGGAAGAGTGGGGGAAAAAGTGGAGATCCGATTTGGAGAGGTTGAGCTTGACGTGGTGCGAAATAGCAGACAAGCAGGAAGAGATGCGAGAGGGGATGAGAGGGTCAGAAGAGGGAAATGACAGGAAGAGCTGGGCATCATCAGCGTAGAAGTGGTAGGAGAAACCATGGGAAGCGATGAGGGGGCCCAGGGAGCGAGTGTAGAGAGAGAACAGGAGCGGGCCCAGGATGGAGCCTTGGGGAACGCCTGTGAGGAGAGGTTGGGGGGTGGATGAGGAACCTCGCCATGTCACTTGGTAGGACCGGTCACTGAGGTAGGAGGAGAACCAGGTGAGAGCAGTCCCAGAGATCCCAAGGTCAGCGAGGCAGGAGAGGAGGATGGAGTGATCAACGGTGTCAAATGCTGCGGAGAGGTCAAGGAGGATGAGGACTGAGGAGAGGGAGGCCGCCCGAGCACAGCTGAGGGAGTCAGTGACAGCCAGGAGAGTCGTCTCAGTGGAGTGAGCTGTGCGGAAGCCGGATTGCAGAGGATCAAGGAGTGAGTGTTGGGACAGAAAGTCCGAGAGCTGACGGTGGACCGCTCGAGAGTCTTGGAGAGGAAGGGAAGTAGGGAGACAGGGCGGTAGTTCTGAGGAGAGGTGGCGTCAAGGGTTGGTTTCTTGAGCAGTGGGATGACAGCAGCTTGTTTAAATGCAGAGGGGAAACAGCCCTCTCCTGTAACAATATTCTATAAATCTCATCCAGAGTCTCCAGATGCTTTACCTTTTTGTGTACATATTCATAATAGCAATTATACAGCTGCTGACAGTGTAATTCGATGTAGTGTTCGTGTCTTAAAAGTCGCCTTCATTCCCAAATATACATACAGCCCACGGGCGTCGCTAGACCCTATTCAGTGGGGCTTCAACCCCCCTACATTTTCTGTCAGCCCCCCTAAAAATATTACGATCAAAGACGTACGAAGCGACGGAGAACAGCGTCCAAGCCCCCCATTACGCGTCTGATAGAAACACCGTTTTCCAGCCGCTATAAGTGTCAGTGAGAAGCGCCGAGCAGCCTGTAGAGAGAGATGCGTGACTGTAGAAACACTGCTGTCCAGCATCGGCTACAACATGATCCAGCAAAACCCACATCCAATCCGTGTGAGTGCGTTGTATCCAAATGTATCAAACATGGAAACACCCCCTTTATATAGGGTATAGGCTGAATATATATCATTGTAGTGAGTACGAGTGAGGTGTAATATACACTCTTTCCCACGAAAGATCTGATAAGACGGAATCAATTGTTAAGACATGAAAGGAAGAAAGCAAGAGCAGAATAAACGAGTTAAACAAGTCATGAAACCAAAACGAAACGAAACGAACACTGACACATTGCTGAACAAAACACAATATAAAATGACATTCAATATCAACATATTTTCTCTCTGCACGAATAATAAGCAACATTTCGTTTATGTGGATGTCGGGCGCAACATCTAATGTATTATTATCGCGCTGTGCAGTTATTTCACTGACGCGGAGCCGCGCTGTGAATAGAGCCGGAGCTGCGCTTTCTCTCACTGCGCGCAGCCGCAGAGGCTTCAGACAATCCGCAGTGAGAGACACTAGAGCAGCTGCGAGAGCATTTTCAGCGGGTTTTCTCGCAGATATTTTCTTGATTTAATGCAGTGAAAATGTAACCACTCCCACCGTATTGTTGGGCGGGATTAACTACAACTTTAACCAGCAAACTACACAACTGTACATCATGGGATTTACTTTAAAAATTAGAAGAGAGTAGCATCAAACTACACATGAAAGCGCGGCTGAGTACAGTGGTGTAGTGTTGTAGTAGCGGCTGTGAAAGCTGTGTTTTATTCTCTCGCATTGTGCCAGAAAGCAGCTACGAGAAGGTCGACTCGCAGCGGGAACATTTTTGATTTAATCCTGCCCTAAGTAAGTAGAAGACCAAGACATTTTAACTGAAAAGGCAAAGCAACATAGCCAATGTTATGCTTCCATAAATCCGAATCCTAACGTAAAGAACATATATTAATATATACTACAGCTGGAAGATAAGAAAAAAATAATTAATTCCTTTACAATTAATACATGGCACATGCTTAATTGCTATTTGTCAATTTGTCTTTAAGACCTACAATTTAAAAACCACAACTTAATTTCTTTACACTGGCTATTGAAAACAATAACTCATCATGTTTAAACGGTGTGGTGCACCGATTGTATAACTCAAACTTCCCAAACTGCCCAGAACACCAATGCATAACTTTGGTCTAATACCTACATAATTTCAAATGATTTATTTAGCCAATTAATTTCAATAAAGCAATATGTTTTAAGTCAAAGCACAGAATATACAATGATTGCAAGAGGTGAATCTCGGCAAGTGAATTCGTGAATTGTATCAAACTGTGTGCTATTATTGTGTAAATAGTAATATGTGCCTGCACCTAATTTATATTTCATATTGAGCTTTTGCGGTTAGTAATGCTCACTTCTGACTATAGAATAACTATTCTAGAGATAGTCATGTATACAGGATCTCTTGCATGTGAATTGTAACCTAATAAGTAAAGCATTATAAAATAAATGAGAGTAGGTGATACGACGCTGCAAATTTTCATTTTGATTCCCTGAGCTCAGAAGACCAGATAAGAGGTGAGTGAAATCAAAATGGTAATTTGCAGCTGCCTGGTATTTATCCCTTCATTTATTCAAAGGCATTCCTCTAGAAAGGTCTACTGAGCAAGGAAATCCCTACTGCATTCTTTAAAAAAAGTTCACTTTTATTTATTTTTACTCACTCCAGCAAGTGATTGGGGAGAATTATCCCAGCCAATAGGGGACAGTGAAAATGTAGGCTGAAATCCTCACCTTCACCCTGAGCAAGGAAAATAATTTTTCATGAGCAAGGGGAATTCTTGAAAAGCTCAGCTTCAATGACAGTTTCACAGGTGAGGGTAGCACTGAATTTCTGCTTAATTTATTTATGAGGTTTTAATTGATACACTTAACACATTAAGGGCTGCTTCACTGCAAATTTACAGTGATCAACATCAAAGCATGTCCATACACATATTCATTAATATGAATACAGACTAGTCGATTATCAGTGTATTTATTTTGATTTCCTTTAATGCTCTCTAAAATTCAAATAACCTCTTTTCATAATCTTTTCACACAGAGACAGCAGTTAAATTGCTCAAGGCCCTATCAAACTACAAAGACCCTAATGAAGACATATTCGATATCACCTTATGATACAACTGGAGCAATTGTTTTCATTTCTGTTTTATTTTAAACCAACTGAAACAGGCTGGTGTGTTTTCTTTTTACAAGACGGACACTACATGTCATGTGCCATCATGTAGACCTGAGATCAAGTGATAAGGCACCTACGTAATGTGACGCCCCAACAAACGTCTGAGTTGTTTAACCGTGATTTCCACATATTACTCCTAAGAGACCAAAGGGTCAAGCTGGCAGTGCCCCCTACTCTATAAATATTGTAGTGCCTCACAGATGGCTTTAGGATTGTGGAGGGCTGTTTGCATTTAAAAGAGGAAAGAGTAAAGTTAAGGCTCTAGGGTTTGATAAATGAGCCAGAGTGGCTGTGGCTGGACTAAACTGCTTTCCTTCTCAGCTGTGGTGACAATGTGATTAATATTCACCTGGCATTAAGCTAATTTATCATGGCCATGTGGTGGCTTCTGGTAGAAATGTCTTGCACATGGAGGCTGAGGCTGAGAAAGAGCTGGGATCACCATTAAAAGCACACTGTACCTGTTGACATGAACCAAACCCTTTCCACCATCGTCCCCACACCAGACTTAAAAAGCAAATATCAACATTCTGCAACTCTGTGGTAAAATCTCCAAAACACACAAATGTATGAAATTACTCTGTCACACACACACACAAGCACACATACACATACAAACACACATACATTCACATACAAACAAATATATAATACAAACACACAGAAACACAATTTGTCATGCTCTCCCTGATTCTTAGCAATGTACCACTCCATCTTTTTAAATGTGTGTGTGTGGAAATTGTTTGATGTACATGGAAAACATAAAAGTCCTGCTGTTCTATGAGAATTAACAAATAACCAAAAAACACATTCAAATTAAGATTATACTGTAGACTGTGAATTAGAGAGGAAGCCATGGAGGAAGTATCTAGAGCTCCCGTAGGTTGATATATGAATTTACAGAATGCATATAATCTCCATGCCTTTCAATGAGATGCAGTACAGAACAGCAACATTTGTGAGAGGACGAGTCGGGCTGAGCTGTTTGCTCATTCTATTTGCTTTTTTCCATAATATTATCTGTCAGGGCTAGAATGCATGTTGCCTTTGAGATAATGTTATGCTTGCTGGGGCAAACTGCAGTAACAGCTGATAGCCATAGTCCCTCGGTGCCTTGACAAGGGTGGTAGAGATGAAAGCTACTTCTCAGGTGACACATTTAACACTCCTGTCAGGGATTCTAAATTTCCAAATCGCTGGATTTGAAGTGACATCTCTGTTAGGTATCCATCTGCGACAGATACTTTCACTTTTGCCTTAATCTGAACACTATAGCTAATTTTAAGAATCCCCCCCTTACTAAAAATGGCAAAGATTTAAAACAAACCTGTGTTGTGCTGCTGCCAAGGTAGCAGAAATATAAACCAATCATTCAATTGTTATACTTTGCTATGCATGAACATAATTTGAAATTATTTTAAAAGAATGCCCCTACAGACCATGACAGAAACCCTTCTCCCACCTTATACCCCTGGGCAACAAAGGAGACATCTCTTGGTGAGTAATCCTACCCCCTGAAAACTGAACCAGATTTCAATTATGTAACTACCCCCTATCTTGGCAACATAGTCCCCAATTCTGCCTGTCTGTTTTACCTTATGGTGGAATCCTCACCTTTAGTGCTGCTGCTAGAGATATAACATTTTTTTTAAACCCTGATGCTACAAGAATCCTCCCCACTCCCTCCCTTTCCTCCTGACTCTCTCATTCTCTGTGACCTTTATAAAAGCTGTGCCATGATTGCTATTCTTGAGAGTGGTGGGGGGCTGGGAGGAGTCAGATTGAATTCCAGCCAATAACCTCTGAGCCTAGAAAGGATACTCCTGTGTAATCATTTTCCCAGCTCCTCTTCGCCTGCCGCTAGTGCTGAATTAATGTAGTGTGTGAGTCTTTTCAATAGGGACAATCCTTTTCTGTGGAAGGACCGTGAAGCCTTTCCACACGTAGCTACTGAACCCCCTGTGTTCTGCTGATAAGGGACTGGGGGAGTTTAGCAATTGGAGTCAGAATGTCATTTGTTTAGGGAGGTAAATAACGGGAACATCATCATTATTAGGACTCAAGAGAAAAAAAAAAAAACTCAGCAGGGATTATTCCACCTGGTGGACTAAAGGGACAAGTCAATTTGACCCACATTTTCACAACTTTGTCATGGAATGCAAATGTACAATTGCATTTGATTGATTGATTGATTGACTGAGTGCCAGATCGAGTTACTGGACACATGACATGAAATTCAAGCGTGGGCTTCCTAATGGTCCAGTTCCCAAAGAGTAAAATCAATATATTTACACGTTTAAATAGTGGACATTATGCAATTCCCTGCTTTGTTTACTACGAAGGCAAGTGTCAATTTACCCTCCTCAAAATAAAGACCACACTTCAATGTCTTACTGTACCCTACCCCAAAAAATATAAAGATGTATGCCTCAATTTCATTATTTTGTTTCAGATTCTTTGTCATTTGTTCTACATTCCCTTTTCTATATTGTGAAGATCAGTTTTGAAACTGAGGAACTAGCACATATCTCTTTGTGCAGCAGCGCCTTCTCAAATCTAAGCTAAACACTGCTAATGCAACCCAGGTGAAACTAAACTAATAGAAAAATATAATGTATAAGTATTAACAGTGATGTCAGAGTCCCTGCCTTGTCTCCCGATTGTAATCACATGACAATGCTTCTGCAAAAGCTACATGGCAAAAACGGACTTCCACTGTTTGGGGGGGAACAAAAATCACCCTATCACTGCTAGCATCAGGGACAAGGAAAATATGAGGTTATGACTCCACACCTGGTCTAAACCTGGTTTAAATGAGCTTTTCTTCTCATTTTATTTCTCATTTATTAGAAAATGCATGCCTTTGACTACACAATGCTGTACCAAAGTATGCTAAAACACAACCCAAGATAGAAGTTCAGTAAACTGCAGTTGCCCTGAATCATCCTATTTTTCAGCAAAGTGACTAAAGGGTCCTTTATCTTTGGTTATGTTCTGACAATTTCTGCAAGATGTAAAAAATAAGTTAACATCTCATGCATTATGTACCTCCAACTCCAAAAGTAAACAAATAAAGAAATACATAAACCATTTAAATTACTTCTCCATGGGCTGTAGGGAATTTGGCTTTGTGTGTGTGCATGTGTGTGTTTCATTGACTAAAGACATACCCAGGAGACAAAATATATACATATACACTCACCTAAAGGATTATTAGGAACACCATACTAATACTGTGTTTGACCCCCTTTCGCCTTCAGAACTGCCTTAATTCTACGTGGCATTGATTCAACAAGGTGCTGACAGCATTCTTTAGAAATGTTGGCCCATATTGATAGGATAACATCTTGCAGTTGATGGAGATTTGTGGGATGCACATCCAGGGCACGAAGCTCCCGTTCCACCACATCCCAAAGATGCTCTATTGGGTTGAGATCTGGTGACTGTGGGGGCCAGTTTAGTACAGTGAACTCATTGTCATGTTCAAGAAACCAATTTGAAATGATTCGACCTTTGTGACATGGTGCATTATCCTGCTGGAAGTAGCCATCAGAGGATGGGTACATGGTGGTCATAAAGGGATGGACATGGTCAGAAACAATGCTCAGGTAGGCCGTGGCATTTAAACGATGCCCAATTGGCACTAACGGGCCTAAAGTGTGCCAAGAAAACATCCCCCACACCATTACACCACCACCACCAGCCTGCACAGTGGTAACAAGGCATGATGGATCCATGTTCTCATTCTGTTTACGCCAAACTCTGACTCTACCATCTGAATGTCTCAACAGAAATCGAGACTCATCAGACCAGGCAACATTTTTCCAGTCTTCAACTGTCCAATTTTGGTGAGCTTGTGCAAATTGTAGCCTCTTTTTCCTACTTGTAGTGGAGATGAGTGGTACCCGGTGGGGTCTTCTGCTGTTGTAGCCCATCCGCCTCAAGGTTGTACGTGTTGTGGCTTCACAAATGCTTTGCTGCATACCTCAGTTGTAACGAGTGGTTATTTCAGTCAAAGTTGCTCTTCTATCAGCTTGAATCAGTCGGCCCATTCTCCTCTGACCTCTAGCATCAACAAGGCATTTTCACCCACAGGACTGCCGCATACTTGATGTTTTTCCCTTTTCACACCATTCTTTGTAAACCCTAGAAATGGTTGTGCGTGAAAATCCCAGTAACTGAGCAGATTGTGAAATACTCAGACCGGCCCATCTGGCACCAACAACCATGCCACGCTCAAAATTGCTTAAATCACCTTTCTTTCCCATTCAGACATTCAGTTTGGAGTTCAGGAGATTGTCTTGACCAGGACCACACCCCTAAATGCATTGAAGCAACTGCCATGTGATTGGTTGGTTAGATAATTGCATTAATGAGAAATTTAACAGGTGTTCCTAATAATCCTTTAGGTGAGTGTATGTATGTTATCTACGCTGCCAGGCAAGAAGTTTTCTAATGCTATGTCGAATTGAAAACTACAAGGTATGAAGGAAACACAGTAACAAAATGCAGAGTATGGAGGGGATAAAACATGTACAAAAAATGTTTTGTGGGACACATTACCAAAATTCCTGAAATAATTTAATGCAATGCTTCATTTATTCACTTTAACATAAGGAAGATGCTTAATTTCAACTTATCTTTTGACAATTGCCAGTAATACACAGATTAGTTCAAACGACTATTTTATTTTGCTTTGCTATTGAGTCAACAAAAACATTGTCCACTAAAATGATTTTGTCATAATAGCTCCTTGGGGGTAGTGTAAGAATTCAAACTATAATTTTGGCTGAACTCTAGCCACAACCTCTTTCTTACCTGTATTTCTAAATCTTTAATTTGGATAAATTAGGCATTAATCATACTTTTGATATAATTATGAAAGTGGATGCTGTGTAGTGTTCATCCAGCTGCGAAAGCCTGTTAAATACATTAATTTTATGTTGCCATGATACTATTCTGTTTGTGTCTTTCATTTAAAGGTTTCCCAACCACCTCAGAAGCTATTGCATACCTTCAGGGGGAGAAAGAAAATCAAAGAACAAAACAAGAAAGTGACAGTAATTGGTGTGCGTCTCTGAAGATATCTTTAAAAGCATTTTTTATTCTCCTTATTTCCATACATGCCAACAGCAGTTGCAGTACATCTTATTAGAAAATTTAATTTCTTTACTAAAACATGCCATTAAACTTACAATTAAATAATTGAAGGTGACATTTTAGTGCATAACCCTACTATTCAGAGGACAAAACAAGAGGAATTAAATTTATACTAAAAGCACAGTTGAGTAATTGGAAGCTGTAAGCAATCATTTATTTTCAATAAATGTAGATCCTCCATATTGTATGATTTATTTTATTTGTATTTATTTTTAAAAAGAAGCTGTTAAAACAGTTAAACGAGACTGTGTATAAACATATAGTGATATTTGGCAGACTGATAACTAAACGTGAAGATGTATAGTTGCAGCTGAAGAATAAAGAATTGTGAGATTTGGAGATTGAAGATAGTACATTCCTTTTACCCTTGTTCTTGTAATTATGCATCTCCAGGGGGTTCCCAAAAGTGTTATATGACAGCTAGTGGGAGTTGTTTAAGGGGAAGACTTCATAGAGCTTATTGTTCTGATTAATATGATACCAACATCTTTAATCCCGAATCATGGAGATAATCTTTCCTGGCCAAAGTTCTCAGATGTTTTGTTTGTTTGTTTGTTTGTTTGTTTGTTTGTTTTGTGTTTTAGTTTGAGACCACCAATTCCTCCAATGGTACATACACAACTATATGGTAAAAGCTTAGTTCCATAGGCAGATGACAGGCATACCCTAAACAAATTAATAAACGCCACAAGGAGTGGCTGTCTGAACTGACTGACCTAATGTTACAAACACCTCCTTTACTTCTAGCCAGCAGTGCTTGACCTTGTGGATAGCACTTGATCTTTTATCTACAAATCAGGCTGAGTATTATATAATACAAATTGCATCCTGCTTTCAATGAACATGGTGATGAAGACTATTAAATGGTGGCGCATGAAACCTTGGCGATGTGCTCACTTAATCAACATCTAACTTCATCAAGCAAAATCGTACCCTGTGAGATTCAACCACTATCCAACAGCATGAAATCAACAACAAATGAAAAAAAAAGGTTTAATCTCACCATGCATCTCTGGATGGCAATTCTCTAACCCTGTGGTTCCCAACCTTTTTAATGTCATGGCACACTTTGCTAAGACCAAAAACCTTGTGGCACACCAACATGAAAAACCCCCTGAATTGACTAGTTATTGTGTTACCTGAATGGCAATGGGTATCTAAAACTATTATCACATGCACATGGCGTGTTAAAATATGTCACTAGAAGAGTAATTAAAAGGGCAAATGTGTAAAGTGCAAGGAATGGCCTTTAGTGTTATGGTAAAAAAAGTAGACCGACATACTAAATAATAATTAATTTGTAATTAATACAAATAATTTATTTAGTGTAGGTAGACCAAGACCAGACATTAAAAACTATTCACAGTAAATATAAATTAACAGCAACATATATTCAGTTCACATTATCTTATAACAAGTTAATTCAACTAAGTGGTTAAACATAACAAAGGGCATTAGAATTGTTGAAAAACAATAGCACACGGATCAAACATGCTATCCTCTCTGTTTTATTCTATTTGATTAAATGTTTTGCAACTGAAATGTTTTTTTTTTGCAGACTGAATGCACACCTGAGCTGAGTACAATAAAAATATATTCACACTTAATTTAAGCAGTTTCATATCAAATAAATAAGCCTACCAAAAAGGCAAGGAGAAACATATTAAATAACACGTATACATTATATTTTGTCCACAAGTCCATACTAGAAAAAGGACAAGTAGAGTGCAAAGTTAAAAACGAGTTCAACATCCGTCCGTTTAATCAATTGCGTTTCAGTACCACTGACAGCACTGCAACTCAGCGCAGGTGCGCATTCAGTCACAACCAGCGCGGCCCGACTGCGCAGTTCTCCCTTCCTTTCCGTTTAGAAATCGACTTCAGTTGGATATATCATTTAAAAAAGTCTACAAGTAGATTTTTAAATATTACATTTTCACAACTTTGAATAAGTTTGATTTGATAAAAGATTTATGAAGTTGACAAAAAAAAAAAAACCATAATATTTTAGAGGGGATAAAAATCTCACAGCACACCATTGTGCCGCAGCACACGAGTTGAAAACCACTGCTCTAACCGATCCCTTTTTGAGATCCTCAAAATCCTTGTTATTGATATTCAATTTAAACATACAATGACAAAAGCTCTGGAGATGATGGATTCCTTATAAAATACTATGCAAACAAAGATCTGCCAAGCTCTCTTGATGGTCTCAAACTTTTCATCTCAGTTTTTGCCGCCAATTAAATAATGAATTGAATTACTCTTGGAAAAAGAACAAGAACCACCTGCAACATAACCAACACCATCCTTGCCCCTAAATGTGGATTTGAAGATTTTGGCTACATTTTTGCTGCGCATGTTAAATTTGTCCTTCTCTCTACAATCTCCACATAGAAGATTGGCTTGATAAGAAAACATATACAGATATTTATAATTGAATAACCATTTGCCTCGCCACGCCAAAAGTTGGTATCGCATCAGATCAAGAAAAAAAACAACAACACAGGTCTAATGTATATATATCATCAATTGCTTACTGAACAGTATAAAAATTGATGTTTTCTGCACTGCATTCACAATTATGCATTTAAATTGACTATTTATCTTGTGTGTGCAGAAAAAGGTTTGAAAATGCTTAAGCACAAATAACATTTAAATCGGTTTAAAATATAGTGACATTTAGGTCAGTTGTGGTGCAGAATTCAACTGTAAGTACAGGTAACAGTTCTTAATTAAACCAAATTGAACATTTACACAGTAACTGCACTGTAAGATGTATGACATAAAGGACAAACATATTTCTATAAAAATATAAGTCAAGCATAACCTAACCATTCACATTTTACATGCAGTCATGCAATTGGTTAAAATTGGTTAACATTTTCAAGTCTTATTTAAAAATTTTAACTGTTGATAACAAAAAAGAACTACATCTCTCATTTACCTATAAGTGGTCTTGAAAACGTAAAGGAAAAAAGTGTTTTCTGAGAATTAATTAAGTAGTTATTTCCTTAAGCTTTTTGGATATTAAAACATTGTACAGTGAATGCCAATGAACACAGAACCAAAATAACATTTAAGAAGCACACAATTAAAGTGTTTTGGAGAATCACAATATGTAAACCTTACAATTTGGTTAGGAAACCTATTTGTAATGGTCATTTAAGGTTTGAACCTTGGTTCAGTGTTCTGACCCAAAGCAGCCAAATATTTACCTGTCAGTGTAGCCCTATGTCTAATCAACATTTGTTAATAAATCATTTGCATGAAATGTGCACTACTTAACATGCAAATCAGATGATACAGGGTACTTTACCTTATAGAGTAATTAACTAATCACTCAGTGTCTCATTGCATAATTACTTGTTCATAACAAATCTCTATAAATGTTAAATGAAAAGTAACTCAAACTTGACTAAGCACTTCCCAGAAGTTAGAGTCTACCTGCCGCACTGGAGACACTTCAGTAGTATCAATAGAATGTCCTCCAACTTAAGCTTTGCATATTGTGATTTGATGGGAAAAGAAGAGATCACACTAACAGCTTATGTCTTGGCAAAGATTATATATAGTGCCACATTTTGATTAGTTTTTAAGTTTTTGTTGCTGATTTGATCTTGCATAAATTGCATCAGCCCCTGGTGCATCATTTAATTGGTGTAGTTATGTGAAGCCTTATATGTAAATCAAGATGCTTTGTTTAGCTAATCAGGAAATTATTTTCAAGATAAAAAATAAAGTCCTCTTCCAGTTGGGATCAGCTGTTATCTATTTAAAATGACTTCTGTAATTGCGATGGGAATGTGTTAAGAAATTAGTTAAAAAATAAATTGAAAATCATCTCCAGCACTGAACACACCACCTGTCTTGCAACTCGAGGGACATTCTGAAACTTAATGGTCGACTGACATTCATTATAAATATTTGGAATGCTGCTCATTGGCTTAAATTAAATCAGTATTTTGTTTAATACCTGAGATAGGTGTCCCAACTCAGAAATAACACTCTCATCCACTGCTTTGTTCCACAGGCATGAATGTTTGAAGACAGTGCATAGAGAACAGAAATTTCTGAGGGGGTGAGGAACAGGTAGAAAAATTGTTTACAAAGTTGCAGACGAAAGCATTTTCAAAGCAGATGGTAGTTGCTTGGTCTATAAGGCAATTACTTTTCTGTAGAAACAACAGTAGACAATTATACAGAAAAAATAATAGCCTCTGTTTATTCAGACTGTTCAGATAAGGATTCTGATCTTCAGGTTTGACAATTGCCATGATTGCAATGTATGTGTAATTCTTTGGTTAAATTTACGTTACAAAGCACCATGTTACCAATACTTCTCGTATTGATGACGTTAACAATGCTTTCCATTACATAGCTTCATTAAACAAGGATATGTTGTAAAATTGATATGTAGAACTCAAAGGGTGTTTATTTAAATGTATAGGACATGGAAAAAAATATTCTTCTAATTAAACCAGGAAAAAATCAGGTTGACACCTAAAGTACTAGCAACAAAAATGACCGGCTCTGATTATTGTCAAAAATAAACACTCCAAAAAGAGAACACCCTGGTAAGCTGATAGTGTTTCAGGAATATGTATTCAATTGGTTAAAAAAAAAAAATAAATAAAAAAAAAAAAAATATATATATATATATATATATATATGCCATTAAACTATACAATCACAGCAGAATGCATTGAAAAGTAATGGAAAGTGAATACAAGGGTCCAGATTTTAAGGGTTTGGTTGAGTGTTGCACTAAAATGTATAACCATATAGCCTACCTGTTTGAGTTCAGTGCCAGTTCTGAAAGACAACTGCAGTGATATCCAGAAAAATAATCCTACGTGTACCTGCACATGACACACACACACAAATCATTCAGTGTTAAAAATATCAACTTGAGTATAGGAGCTAAACCAAATGACAGTTTTTGTAGCAGGTCAGTTACTGGTTTAGATTTGTTTGCTAGCAAAACACAGGAAGCACTAGTGCTCTACTGGGAAGAGGAGAGGAAATCAATGATCAATTGACTTCTGTAAAAAAAAAAAAAAAAAACCTAAACCAATAGGAAGCTGAAAGACTTGAGCAGGACCACACAAGCTGAGCCCCAGCTTGTAATGGGTCTAAATTAGCTTTGTTGAATGGCAGGTATGAACTTGGTATCTTTGGTTTATTTACTTTCGTTATGTATATATGGATTTATTTATTTGTATTATTTTCCTACAGACATTTTCTGCCACACCCACAAGAGGGCGATAGGTATGTTCACAAAAGCAAATGTCTGTTAAAAAACTTTGCAAAACATCTGGAAATATCACCTGGAAAAGTTATCATAATTTCCATAATTGTCCCCATGAATCAAAGACAATCTTCTTGTAACAGCAGGGATTGGGGGAACTCATTAAATCAATTGATTATATCCCAATACCTTTGCATTTGCATCCAGAAGCCTTTTTAGTAACAGCATCTTGAAAAATAAAATACTGTGCATTATACCTTGAAAATCGTACTTCTTTAAGTAATAGACGGATTATTATAAGAAAAAAAAATGTGCATAGAAAGGAGACATATAGGTATATTAAGTAAACTGTGGTGGTATACTTTGCAGACCCCCACTGCTTTCTCTCTAAATAAATAAACAAATAAAATGAAAACATTCCCCGAGCAGCACTATTGTTTTTATGGCAGTCTGTTTCTGCTGCAGTGTACTGAAAGTGCCAAGAGACAGATTGTTGAGGATTATATTGTCTTCTGCAGGATTCTGTATTAAGTTGCCACTGCGCTACTGTCATGGGCTCCCGAGTTCGAAAGCAGCAGCCCATGCTAACAGCAGTAACTCATCCTTTGCTATTGTGGGGCTGTAAAGAATAGCCAGCCCCTGTGTTGCATCATTGCGCATATGACACTTCATTGAAAAAGACTGGCTTCTGGGGGGAACTGTCACAAATAAAGTACATCGCCACTGACTGAGGCACTAGATCACGCTAAGTGCAGCTCCATTGCCTTCTTCAAAATTGTCAGTTTCACATCATTGCCAGGGGCCCAGTTATAATAATGCAGAACTCACCCAAGTAGTGGGCTTTTCTAGCACACCTTTACAGTGCCAACATCTGCAGGGAGAAACAACCCACAAAAATAGGACTCTGCAGCACAGAACACTAGTTTTGCTATGTTTTCAGCAGCTGGTTCACTCTCTGAGGTAAATTATTCCTGTTATCATCGTCATTTCCTCAAAAATGCCTCAACAGTGGTTCTTCTACAGTGCCTGCCCACTTCATTGTATGCGACCGAGAGCAAACCATGGGCCATCAAAAGACATAATTGGCAAAGACCATTATCTCAAGACTCTGATGCTCTTGCAAAATGAGAGTTGAGCCCCATCCGGTAATCTTTGAGCCGCAGGCTTTGCTTCAGCTGCTCCAGAGGCAGGCAGATTGCAGCACATCTGCTATTACAGAACTGCCATGTCCTACAACAGGGACCTTTTCATTTCTCTCAAAACCCTGCTGCTCTTAACAAAGGAAATGCCACCACATTGTAACCTTCCTCACACGGTATGACCTTGTCTTTTCTCTTTCACAAAGGTGAAGAATTAAAAGCACAATGGAATTGCAAACTATTGTATCTATGCTTAAAGTTGAAGGATAAAGGGCTGAAAAAAACTTAAAAAGTCAAATCTCTCTTCCTGGCCTTCTGTGCTCCAGTCCATAGAGCTGAGTGCACACAAAAGGCTGAAGAGGATAGGCTAGCTTCCTTCCCCACTTCATGTAAATCTCATTACTGTTTGCATGTTAATTAAAAATAAAACAATACACACACATACTTCCAATTTTAAGCAAGAATGATATTACCATGAAGGAAACCTCATATCTAAGGAATGTTTCTCTAAAACATTTTACATCCCAAAAATCTACAGCTGACATTTTTGCAGATTCTTTCAAAACCAAAAAAGCACATTTAGGAGTAATCATATTACCTGAACACAGTCCTCAATAAGAAAAGTGTGGCAGAGAAAGGCAAGCTCTCATTGCTTCTTACAAAGCAGCACAGCATTGATTTTTCGGGAGCCTAATTTACCAGTGTTCTTTAGTACAACAAAGTCACTTACTTGGCCACTTGGGCTTTATCAAGCAAACACGTTCAAGACACTAGTGAATTAAATTTTTCTCAGAGATTTAGTCTTCAGTATCCCAGAATACATTAAAACTCTCTCTACATGTCAATGTCACACATGAATTCATTAAAACAGATGCTTGTACATTGCCTTTAATGTATCCCAAAGCACTGCACAGGCAATTTAATGACAGATCTGGATAATGATTACAGAAGACAAAAATATGAAAACTTTGATACAACCCGTATTGATATATAATTAAAAAAATAAAGAAAGCATTTGGGACAGTACACCCACATGGGTAGATCCAGACAATCTACAAGCAATAATAATATATATATATATATATATTGTGGTAGTTGTGGCCTGGTTTGTATACCCCCCCCACCACCAATACATTATAGATATAGAAGTATTTACATTTTCAAACTTCGAGGATTTTTTATTGTGTTCCTAGCATCTGCATTTGAATATTTGATTGTATTTTTATACGGAGCTATACCTTATATGATACTCAATATGTATAGTAATTTCAGGTGACTTATGAAAACACACACACAAACTGACGAATTCCAATGCTACTGCAAGTGAAGAATTTAAAACATTTATTTTGGTCCAACAAATATTATAATTCTCTCTCATAATGAAAGTCTATTTTTTTTCTGATCACAAATGTGTATTTCCAAAAATCTCAATTTGCAAATCTTCTGATTATTATTATCATTATTATTATTATTATTATTTTAACAGATTCCTTTCAATTAAAGTAATACCTGTCTGCTGAAAATATAATCTGAATCTAAATATCTGCACAATCATCCACAAAAACCTAGAAAAAAGTATACCATCATGCTGAATGCAGAAGGTATTTTAATAGGAGAACGGAGGGCCACAATGTAGCAATATTCCTATATAATTTTCACACACACATACAAATAAAACATTCTTGAAAGTTTTTAATGATTCGGCAGAAAGATATTAAACTAACTTTTAGAATTTGTATATAAACCAAAAAAGTTCAAATAGAGATAACAGACTCCTAAGACATTTACATAGAAATAGATGAGGCTCTGAAGAAGAAATTAGGCTTTTCTGCTTTAAAAAAGTTTACTCATTAAATACATGTATTTTTTTCTTTTTCTTTTTTTTTTAATTATGATAAGTACACCATGCTGTTTAATGTGAATATCCTAGGCATTTATGCACTGTAACAATTCACACAAAAATGTAATCACTAAATCCTAACATGTAAAATGTAACTGTTAGTGTTGCTAAAAAAATAAACAAAAAATACAATGATCACATTCACAGACAATTCTAAATATTTGCTCCACATTATATAATTTTCATTATTTTTTAAGTACACTGCATTTCCCACAATACACAGTAATCAGATTTTATCCTGTCTTGTATTTGCACATAATTCCTCTCACTGTAAAATAAGAATTTAGAAATATGTATTTTTTTTTCCTATAAGAACCCATGCTGCTGATCACAGTAATCAATAACCAGTACACTTGGAGGAATTTCCCTGCTCTTGAACTGAAAATTGACTTGTTAACTGATTATGTTTTTGTGCTGATTCAAATTATGGACTTTTCTTTGTTTCAATGACCTCATCACCTTGATATCATATGGAAAATCAACAATGCATGGTTTGTTTAAAATCATATTTTTCATTTTATTTTGTTTTTTGGTATAGATTTGCCAGCACAAACAAGTCAATTCAGAAGGCAAGTTGACCGAGGGCATAATGTTCTCCCCTCTTCCAGCTGTAGCTGCCTTATCAGATGGAAAACGGTAAAAAGGAGACCCTTCCGTGGAGACACAGGAAGATGGAGAGATATGGAAACCTCTTTATATCTAATGTTTGTAAAGGTTAATCAATAATGACCCCTGACCCATGAGTCACCCATAACCTTCAAGCTACAATAAATATTTTCCCTTCAAAACATTACAATACTCTCCACTGATATGTGACAACCAGTTCTGTGAATAGCAATACGCAAACAATGAGGCACCACCTGCAGTCTGCTGCCTACCTTAAGGACAAGAAGAGCTTGAATCAAAACAATAGTTGCATAGTGCGTAAGGGTTACACATCCAATATGTGTATGCAGTTTTGTAATGATACAACAACCATTGTTCATGTCATCAAATTAGTTTGCAATGTGACACCTGTACAGTGCATAATAATATTAATATAGGATGTAAATGTCAACCTCTAAACCACGTTTTGTCAATATTTCAAATGTTGATTTTGATAAAATGTTGACAGCACCTAGTGGTAATTTATGAAACTATGATCCATTTCATGTATTCATATTGTGCATATAGAAATGAGATTTTCCTTCACATTATAAATAACATCTTCAGAACAACAACATTGGGGAAGAAAACAACATGTGTGCAAACCCCTTAGAATACCCCCCCGATGTGTGGAGAGCTCCAGAACAGATGCACTAACAATGACAGTCCGCTGAGATCTTCCAACCCAGTATAAACTCAAAAGTAAAAGTACTGTTTGCAGAAAACAAACAGATGTGAATTATTCTGCTATAAATCTTCACTGAAGCATACAAACCGACGTTCAGATTGGAAAAAAAAAAAAAAGCAGACCAGGATCATTAATACTGACCATATTTAGTCGTGGTTTCCACACCACCAAGATTTGTATTCCCTCAGACCCTCTACTCCCGCTATGCTGCTTGTGTTTACAGCTCCCAGACAATTTCACATAGCTATTACATATTACTATTACTATGTGAATGTAGAAGTGATAAACACTATAATTCAGACACGTCTGTTGTTCCTGAAATTTTAGTCTAGAGATACTTGTTGAGCAGCTGCTCAGACATCTCACAGGTCCATCAAACTCATAACTTCAGTGCATATAAAGCAACTGATCTTGTGAACTTAACGGGAGCTGTACCTTTGGCCTTTTGATTTGGAATCTGCCACCCTCTTTCTGACCATTTGTCCACAGAAAACCATGTCATGTATCTTATGCCATGATTAAACCTGACTTTTAGCAGATGTGGATAGTCATTTGGGGGCATATGAACAACAAAGTTCAGGTCTGAAACATAATTTATCTTCCCTTCAGGGCCTGATGGATGACTCACCTCACAGACAAAACAATCTTGACTTCCTAAGCCTGCAAAACAGTATCAATGACATCGGATAACTAGTTGAGAAAAGGGTACTAATGGTTCTAGCATGCAAAATACTTATGCACAGAACATATATACTCTAATATTATGTGACACCGCTTTCTTGTATTACTTTTATGGTTTAACAAAATGCGAAAAACACATTTTCTGTATATGGTACTGACTTCCAGATCATATGGGGGAAGCTAATGTCTGTGCCCTTTTAAAAGAGAGGTTTGAGAAATGTTTCACCTCAACGAATTACCAGTTAGCAAACCAGCACGAAGGGGTGAATGAAAAATGTCACATGATGACAAACATATTAATACTGATCTACAATATCACTACAATTTTGTATTTCTATGTAAGCATTACACTATGGCATAAACAGTAGTCTTAAATGTAAAGACAATATACAGCAATACAGAAGCATGCGATCATAATGTTCTACAATAGCCCTCATAACCACTGGCCTAGTTTAATATAGTGGACACTAATCCTCATCCAGCACGGCTGGCTTTCTGTGTTTCTATCATTGCAGTCTATGTAAAGAACCTGTCACACAATGACCTCTTCATCCAAACACAAATGCAAAGCAAAGCATGCTCCTTTCCTTGAAAAGCGCCTACTTAGCAACACACATTAATCACAGCTGCAGGGTGTGTTTCTGGGCCTACAACAATGAAGCATTTCATTGGCCAATTTGCCGCTCTCAGAGACAGATTCAGGTCCTCGCCAGGTAAGCAAAAGGATGCTAACAAGATTAGTTTGCAATGTGATTTGAAAAGATATGACAGAATGCCAGGTTGGATTTCTATATTATTATTATTATTATTATTATTATTATTATTATTATTATTATTATTATTATTATTATTATTATTATCATTATTATTATTATTATTATTATTATTATTATTCATAGTTGTTGAAGTAGTATTTGTAGGAGCAGTAACAGTAACAATAATATTGGTAGTAGTAACCTTCTACTAGTCGTAGTATTAGCAGTTTATTTAACAGTAAGGGTAACGTTAAGAGCAACATTGGTAGCAGTTATAATTATTATAAAATACAATGTTTCATTAATTCAGCAGGGCTTGTTTGTTGATAAATTAGAGTCTATATAATCAAATAAACAGTGCCCATTGATGGGAGCCAGAAGGCCCTAAACAGTACAGTAGAAGAGTACATTATTACTCCATATACAGCATTAAATAGCACAATGAATAAATAAATATAGATGCAATTTTGCACCTAAAGGAGATGTAAACAGTACCCAGACTGTGGTTCAGATACTTGCTGGAGCAACAATAAATCTATATTGCATATTTTATGTGTTTTGGGGTGATTCAAACATTGCTTTGGCTTGAAGATTCAGTACTATACAAGCTTATGGCAGCCTTAAAACATTTACAGCATACATAGCTGTACATGAATGGTCTCTGCACATTTTCAAACATCTCACCAATCTTTTTTGGTGGGAGATTGGTAGTACAGTTAAAAATAGGGTTAGTGTTTTAATTATGTCGATAGTGATTCACATGAGAAAAGATTAAGTGGCCTTTACATACAAATCTACTCTGCAAAGATAGTCATCATTGTTGTTCTATAACTACAAAACACAGCTGTCTACGAAATTAAGTCCCTGAGTTCTGAATCAGTAGAGTGTTTAGTTTTTTTCCCCAAAAAATGCTCCAATGTCAAAAAACAATGCATATGCTACTTTTCAACATATAATACAATCTAAAAGAGAAGAAGAGAAATGAAAAGACTGGACATCTGGTTCTAGAATTCAGATCATGTATCATAATTTTGTATATACAGGGAAAACATGATTTATGTTAACAGAAAGGTAAAGTGTTCAAAGGTGACTAAATAGCTGTGAGTCTCAGATATGTTTCGGAGTAGTGGAAAGAAGAGAAGAAGTGTGTTCAACATTTACCAAAACATTTATTTTTACACTTCCCCTGTTTTTGGATTACAACTGCATTCTTGTATGTAAGTCATGTGTGATCTGGTTTCATGGACACCGTCACTGTAAGTGACCTCCACTGGCTGTAGTGTTATATGTATTCTGAAGATGCAAGACATAAAAACTAAGAATGTAGTCCCTCCCGGCTAGCTTGAGGCATGCTTGCGGGAATGTTCTCCTTGCTATTGGCCTGCAACAAAATGTGGTTATATTTTCAAGTAAGGTTGGGTTAGACCACTTCTTTTTGGCCAGAAACATTTCTCCCTGGCTACTTCCCCACCCAAAAAAAAAAAAAAAAAATGCATTAAAAAAAAGGGATCAATCTCCTCCATGGGCTTATCCCAGAATGCTGTGCACAGCAGCTCTAGAGCGGCCAAGGCAGCCTACTCACGTAGAGATTGTCATGGAAACAGCCTCGCCTGGTTCTGGCAGTGTTCTGGGATGTCCTGTGGGAAGCAAGGCCATTTTTTCTGTGTTCAACTTTTCTCACCTAAAAGCCCAGAAGAGAATATTTTGCTAATATGCACACACCATCGGGCTGCTATTGCTCAGTTCATCAATTCTGACTCAGACATCTAGCCTGCTGCATGTCCCACCTCCTCCCTATTTTAAGACAGACCTATTTTTATGTATCTTGCACCAACTATCTATCATTCATGTTTCTGCCTGACTTTGAAACGGAGTTTACTTTTGTGTATCTTTTTATATGGGCCTGTTTTCTATCCCCATTCCCTTTAATCCCAAGCAGTGTCTCCCAATTAAAGAGATCCACACCTGAAGTGTAAATGTAATGTGTGCATCTAACAGATGAAGAACACCACACTCTCACACACAGATATATTTATACACGTGTATGCTTTAAGGTTTAAGGAAACTAAAACAATTTGTTTTGAATTTTACATACCAAAATAAGCTTAAACATACAGTGAAGGAAGTAAAAGTCAGGAGGCTTGTGTACCGATGTGTGTAATTGTGCAACTTCAGCTGAATTCAGTACATCAAATATTTTATAAATTGTCAGGATAGAAGATGGAGACATTAAGTATCAGAAATATTAAAAATACATTAAAGATTAATAGCCCCTGCCATACTCAATTCACCATTCAAATAAGACAAACCAAACAAAAATAATTTGTATCACAACCAAATACAACCAAGCAGAATGCACACTAATTTAATATCCACTTTTACCACTAGGCTACCTCATAGTTTTTCTTTTGACAGTTTGTGGCTGTGTCACCCGAGAGATGTCAAGAAGAATATTTTGACACCTGGATAATTAGCTCTATGTACATTGCCTTTTTTCCACATGAAATACAGTCTTCCCAACTGGGCAGTTTAAAAGCAACTGAGGCAAGCAAAATAAAATCCAATCCATTTCCAAAACTACACACTTCTCTTTCTTGCTTCAAGCGAAAGCCAGTTTGAATGTTTCTTTTAACCTTTATTTTTTTTCCACTTCGCTCGCTGCATCACATGGTAAGCATTCTTTCACATCACAGGCATTGTATGACTATGTGGTTGACTAGTGCATACAATAGCAACAAAACCAATCAAGTAAAAAAAGGTTAAATGAAAATGTCTGTTTCCTGCAGTGTCACATTTATATGGCATATGATATAATTCACCACATATTTAATGTTACATAAAATTATAATGATTGAAGAAGGCAGGACATCAGTAGCTTACAGCAACACCCTGGGTTAAAATTATCCAACTGAAAAGAGTTGCGAGATCAATTAAATAGATCATTTTAATAAGAGATTTGAAAGACTGAATCACATGTTTGCCATTACTGGGCAAAGCCATTTACTTCATGATGATTAAAGATGTTTAATGGCTATGAAGCTTCGGCTTCACATTTACCAGTTACTGTGAATTACATGTTTGCCAAGTGTAAGCTATTAAGTAATAATGTAGAGAGGATTATTGGTCAGTGTAGCACTTATCTGTTGCATTTTTCAGACAGACAGACTGATATTCACTTCTCACCAATATTATAAAAATGACTGTATACAAAGGTGATGATATACAAGATACACATTGATACACAATTCAAAATGTAAAATGTCTGTAGGGCACATTACTCACGTTTCAGTTTAAACTAAGCACTTTTCAGAGAAAATATGTCTCTGGAAACTAAAATATGGCATATTTTTTAGGGCTTTATACAAATGGAAGGGGTGTGCTTTGTTGTATGACTACAATGCATAAACAACTCCAAGAAAACACTTGTGAACTCAGGAGGATGTCGTGCTGTCCTCTGACAGGGCAATAGTCTCTGGGGTGGCCTATTTCTTATTTTAATTGGCAAACACCAAGTCTGGGAGTTTGGTTGGTCTTCTATAAGCTTAGGGAATCATTGAACATCCTAAGGGCATAATTACCAGCAAATCTCAGCAAAATGTGCTATCATTGAATCAGTGTTTTTTTTGTGAGTGTGTGTGTTGGTTTTGTGTTTGTTAACAGCTTTGTATTTCAGGTGTAATTAACCCCTTTCATCCTTTTAACAAGACGACAGTGGAAAAATATACAAACAGCAGTTCAGAACACAGTTTATGAATCAGGTTTTCTGTACTGCATTACACTGGGTCTTAATATCTCAACCTATTCATCCAATCTAATCATACAAATCTAAATAAAATCCATATTTGAATCAGTCATTTGAAATCCAAAGCAGTTCTTGCCACACCGCGGGATTTAATTGTGTGTGCTCTCATTAACACTACTGTAGAATATGCTGGGTGATATTAAAAATAGTTTTTCATCAGCCCGGCCTCCCAAGAGGGAAGTATTGACCTTTTAACCTTTTCTGTATTCATTCTGAGTATAATGAATATACTTAATTTCCAAGATAATTTCTTCAACTCTCCATGTAATCATTTCTCTTTTATACTATGGTATTGAAAATTATTCAAAACACTGAGATGTTATGTAACTTCATACTAAACATTCCTCAGAAGCGATACACTATCAAACATCAAATAACAGTATACAAAGTCAGTAAAATGATAAACAAATATAATTACAGAAGGGGAAAAGGCAATAATGAATGATATGGCTATTGCCAGACAGATAAATGTGATAATTGGTTTACTTTTAAAGCTGCTATATAGCTTTGGTAATATCCACTACAGTGATGTAGTGCATACCCTGCTCAGAGTAGATTTGAGTATAATTCAACAACTTGGCAAACCCTTTCTTATTGGCTTTCTGATTGCCTACAATCTTGAATTAATGCATTGTAGGAAATTCATCTGCTTGTTTTAAAAGATTACAGCTGTTCAGAACAAGCTCCAAGGTGACCCACAGTCAAAGGCAGTGTGATTAATATGAGGATCTCAAATTAGGAGTGGTGCCTGTATGAGAACCTACCTGAAAAGAAAGAAAGAAATGGCACCAAAAAGTCAGTCAAGCATAAAAATGACTAGTAGATCTTGGACACATGGGTGCTTTCAATTTTGCCTCACATTGTTTTCTGTATGAAAAATATTACATTGAATGGCCATGGTGGTAATTTTTCTTCTTCTAAGAAACACTATCTTAATTGTATTTTACATATTAATATAACACATTTATATATTTTTTAAACCCATTTACTAATCTAGCAGTGACCAATCTGTGTGGAGCTCTGCCTAGTCCGGCAGCCCCATAAGGTCATGCAGCCAGTCAGAATTTGGATCCAGAATTGTCCCAGTTTTAGCCTAGGGCATCTCCTGTACTCCAGGCTGAGGATTTTATAGGATGGGAGGGTCCTTCTCTGCGGTTCACCAGCAAAACAAATAAGAAGAAAACAGGAAGCCGGATGGGAATGGTTCCACGTCATTCATTTAAATTGTGAATATCTTATAAATCAAATACCCTGTACAGTGAGTGTTTCGGGAGAATAATAAAAATACTGAATTAAAGCAGCAAATATGGTGACATTCTTTCCTTGAATTATATTAGTAGCAACAAGTGGTTACAGAAGAATTTTCCATAATTAGAAAAAAAAAGCTAGATTAATATTATCTCAAATAAAGCCGTAACCTTTAAAAGGACTGACAGTCAATTTAGTTTACAGTTATTTTCCTTTCACAGTTATTTAGCATTTTTATTATTTCCCTGGCACTGTGAGATTTAGGAACAACACTTTCCGTTTTATGGTTGAAAAGAGTCTGGTTTTGGTGTGTATAATTTGTGTCAGTCAGTCAATGCAAACCGATAATGTGTTTATTCATTAGCTTTTTCATTGTGAAGTTACTCTTAATAGGCTTATTATCTCAGCCAACTGTAACTCTTCAATTATTCTGTGGTTTCAATTTGAGAAAAAATAATCTGAAGGTGACCAAGAGCTTATTATACTCACCTGTGATATTGTCCACTCTTATTGCTACTAATTATGAACAGAGAATTTAATTTGCCTCCTGGGTATAAGAAATGACAATTGCTAAATGTGTTGTGTACAGAATACATAACAAAATGACTGATCTTGTTTTAATAATTTATATATTTATATACTATATTGGCCTGACAAGACAAGACTAGGCTTTTTAAAGAAAATAATACTTTAAACATACAACTTGTCCTATAGTCACGGATTATGCTCTCAGTCAAGTCATGGCTGTTGTTAAATTATGAAATTGTGTATTCAGTTAAATGAGTGGCTGAACATCCCTACTTCTGAACATGAATAAACCTACCAGAAGTGATTATGTGGAAAAAGATCAGAAAAAAGTTAAATATAAAGATATTAACAAGAAGTTATGATGCAAATCTGAATATCATGGCTGAGAGAGAAGATGAAGAATCAAATCATTAGAACTAAGAACTTTGGTATCAAGAATTGCAACGTTAGACGATGGCGTGGGAACAAAAACAGCTGCTATTAAGTGCGCCATTTGAAAGGCAAATCCTTTCATGGTACTAAATGCAGTCATTTTCTGTGATTACCATATTGGAATACAAACCTGGATTTTTGGATTACAAGCAAATATCAGAGTTTTACTGAATCAGAAAATGGCATCACTGACACCTCCTATTGGTTAGTAAAGGACCATTTACTTTTCTCCATTCATGGTTTAAATTGTCTTATCGGTTTGATATAATAGGGTACATTTTGGTAATTCTTTCAAAAATTATCTTCTTTGAAAACTTAAATTTGATATATACTAATACACACACTTTCTCTTTTTGTAATTTGTACAGTCATTACTGTAAGGGAAAGCTTACTACATATTGGAAGGAGGTTCAGTATACAAGAGGTCCCAAGACCACAGAAATAGTACAGAATGAACAAAAACATTAGGCCTAATTGACAGGGTGGCAAAGGGAACCCAGATTCACTGATCCACAGCTGAGTGAATATTTCACTGCACTGGATTCAATACTGGATTCAATCTTGAAAACATCCTGCCAATGTGCTTGTCCCAGACAGCTGTAGTGTCAGGGGTTGTATATTATGTGTCCAGGACAGAGAGCAATAGACCTCTTTGAAGATTGATTGATTGATTGACTGGCATGTATTTATTTATTTATTTATTTATTTATTTATTATTCTTTCCTTGTGAATTTGGTCTGTCAGCTACAGCTGCTTCAGTTGAAATGCAGAGAAGGGTCAGCGATAAACAGAGGGATCTTGACTCAATCAGAACACGGAGAACCTCTGTAGTAGGGGAGTGCATACTAAGGAACTCTTCCTGAGAGCAGCACTCCATTTGTCAAACCAAGCACATATTTAGAAAAGGGAGAAAGAAAGTAGCCAGCTACAATGGACAGGCTGAAACAAAATCCTACATACAGGCACACCTACTGCAGCAGCGAGAGAATATAAAAAGAACAACACTATAGCAAAGTGCCTCTCCCTGAAATAAGTTTTCCTTTGATCCTTCTCCTTTGTGACCATGAAAAACAAAAACCCTGAAAGAGTTCAACCTCAAGCAACAAAGCAATATTCAGAAACAAACCTCAAGCAACTTGTAGAAATAAACTTCACACCACTTCTGTGAGCCTCTAAGACAATGGCTAACAATTACAGCATAATACAATATAAGGTACTAAAGGAGAAGTGCATAAAGGAGGAATCCAATACCATTCACTTACATACTGACTGCACAAGGGCAAGGAAATTACAATGGAAGATACACGCATGGCCAGCCAAAGGGGGTATGTCACTGGAATTGGATAGATCTGTACCTGAATCCTATTCTGATAAGGAAAATAAAAACATTTGACCTTGCCCTATTCACAGTTATATTCTATTCTTCAATGACGTGTATGCCCAGTGCTTGAATAATACTTCTGTTGGCAAACTGCAAATATGGCACTCAGCACATCCTCGACACCCCTCTAAACATAAATAAATTAGTGCTTAAGTGAAGACTCTGTATAGGAAAGTTGAAGAAAGTGTTTTGTGATAATTATATAATGTTTTATATTAATACTAGCATTAGAAGTAGCTTGTATACAGACTGAGCAGATTAGCTTTAGCAGGCTAAGCAAAAGGTCAACAAGGTTCATTTGTTAGAAACTCCTGTCAGTAATAAAAGATCACACAGTGCTGAAATAGCCTACAGCTGTTTTGTTGAAAATTTGTTTGTGATTTAATCGTTTCTCCAGATTTCTCCAGGAATTGTTTCTGTTAATGAGCGATTGACACTAGGTAAATGACGACCGTGGGATCGCATCTTCCTAGTGCACATCAAAGACAGACATCTGCTTTTTGGATCCATCACCTCTTTACGGGAAGACAGATTGTAAACAGACCCGGACTTGTACCTTCTGATTGGATGAACGACCATAAGATTTCACGTCACTTTCCTATAAAGCTGCACTCATGTTTGTAAACATTAAGTTCTAACTGAAGGAATTTTCTGACGTGGGGCTTCCAAGCCGGCTTGATTAAAGTTCTATTTGCTTTATCTCGACGACTTCTCCACTTATTTCCGAGACGGTTCTACATTAAGATTCAAAGATCTTGGCACCATATTTCTAAACAGAGCGAGACTTTACATTCCATGCGTGTTCACTGCAGTATCGAGTGCATTGAAATTCGTCAAGTCTACTGGGTAGCACTAATTGTGCCTTTCACTGCATGATGCAGGACTTTAAAGTCACAGAGATCTATAAGAGCAGCATTAACCTGCAAATGTGTACAAATCCAACATGATGACCACCAAACTATAGTAGTGCTTGTTTTGTGTCAGAGAGAGAGAGAAAACTAACGAGAAAATATGCAAATAAACAAAATATTTCCTATCAATACTGTATCAGATTGCATTGAACAAAATTAAAACACATTGTGCAGAACATTAATGCATTATTATTCCATTACAGTCAAATCCCACATCTGTATTTTTTTCCGATGTTATCCAATTCCCCAAAAATGCAATATTCCATGATTCCACACCACCAATTTAAATATGGTAGACACTGACCTCAAATACAGAAACCCAATAGCATGCTACTAAAACAACTTAATTGAAATCATTTTTTTTCTAATGCAGTTAAAATTGTTTGTTCAAAATAGTGTATATTATATACCTATACATGCAATTACTAAATTTCATATCCTTCCAATTTCCTAACAGGCAACTGTGGTCTTTTACTGCTTATATGTATTTTTTCATTGTAGCTGTGCTATTGTGTTATACATTCTTAAGAGACTGTCTTTTATGGACAGAATGCTGAAAGATCATAAGGTTCTTGATGCCTTCTTTTCCAGCTCAGCTATTGGTTGCATTCCTCTGCTTGATGCCATGCAAATATTACTTTGCTATCTTTCTCATGCCTAAAGAACGTAAGCTTCACTAGTCAATTAAGTTCTGAGATGTCAGAGATCAGTGGATTCTGAGAGACAATGTTATAGATATACAGACATACACAAATACAGGAGTAGATTGCTAGTTAAGCAATTAGTCCCACAGTACACTCTAGGGAGGTGGAATACTTGACAGTTTAAGTCCATTGGTAGCAATTAGTGTTGTGCATTTCCCATTAATTCTTAATATACATGTGAACCATAATACTACATTTTATTGCATGTTTATTCTTTCAAGAGTTTCTATGCACCAAAAAATATTTCACAAATTAAGAGAAGGGTATAAGTACTTTATTTAGTGAAGCATGCCGTAAAGAAATAGTCCTAATATACTGTATTACAAAGCTATTTCTCTGATCTCATTATTAAATTACAATATAACATGTACAATGTATTTGCTAAGCTATCAAAAAAGATAATCCACCTAACTGAAACATTTAAACCTGTAACCGACTGCACACCGCAGAGACATATTATCAGCACAATTATGAAATTAATGAGTTTAAATAAAATTGCTTTTTAAATAATTTACAATGCTAATTTACAATGTGTCTGTATAATTAATATAAATATGACTACTAATAATTATGATAATTGATTAATTGATTTGGCTGCAGAATTAGGGGTTACTCTTGGCTGGTACTTTTCCATCTGGACAGTAGAAGCAGTGGAACAAATTAAATATGTAGCAGTAAAACGGAAACTGGTATAAAATGATGGCCTTTCATGTTCTTTTTAGTTCAGTTCTAAGCTTTAGTCTTTGAAAATTCATTATCCCACACAAACAAGCAAAATTCTTGATGTTAAATGTTTTTAGATTTGTTACTGAAACCCTGTAGTTATCTAGCTTCCAGATTACCTATTCTGTGAGTAATAACTGGCAAGTTGTCTTTTCAGCAATGCAGTCTGTGCCAGCTTGGAAAAACTCAACTTAATAGTCATTACAGTCCTTGCAAATGTCCCTGCACCTTCTTGAATCAGTATCTTCACCAGTAAATTAAAATTCAGTATAATGGAACATACTTTGTAAATGCTTCTGAAGACATTTGAGACATCTGGGGCAAAACCACTGTGGATGTCCATACTGTTAACTCAACAGAGACAACTTGTACAAGTGTAATTTGATCCAGTTTTACATAATGTGTCTGTATACTGGTAAAAGAAACTTAGGTCTTGAACAATTGTCAGAAACAACCAAACGCTAACTGGTCACACAGGAAGCAGTGGTATTATTTCTGGTTATTTAAAGTGAATGTCTCTGTTTTCTTAATAGTGGTCATCAAGTCAAAGGTCACAATTGAAGAAAACAAAACATCCAATACACATTACTACTGTCTAGTTGTGTGGTATGCCAATATACAAATGTGCTATGCTCTGTAGACTACTATTCTGTAACAAACCTGTGTCTTGAGTATCTAATTGAGTTTTGCATTTCTCCCTGTTCATACCACACCAGGACACCATTCTTCCATTTGGAGTGACTTTTTTGGGGGAAATGAAGTATACATATTGCCAGCACGTCCATCACTGTCAGTTTCACCTGTTTACTTCTAAATGTGTAATACTTTCAAAGTGCTTTTGAACAGGAAAATTGAAGGCTGATCTTACAGAGAAAAAAAAAGTATAGCAGAGTGAAGATGTAATTGGAAGACCCACCTGGATGTAAACATCTTACAGTAGATACAGCACTACAGTGTCAAAACTTGTAATTCCTGTACATGGCTGCAAAAGCAAACCACTTGCAACATGGTGTTTAAAAAAATATATCTTTGTAGTTTGCTCCATCTTCCATCTGCAATCATCTATCCTGATTAGAGAACAATATATACATATACAAGTCTACACTTTCTTTCAAAATATGAAACTTTTGTTGACTTATTGCCTGGAATTAAAATGCCACAAATTGATTTGGACAAAGTTTGAAAATACATGTATTTTAATACTGGGTCAGTGGGAATGCACATGTGTTCATATTACTTCGGTGTCTCAATTTGATTGCAGCTGATGAAAGTGCAAGAGAAAAGATTAGGGGACTCCAGGGAGCTGGACTTTTTTTCAGGAGACAGGAATATCAGCTGCCGCACAAGACTCCAGCTGGCACCAGCTAGAGGCATCTGACTTTTTTCCTGTTGATGTTTATTGCAGGTTCTTAGAGTAACCCCATTAGAACCCAATCTCTCATCTTCTGGCATGTCTGGCAATGAGCGGTACATTCCCTCTACACCCCCTGCTGGTGTGGCTTCACAGGCAAAGCAGGAAAATTGAGCAGAGAATTCTGCTCAATAAGCAGCAAGCCGGGCATAACAGGAAACTCAATAGCCAGACATGTCATTATGTGCCCCAAGAAACACAACATTATTATTTATTTATTTTTCCACACTTAAGTTTTTCCTTTCTCTGCAACAGAGTCCTTATATAATTCACATTAGGGTTGGCAATGCTCCAGAGGTTCAGCTCCAGCTCCAGGCTGGCTCCAGAGCTGATGGAGGCCCCCTGCTCCAGCTTCAGGCCGGCTCCAGCAGCCCCAGCTCCAGCTCCGGAGCGGCTCCGGAGCAGCTCCACACTGCGCCTCCAGCTCCGGATGCTTTTAACTAACTCCAGCTCCGGAGCCACAAAAAACAGTGCAAACTAGGATGTGATCATTATTTATAACATTTCCTTTTTTACTTATTTTATGTAAATAACTGTTTAACAAAAACAAAATAATAATAACTAACATCTGTTTAACCATTCAAACATGTAAAAGCAGAAAATTGTAAAGATGTCTGTGGCAATTAGGGTTGCTAGCCGGCCAGTATTTTAGCGGACTGTCCGGTATTTGTACACTACATGGCCAACAGAATGTGGACACCCCTTCTAATTAGTGTATATGGCATGTGGGAGACTCTGAGACCAAGCAGAGGAAGATTCTATGGTCTTCCATCTTGGCCTCAACACTAAGCGTGGCATTTGGTGCAAGCCTAACACCGCACATCCTGAGAACACCATCCCTACCATGAAGCATGGTGGTGGCAGCATTATGCAAAAGGGATGCAGAAAAGTACAGAGAAATCCCGTAAAAAAACCTGCTGAAGTCTGTGAGAGACCTGGGACTTGGGAGAAGATTAATCTTCCAGTAGGGCAATGACCCCAAACATAGAGCCAAAGCCACACTGGAGTGGCTTAAAAATGAAAAGGTCAATGTCCTGCAGTGGCCCTGTCAGAGTCCGGACCTCAATCCAATTGAGAATATGTGGAAAGAGTTGAACATTGCTGTTCACCAAAGGTCCCCATCCAACTTAATGGAGCTTGAGCAATTTTGTAAAGACGAATGGGCAAACATTGCTGTGTCCAGATGTGCAAAGCTGGTAGAGACTTATACACATAGACTCATGGCTATAATTGCTGCCAAAGGTGCTGATCAGTGGCAAAAACTCCTGATTAAATCCTTTCTGATTTCATGTTTTAACACAATGACATGTGGAAAAGACCAAGAGGGGTAAATACTTTTGAGACCCACTGTAAAATCAAGTCACACAGCAATCTCCGTAGACAAGCATTGGCAGTAGAATGAACTTTACTAAGAGCTCAATGACTTTCAACGTGGCACTGCCATAGGATGCCACCTTTCCAACAAGTCAGTTTGTCAAATTTCTGCCCTGCTAGAGCTGCCCTGGTGAGTTGTAAGTGCTGTTATTGTTAAGAGGAAACGTCTAGGAGCAACAACAGCTCAGTCGCGAAGTGGTCGGCCACACAAGCTCACAGAATGGGACTGTCGAGTGCTGAAGTACGTAGCACCTAAAAATAGTCTTTTGTTGGTTCCAACAATCACTTCCGAGTGCCTCTGGAAGCCTCTGTTTGGTTTCCATGGCTGAGCAGCCGCACAAGCCTAAGATCTCCATGCGCAATGTCAAGCTTCGGCTGGAGTGGTGTTAAGCTCGCCACCATTGACCTGGGAGCAGTGGAAATGCGATCTCTGGAGTGATGAATCATGCTTCACCATCTGGCAGTCCGACGAAGGAATCTGGGTTTGTCGTATGCCAGGAGAACGCTACCTGCAGGAATGCATAGACCAACTGTAAAGTTTGGAGGAGGAATAATGGTGTCAGGGCTTAGTCCCAACTGAAGGGAAATCTTAACGCTATAGCCTACAATGACATTCTAGGTGAATTTGCACCTCCAAATTTGTGGCAGCAGTTTAGGGAAGGCCCTTTCCTGTTTCAGCATGACAACCCATGCACAAAATGAGGTCCATACAGAAATAGTTTGTCAAACAACTTGACTGGCCTGCACAGAGCCCTCACCTCAACCCCATCCCACCTTCGGGATGAATGTAGTTAAAGCAGACTTTGCAGCAGCCAGTTACAAGTAGGTTGTGGCTACAGCCTATGTGCTGTGACCAGATATTCAATTTAATCCTGAACACCTACCACTCAATGTCATGGTAAACAGTTTCTTCATCCACAATTGATCTTTTCGGATACTTCAATAGTTTAAAAAAGAAAGCAATACCTTCAAAAGTGTATTAAGTTATTATACAGTAATTTATGTATATATTTATTTTTTCAACAGCTTTCAACAATAATCAAGCTTTCAAATTGGGATTTGTTTGTACAACCTTTTAAAATAGAACTATTATTTCAAGGCTGTTCAGTGAAAATGTGTGATACTGTGTGATACTGCATAACTAATGGTAGGCTTACTTTCGGAGATATTTAAAATGTTAAATGTGTAAACTGCAATGTTTAGAAGCAGTGAAAATTGTATGGCAAGCTCTGAATCACACATGAATTCGAAAATGTCATGCCTTTCAGATTTTGTCTGTGGGACATTTAAGGGCAACATAAAAGCTCTCTGATCCAAGAAACGTGTCGCAGATAATATCTTAACTCAAGATAAAGTGCATGCAGGGCTTTCATTTTTATATCATGTAATGCTAAATGAAATATTAACTACTGAATGAATCCTCTTCTGATATTTAAATGCAAGCAAGGCGATAAACATTTTTATTTAAAATCTAGAAAACATTTAGCATTAGTTAAGTAAAGTAGTTTGATCATGTTTTTAATTGATGACATTCCTATGTAAGTGACGTATGACATTCATCAGTTTAGAATTAGACTGTGGAACACATTCAGTTAATGTAATATTTTCATTTTTTCCCCAAGCAAATCTGCTTTTTCTATTGTCACTGTGTTGATCCTGAATGTATGTCAGTATGGATAATTTTTTTAGTTAATTTCCAAAAGATACCTGATTAACTGTAAACAAAACAGTCATCTCCTGAGCACATGGATTTGAAGCTTAATTAATCTATTATATAAATACAATAAGTATTTGTTGGAATTTCCACAATGTTACAGGCCAACCAAATGTATATAACAATCTGATTATGTATCAACAAAAGAAAAATGTAGGCTGTTGCCACAACTTTGATGGGGAGCATACCAATATTACCAATATCCTACAGATAAATGTAATAAATACGTCTATGTGAGAGAACAAACCCCCTGTGCATATACTACACAACCCTTGACAGAGGCCAACTACATGCAATGACGATCTTAGATATTAGGTTTTTTCCTCACTTTGAGAGAACCATGGATGAAGCAACTCAATTTCTTACGTAAAGCATCACATTTAGAAGGAGTCTGAACATAGTCATCTCAAATGTTCTGGTATACTGTAAGTATTGTCCGCTGAACAAGTAGCTGCCACACAGCACAGCTCCTTATTGAGTAGTTTCTAATGGTGCTCCACTTTTGACTCAGTATCTTGCTAATTTTTTCCCAGTTGGAATGCACAATTGCTTCTTTTATTATATCCTGAGATTAGTTCTGTGTATGGAGACAGGGGGAAGAAAAAAGATTGTCATGACTAATTGGCAGTCTGGTTTATATACCAACCCATGCTGTTTCCCTACAGGGCAAATTGCTTTAGGACTCAATCGCAGCAAGATCACTGTAGGTAACCACTTTCAGGTCATTCGATGGTGTTTCCTAAAGGAATTATACCATTACAACTGATTACCTCCCCATGAATAATATAATTTTAAATCTACATGCCGTTGGATTGTGTCAAAAAATTGGTAAAATCTCCTTGAGCTCATTGATCCTGTATCCAAATAATACAATACAGCTTTTCAGGGGTCAAAGGAGCAGTCTTTGTAGATCTGTGAATAACCAAATTGTATTTAATATGCTGAGAAATACATTGCAATCAAAAGCATCAAGAAGTCTACAGTATCAGTATCAGTCAAGCCAAACACACTGCATGACTAAAATAAATATATCAATGGAATACCTTTTTTTTTAATAATCACTAAATCACATTTGTATTGTTAAATATGTAGTAAAGTATGGATTTAAATATTATCACCCCTTCATGAGGAGTTTATGGTAACACTCTTTTACAGGGTAATTATTAAATCATTAGTAAACTATTTATAAAACAGTTAGGAACCATTAATAATATAATGTATAAATTATCACTAAACCTTTATAAGATATCATTTGTCATTTATCAAAACAAAAATGAAAAAAAAAATTCTTCAACTCTATAATACATAATAAATCATATCTTATAAAGGTTTATTGATAATTTATAAATTATATTATTAATGGTTCCTAACTGCTTTATAAACTACTAATCAATTATTAAAGACACTTTAATATAGTGTTATCGAGTTTATTAAACCTCAGTGATGTTTTAGAAATTACAACCTATTTCTTATTTTTCCCTTGTGTACAGATACATTAGTAATTTCACTTTATTTGAAGTGTTAACAAATTTTCTAGCCCTATTGTGAATAACAGAATGATTGGATTACATAAAACAACTGGTTAAACAGAATGCACTCCCTAGACTCACCATACAAGTGCTTAAAAATGATTTCCCAAGGAAACAGGAGTGAGCTTCACTACTAACAACTACATTGAAAAGGTCTGCCTCCACAATCATGCTACTACTGAAGAGAGGCCTCTACAAATATGGATTATTATTGTTGCAGATAGCAATATATACATTTAATATAAATAACTCCTGTCAGTAATTGGTGACAGATGATATGCTTCCATATATAAAGAACATTGTAATTCAGTTCTAGAGCATTCATTACAATGGTGGTAATTATTGACCTCATTTTTTATTTATTTTTTTAACAGGTTTGGACTTTGAACTAAGTATTTAAATTTTTCTATTTTAAGTAAATTAAAAACTCCAGCTTTTTAACTGCTGTTCTGGACAATTAATATAGCTCAAGCCAATCCATTTCTTCAAAAGTTTTTATTGAATAGGTATATATTCTTTTAACTAAAATGTAGACATGGTGAAGCAGGACTAGAAAAAGGATAGTGTTCTCTGAGATCAAATTACCCAGACCACTTTTCCTTATGAAATAAATTAAGTATTCACTGGAAAAGCCAAGTTAGAGAACTAGAAGAACTGTGAAGTTAACAATATCCTGTTATCATGGATCTTATAACATTATTAAGTAGATTTTCCTGATTTCCTTTTGAGTATTACCTCACAATCAAAGGAACATGGAGAGCTCAGGATTTGTAAAAATGACTTGGAACAGGGGAAAATGGTTCAATTAAGTTAAATTAAGAGGACAAAGTGGCATTCACAAGAAAAAAGCTCCATAACATAAGAAACATCTTCTCCAGTCCCCTGACCATATGGTAAACAAAGTACACATTTCAGAATGAAAATATCTAATAGGTAGTTAATTGGAAATTACGTTTTCACACAGCATCCCTCTGTACTATATTTCCCAGCATGTCATACATTTATATCTCGTATATATTTTTGCCATTTGCCATGTGTTTTAGTCTGTTAATATACTGTATAATACAATATTAAACTTAGAACACCTGACCTCATATTATGTATGCATTGAAATCAAATCAAGTTTAATGCATAAAGGGAATGTGGAGGCTGTCATTGTTATCCCTGTGGTTGCTTTAAGTAGTTCAGGGCCTTTGTGTGTGCAATGTGATGTTTGGTTACAAGTTTTCATGCATTTGGGTAAACATTACTAATATGATTATAAAATACGCATTTCAGAGCACCTGGAGGCTCGAGACGATCTAATTTTCTCTCCCAACAACAGAGACTGCACTCGGCAGACTGTCAGTTGCTGCCAACTCTGACTGGTGCAACTTACCATTCTGACTGACCTCTGCTGACACCATTTCATTGGTATTAAAATCCTCCTTGTACAATCAGCTGAAGGACACAATTTTAGGGCTTAGAAATGCAATCGATTTAACTATAATATTATAATTTGTAACTTGAGCTTGTCAGATTACGTGTATGATTGCTGTAGCTGTGATCCCTTGAGGAAGCAAGGAAATGCTCCTTGATGTCAGATCAGATTTAATATATTAAGTACCTAAAGTAGATTGCCAGGACTTAAAGGGGAAAAACCCACCAGCTAATGTTAAGGAACTGCTTCAGACTACCCACTTTCATATCTGAAATATTATATTTGCTCCAATGTTTAAGGAATGAAAATGGTTTCCAAAAAAACTTATATCATATTTTTTTTCATGGAAAGATAAATAAATAATAGTGCTCCAATAAAAGGCGGGGGGGGGGGGGGTGGAGAACATCAAAACAAAAACAGATTCATCGACTACTGATCCTTCTGGTAAAAACTCTCCTTCAAAACTGAAAACCAGACACATCAATTTATTGATAGATTTTTGGAAGACTAAGAAATCCACATCAATGGTAAAACACTCTTCTGTAGACAACTGTGTGCTTTTGAGATTACATTTATAGTTTTCAATAGCACCATAATGTGCTTCATTACGCAACATTTTTTTTCAGTTTATCTAATAATTAGAGAACTGCTCCCAGCACTGCTGAATCAAAAATCATTGTCATTCAGTGTAATTAGGGTTCTTTAATTTCTGCCAGATCTACTTCCCTCTAAAGCTGTAATCAGTAGTTATTAATCAATTTTTGTTCATGAAATATAATGGAGATCTAATACTTTTTTCTCTTTAGTTCTGATCTTATGGTACAGATGGTTTGGTTAAACGTTCAATTCAATTCAATTCAATTCAAGTCAATACAAAGCAAACTAAAAAGTTAGAAAACTTACAATGGGAAAAATCTTAATAATTTGACTTTGTACTGCCAAAACTAGAATTCTAGATGTGAAACTTTTAATCAATATGAATGTATTTATATTACATTTAATTACAAATGCATAATCAAACAAAGGAATAAAAAACAAAACTCTGGTTTTGAATGTATTACTAAATGTTTACATTTAACAAGTCTTTACAACTTCATCCATCGAACGACGATAGAGAAACTGTGCATTCCCCTCATCCCCTGCATATCTCCACTCCATGTCAAGGCTGTAAATAATTAACCAATAGGTTCCGTCCGTGTTTCTCATCAAACCAAGCCCCCCACGATGCAAATCAGCGTCCTTCATCTGGAGGAGATATCTTTTCTCGTCATTGATTCTCCCGGTGCTGAAGTCATTTTGGGACTCCCTTGGTAAACTCATCACAATCCAACCATTTCCTGGGCCAATGGCGAAATCATCAAGTGGGGATGAACTTGCTTTTCCAGATGTCATCTCGTGTGGAGCCACGCACGTTGAAAGCCCTCTCCTATTTTTGCCTTTCATCTGTCCTCCTGAATACAAAGACCTCTCTGCAGTCGTCAATAAATCCACAGTCGCTTGTTTACAGCCTCTCAGACCAGGAGACTGTGCCATTGAATTGCTGCCAGGCTCAGCCCCACCCAGAGGACACATATATCCCCTATCTATTCTGGAGTCCAAAGCTATGGATGAATACATTCAGGAACCTCTCCTGCTGCTGCCAGTTTTTTCTTTGTGTCTAAAAAGGATGGAGGATTGCGACCCTGCATTGATTACCTGGGTCTGAACAATATCACCATTAAATACCATTACCCTCTTCCCTTGGTGCCAGCTGCGCTGGAAAAAGTCTGAGGCGCAGGCTTTTTTTAACAAACTGGTTCATCGCAGTGCCTACAAGTCCGTAAGGTAGATGAGTGGAAAACTGAGCTGTGCTCGGGCGGCCTCCCTCTCCTCAGTACTCATCCTCCTCAATCTGTCTGCAGCATTTGACACCGTCAATCACTCCATCCTCCTCTCCTGCATCGCTGACCTTGGAATCTCTGGAACTGCTCTCACCTGGTTCTCCTCCTACCTCAGCGACCGGACCTACCAAGTGACCTGGTGAGGTTCCTCATCCACCCACCAACCTCTCCTTACAGGTGTACCCCAAGACTACGTCCTGGGCCCCCTCCTGTTCTCCCTCTACACTCGCTCCCTGAGCCCCCTTTTCTCCTACCACTTCTGACCCTCTTATCCCCTCTCGCATCTCTTCCTGCTTGTCTGCTATATCCGCCTGGATGAACTCAAACCACCTCAAGCTCAACCTCTCCAACTCAGATCTCCTCTTTTTCCCCCCACTCTTCCTCACCTTCTGCTGATCTCTCCATCTCAATCCCCTTGGAATCTCTGACACTCTCTGCCTCTTCTTCCACTAAGAACCTAGGAGTCACACTCCATCCTGTGCTCTCCTACACACAGCACATCACCACGCTGACACGCACCTGCAGATTCTTCCTGAGCAACATATGCCGAATCCGTCCATTCCTCACCAACTACTTGACTCAGCTGCTCGTCCAGTCACTGGTCCTCTCCCACCTGGACTACTGCAACTCCCTCCTGGCCGGCCTGCCTGCAACTACTACCCGCCCACTCCAGCTCATCCAGAACTCTGCGGCTCGTCTGGTATTCTCTCTGCCCCTGATTCGCACACACCATGGCCAACCTCAGAAGCTATTTCCATGTGCCTTTTTCTAAAGGAAATTGTCCCCCGCCGAGAGGAAATATGAGGAACCGAGAAATGCTGGCCATCAAACTGGTGTTTGAGGAGTGGCGACACTGCCTGGAGTGGGCACTCTTCTTTACTCGATTCAACTTTACCCTCACAAACCGGCCAGGCTCCAGAACATCAAGGCTGATGCTTTATCCTGTTTATTCAGCTCTGACAATATCTCTGTTTCCACAGATACCATACTATCACCGTCATGTCTTGTAGCACCAATATGATGGGACATCAAGCCACAGATCCAGCAGGCACTGCCCAACGACCCAACGCCTTCTGTATGCTTCCATACATCCACAATTACTACACTGGCAAAATTCTTCTCCCACCTCCAGACATCCAAGAGTGCATCGGACTCTCTCCCTCATGCAGAAAAATTTCTGGTGGCCTGCACAGGAAGTCACACAGTTAATTGCAGCCACACAGTCGACAGTGCACAGTCGAAAATGTCATGGCAACCACCAGCGGGTCTCCTGGAACCACTTCCCACTCCATCTCGACCATGGACTCACATAGCCATTGACTTTGTCATAGATCTCCGCAAATCGCAAGGTTATACTACCATTCTGGTTGCTGTGGATTGCTTTTCAAAAGCATGCTGCCTCATCCTGTTGAAAGGACTTCTCACCGCCCTGGAGACAGCTGAGTTCCTTTTCAATCATGTGTTTCGGACATCATCTTGGACCGAGGTCCTCAGTTCACCTCGCGATTGAGCCAGACTGAGAGGCTCAATCAGACTGAGAGGCTCAATCAGGAGATCGGCAGGTTCTTGAGATCATACTGCAGTTTGTCTCAATCGGATTGGAGTCCCTATTTGCTTTGGGCAGAATACGCCCAGAACTCCCTCACCAGCTCCTCCACCGGTCTCACACCCTTCCAGCGTGTCCTGGGGTACCAGCCTCCTCTCTTCCCTGGGTCAGATGAGTCGCTTCAATTTCCTGCTGTGACGGACTGGTTTAAAAGGAGTGATGAGGTACGGCAGGCTGCACATGTCCATCTCCAACAGATGGTGCGCCATCAAAAGCTGAACGCAGTTTGCCGGCGTTGCAAGGCTCCCCTCTATCATCCTGGCCAGGAGGTTTGGCTCTCCACTAAGGACATCCGTCTCCATCACCCCTGTTGCAAACTCAGTCAATGGTTCATCAGCCCCTTCAAAATCTTCTGTCAAATCAGCCCCGTTGCCTACCGTTTACAGCTGCCTTCCTCCCTGACATTTCATGTCTCCCTGCTCAAACCTGTGGTGCCCGGTCCATATCCCACCTCCGACCCGCCGACAGTTCCTCAGTCATCCTCCTCGTCGGCTCCTCCTCCTCCTTTACTGCTAGATGATGGTTCTGTGTATATGGTTCGGACTCTCCTTGGTTCCCGTCGCCATCACCCCTCGGCTCTGGCACCCCGACCACGGGGTCGCCCGCATTGCCGCATTCCTTTCGCATCTGGTGCCGCATGTGAGGGGGTGGATGTCTGTCATGGTATCCCCCCGCACTTCTCCAACTCGCCAGCAGAGGTCATCATCACCAGAGTTCTAACTATTGCAACCCACATTCCTCAAACCCCATGCACCTGTTATTCCACATTCCTCAAACCCAGTGCACAATCTCTAATCTCCCTCAGGTCTCATTCGCCCAGCACAGCCCCAGCACCTATTGTCTTCCGTCTCCTGCCCTGTATATAAACCCCTTGGTCACTCCACTCATTGCTAAGTCTAGTCTTCTTTCGAGTTGCTATTCTCAGTGTTCCCTTTTGATTATTGATTGCCTGTTTTTGACCCTTATATTAAAGCCCATGTCTCTCTAGAGATGCAATGCTAGAAAGTATCCTTGACTGTGCATACAGCACCTTCCCTGAGCGTTAATATGTCTTTTGCTTCGTTTCCCTAAATACATATCATAACTAAATATTTTCTTGTCTCTCTAGGGGGTCAACAATATAAATCTTACAGTTGCAGTTCTTCATTTTCTACAGCATGGCTGCTACAGACAGAAAGCTTTATGTTGTGCGCACTACACTCTATCATTGCATACGTGCAACATTATATGAATGTACACGACATCTGAAAATGAAAAGCAGAGTACTTAATTGTGACATCTTTATAACTTGATAACATCAGATAAATTGTAAGCAATATGCAATTCATGTGTCCGTGCCTGCATGACTGCCTTACCTTCCTGGTTCAACTGCCCAGTATAAACTTGGGGTAGCAATGCAAATCCAATGATCTAAATAATTCCAACAATCACGCTTTTAAAATGGGGAAACTGTGTGCATCCAGACTCTTTAAGAAGGTAATACATTGCAGAAGCAAAAAAATAATATGGAAGTACCGCAAATGCTCATAACCAGGCTTCAATGTTATTTAAGTAAGCTATGTGTTTGCACTTGCACTTACAGGAACTTGGCAAAACATACACAGGGATTTCATTCTATATTTTGTAAGTTGCCCTGGATAAGGGCGTCTGCCAATAAATACAAATAAATAAATATAATAATAATAATAATAATAATAATAATAATAATAATAATAATAATAATAATAATAATAATAATAATAATAATAATCATTATGCCCCAGTATGAGTATGTCAGAATCAGCAACAGCAGAGTTTTCAGTCATGATTATGTCACAGATGTATCCAGAATGGTCCACCACCCAAAAAAACATGAGCCAGTCAGTGGCGGTCCTGTGGTCAGAAACAGCTCATTGATGAAAGATGAAAGTTGACGGAAGTCAACACAATTTGTGCAGAGTAACAGTCAGTCAAATAACAGCTGAGTATACCAGTGGAGGCATATCTCACAGATGGAAACTGCAGTTGCTGTGGGGTAAGGAACACAAAGCCTGGACGATGATGTCAGGGTTGGAAAAACTTAGCCTTCATACTGATAGGATATGGTGAAAACTGCAGGAATCCATAGATCCACCCTGCCGGTTGTCAACACTGCAGGCTGGTGGTGGCAGTGTGGTGGTGTGGGGTGTGTTTTTGTGGTACACATTGGTGGCTTTGATGCAAGTGGAACAAGGTTTGAATGCCAAGGTGCATGCCTTCATGGCAGCAGTGTATTGATGTGGTTTCTCTGAGCAGGAAATTGCTCCATGCCAAAAAACTTGGATTGTTCAGAAATGGTTCCGGGAACATGGCAGTGAATTCAGCTTAGTGCAGCGGCCTCCCCAGTCACCAAATCTCAATCCAATCGAGCATCTGTATTATGAGATAGAACGAGCTATTTGGAGTACAGATCCACCACCAGACAATTTGCAACAACTGTGGGAAGCATAAATCGACATGGGCCAGCATCCCTGTGGTGTGCTTTCGACACCTTGTTGAGTCCATGCCCTGATGAATTAAGGTACCTCTAAGGGCAAAAGGGGAAGAAACTTGCAATAAGGTCGTTGTACCTAATAAAGTGGCCACTCAGTACTCAAATACTGAAAGTAAATTTGAGGTCTGAAATAATTTTAAAACATAAATTACATTCAACCTGTGCTCCCTCAAACAGCAGGTGAGAATGTGGGGAATAAGGCTGCAGGAAGAAGTTCTGCTAGTGTCGTTTAGTATGGTTGTGCTCCAATATGGCAGAGCCCCTCAGTTCCAAGAGACTTCCCACGAGGACACTGATATATGAGGCTTTCACTGCAATCCAGTATCTATTAGGGGAAACTATTTTCACTTAATGTTCCGTCCTTTGGGCTGCAGTGACACAATATCACACTACATTAGCTTTCACCAAAACACTGGGCAGCCAGTCGCAATGTATTGTAAACTTGAGCCTAGTTATTAAATTCCTGTATTTATTTATTTATTTCATTCCCCCCCCCTCCATTTTAATTTCTCACTACTTGCAGAGACATCCGGAGTCTTCAATAAATTATTTAAGCAGCTCAGAGAATGTAATTAAACTCTATTTTCGTACTACAAAAGAACTGCTTCTTGCTGATTGAGAGTGTGTACATCTGGGTAGTTAAAATACATAAATTATTAGATATTTAAAATGTCTATTGTATTTTTTTTTAATTCAACTTGATTAATTTATTCTTCAGTTTTGTTGCAAAAGGGGCAACCTGCTTTTGGTGAATTTCATATATTTTTTCCATATGACATTCTGGTATTTTAAATTCAGGATTAGATCATTTTTCTACTCCTATCTCCCTGATAGGATTGTGTTTCCATGGAACTGCCATCATAAACAGACAACTCTACTACAGAGACAGCATGAAAAAATGGGCAAGTTTGGCAGTGTGCTTGCAGTGAGACATGTTTTGAAACAGTTGAGAAAACCAGCCAAAAATCTTTCATGCTCATCTTACCAGTACTTGTAGGCTAGACTTTGTGTTTCTCATAGGTATGAAACTAAGAATAACAGGTTTCAAGAGCAAAACTATTGAAACTATCTCATTGCAATGGGATCTATAAACTGTACTGCTCTACTTCTGTAAGAATGTAACATTGCTGTGAAGTCATCTGCAGAACTTAGTTTGATAACATTTTATATTGTAGATGTAATATTAATGTAATTATGTCATATTTATCTATCATCAGCACATTTCTTATTTGTGAATGCTACTTTCATCTTTGTCTGCACAGCCTTGTGTCTGTTTAGTTTAAATTATAATAAAAAAATAAAAAATGTTGGTAGTACTTCAGGAACAAAAAAGAATATGTACCAATTTCATACAGTAAACGTCCATTCTGTTACCCAGAGTGCTTATGCATACACTTGTATGAGAACACCAGGCAATTTATAAGACATGAGCAACACTTTATCTGAGCTGAAACAGATTTTGTTTGCAATTTCCTGTGTACAAAATCCCTTGAAAATGACTTATTAGGGGTGGCAAGCAACACAGCTTCTCAAAGTGATTCACCACTAAGAAGTAAAAAATAATAATTATGCCTGCAACTGTAGGCAAATAACACACTTGAGGCTGCGGCACTGTAGTCACAACAGTAATTACTTCCTCGTTAACATTCGCCTAATTATGCATTTTATTAAATACTGCAGTGTTTGCCCAATGTTTCAGATTAATTAGTCAGCCCAGTAATTTATATTTTTAAAGAGATTCAGCAGTTCCCCCATTGTTTTGGGCAGTGATGGGTTTAAATATATGGGAGGCTGGATGGCTCAGGTAGTGTGAACATGGTGCTGATAACAGGGTCTAGGTTTCAGCAACATAGACACTGATTGAATATAGTCTGGCTAGCTTGGTGAGTCATGCCCCTTTCTCACAATGACAGAGACACTTTCGTCCAGTAGTGGATTAATGGTTTAAATAAATCGTTTATAAATGGTTTAAATAAATAAATAAGTCAACAGTCCAGGTGTTCAGATACATTTTTCTTTAAGTCTTTCTCTCAACTGACACATATTGAGTGTGCCTTGATTCTTAAATCACACATTTAGATTCTGCAGCGTGTGTAATCTCCTCTCGTCGATTGCCCTGGTTTAATAATAAATGAATACATACATACATACATACATACATACATACATACATACATACATACAAATGGTCAGTCTTTAACCTTCTTTTCTTGAGATATCCAAACACAGATGCAAATATAAACACAAAGGAAAAACAATAGTGTGTAAGTGTCTTCACTAACAAAATAAAATATACAAAAGTGTTCCCTATTGTTCCATGTTGTAGTTCATTATGACCAATGGTGTTTAAACCCTTTACATTAAACATGGTGAAGTGTGGAACTGTGTTAATCTGATTTGCTTTGGTATAGAGAAATATTTTAAAGATAATTATTTGGAATACCTGGACATCTCATATTACGTATATAAAATTGGCCTTACACCCCTGTCCAAGGGAATTCATGTTCCAGAGGGAAGTGTTCAAAAAAAGTTGAATGATTTATTATTGTAGAGAGATTAAACAATAAAAAAGCAATCATGATATACAAGTATTTTGTATATTCATATTATTTTTGTATTTATTCACTAAACTTTATCAACATCAATGTAGGCATTGTAAACGACAACAGTACTTAAAAAAATACATTATAATAATAATAGATGATAAATTACAAAAAATAATGTTGATCATCAACCCTCCAGCTCCCACAATAAATTATAGTTAAGGGGTTGAAAATTATTCCTGAAACAAAGACTAAGCAATCATTAAGTGATCCTCATAAAATACAAGGACAGGTATAATAAGTGTTTACATGTACAGATTTGCCTTAATATTCACAGCTATGGCATTCAAACATAGACAATAGTGATGATTTTTGTTGTGTGTGTGTGTGTGTGTGTGTGTGTGTGTAATGCTTTGAAATGTTTAATCTTTCTAAAATGATTTTATTTCTACTACATAAGAACATTTTGAAGCTCAAATCAGAGGCCCTGTTAACTCTTCACATTAAAAGCTCCACTTTGAAGCATTTATGTAAAAAATCTGAATAAAACAATTTAAAAGCTTAGAAGAAAAGCAATTTATCCAGTGTAGTGCAGCAACTTCTACTCATTTCAAAAAGCTCCTCTTTGCTTCAAAACAGAGCTCCCTGCTTTTTTGTAATCTTTAATTAAAAAATTAATCAAAGGCTCACTCTGACTATTATTATCAGAATGCAGGCAACAGTGGAACAGAATTGGATTAAGAATCTCCAGTTCTTAGATACTTTAACAGGAACAAAAAGTTAAACATCTTAAGAGAGGTCAGAAGAGAGTTGTGAAGTGCATTAGCAGAGTTTTCTAATGCACTTTTGGTGGCATGGATCGATAGAAGAGGGAGGTGACTGGATGGGCCTCTATTTTCAGGTCCCAGAGAAATGTCACTGATTGCTTTGCTGGTTGTTGTCTGTAAAGTGATTGGGTTTGATTGAGGCAAAGCAAGAATTATTGCACAGAGACAGACGATTTGACACTTTCATTCCCAGAAGTTTGAAAAGAATCAGAATGTATGATTACTGGCACATTAGCGGGTTTGAATGCATGTGTGCATTTCTTTCTACAATGGGATTCAAAGTCAATTAAATTCTGTTTTTTTTTAAAGTAATATCAGTAGCATTCATCTCACGCTGCAAAAATGGGCAAACCTTGGCCTAAAGAAGAAAAAGGATCTATAAGAAGAATAATACTGGTCTAGACCAAGGAGTGAGTTTTTGTGTCTTAACTAAGCAGGTACATATCTGAAAGTCAATATGTTAAAAACAAGAATCCACTGATTAAATCACTTTTATGTATTTTATTATAAATTTTTACCTCATGGAAATGCAGAACCTGCTTTGGCACAGCAAAAGACTCTGTTGCACCCAAACCTGCAGCTTATGTCTCCTACAAAGAAGATCACACAGCATCCCTGACCTCCAGGTTAGCTCTGAATTCACAGAGCATTAATTTCCATGCAGAATCTTCACATTTAGGTTTTTGATCAGCTAGTCAAGCACTCTAATGAAGCACTAAATGTTAAGCAGCTCAGATTCCCCCCAATTGTGGGTACACTAAAAACACATGTAAAACCACAATTAAAATATTTGTATTCATGTTTTGTTTAAATGGATCAAAGGAGGATTACTGTTCTTAAGATGAGGCTGGGTCACTGTGCGCTGCAGTAGTTAATGCAAGCAAAGGGAGGGTCTACTTGAGTGACAGCACACAGAGGCCTATAGGCAGCTTTGTTAAAAATAATATATATATTTGCAAGTTCCCTATGGTAACGTACAATGTCCCATCACACTTTGGGTAGTATTCTCTTTTTCAGATAACCGGGGTTGCATTCACAAACTGTCATTCTCACCCAAATAGTAAAAAGTTGTAACTCAAAATCAGAATTTACAATCAAAAACTTTTGTTTCAGATTACAGTGTGTCCGTTAACCAGTTCATTTCTTGTTTAACTTAACAGACACTTGACACAAAAACATTCAGATTCCTGTATTTCTCTTATTTTCAACACTCATAATGCATTCTTTTCAGTATATTAAAAGAGTGGCTCATGACCCTTCAATCCATAAAGGCCATGACACGTGTTTCTTTTGTGAGCAGTTTTAATAAAAGAGGCATCCTCCTGTTTGTCTCACTATGATGTATACATGCCATTAGTCAAACATCAGTGACTGCTTTAATGGTGAGAATGTTAATTGCAGGTAGTAAATAGAGGGAAAACAGCAATTATCAGCAGGGTGTTGGGCAAAACGCACGTCCGCATAAAGAGTTAACGAGCCATGAACCAATAACAACTGTTTACAGAACTCAATTAGCGTACTTAATGGGAGATAAATCACAGAATCTGAGAAGCTGTACACCAGTATCATCATGGCAGGACATAGAAGTGTTGACAGGTTCTGTATTCCCACTTGTCCTGCTATTTTGCTGGTAATCGCAGAGAGATTGCTTCCCAAGGTCCCAGTAAGTTACAGTACAGCAACAGGTGAGCTGGAATGAATAATTAAAATATTTTGTTTTGTTTTTCTTACTGGTGTTTTTCATGATCAAGTATGTGATCACATTCAAAGAGAAAACATATACATTCAGGAATTTCACACTGCAGTGCTAAATTATTGGAAGATTTAAATAGATTATTGTGAATCCTTTTGTCTTAAGGCAGCAATGCCATTAGACATTGTGAGGATGTCAGTTAGCTGCTCATTCCTGGAATGTTAAGGGCAGCCCCACACGTTAAAGAAGCCTTATGTCTCATGATCAGTCAGTATATGATAGAGATACAAAAAACACAGGGTAAAAAAAAAACTCCTTATATGTTATATTATGCCTAGTCAGTGAATGCAATATTCTTTTAATTCAATAAAGTTTTATATTTTATTATATTAGTGTCACATGTTTACCATTATGCATATGCTATGAATGATTAACTAATTAAACATGGAATAGCTATCAAACTAACAAATCACTAAAAAAAACATAAATTATGTCAAACAAATGAAATGGTATAAACATATATCACAGCAATTTGTACATGAATTACTATATATTTCAGCTTTTTAAATCAGCTCTATTTTGTAACCCATGCAATGCATGCCACAGATTTTTAGTATTTCATCAACTACTCATCAACTTGTTTGGCCAGCATAAGGAATCACTGCCATTCCCCCTTGTGATAGAATTAGATAAAAAATCTCTGTCAATGGGATTCAAGATCTCAGATTAAAGAAACTGACATATTGGGAGATATTTTAAAATAAATATTTTCAAAATACAAGGATCTAAAAAGGAACACATCCTACTTAAATCATTGAGTCACCCAAAATAATATAATATTTTCACCAAAACTACCAAAGAGGGACTGAAAAGTAGCTTAGGGAAAACTAAAATGAAGTTTTAAGGAGATGAAATAGATGTCTTCAAGATAGAGCAAATATATATACATACTCTTGTCAAGTAATATCAGTAAGTGGAAACTAGGAGTTTGAAGCCACAACAGACTTGAGTTATTTCAGGATATTAAGAATGAAGGGGAAACTGTCTTTGTGCCTTAAAATATGTATCTTATATGTATGCTGGCACAATACAAAGAGACAGTTGCCGCATTCTAAGAATTACTGGAAAGGATGTGCATGATAATTAATTAAGCAGGCACAGATAATAAACACACAGCAATAATTTAAATAAGAGAAGACAGAAATAGTTGTTGTCTTTGTTATTTTCTGTACTTGCTACACTGTACAGCAGAGATTTGTATGACTGGCCTTCATGAGATAGGATAACTGTGAAGCATGCAATAAGCACATTTATACTGGTGAATTAAAATGAATGATACCCTCTGGCATGCCAGGGAGGTGTAGAAAGGCAAATTCTAGGTTTAGAAACACTAGGGACACAGATAGGGATGCAGACAGTCAGAAGATGCAAATATAGGTTACACTTCTTTTGTTGAGAGAAAAACCCATTAAACTGAAGTGCTCAGTTCAGTTTTGGTTATTGCAATCACTAAACAAATCCCCTCGAGCGGTTTAGTTTGTATTAATACAAACCCCCAACAAATCCTTAAAAAATCTGAGATAATGACTACTACATATAAAAATAAACAGATTTTGCCAACAAGGGTAATCAGTTGCATGTAAACAGAACAACTTCAAACAAGAATCTCTAAGAGAAAAAAAAAAGTTTAACTGAAGCAATTTGTGTTGCTCTTATTTGTGTCACTGGGTGACATTTCTGTCTTTTCAGTAAAATCTTCCTTTGTTGTCTGGTATTTTCTGAAAACAGGATCCATTGTGCTTCGATTAAATATACAACTTTTATGCTCAAAGCATGAAAGTAATGCTGTATGGTATGGTGTAGCGTAAATAAAACAATATTAAGTCAGCAATCTCTGTGTACTCGTCTTTGTAAATCTAAAACAAAGGTGCGAAGTATGATGTCAAGCAACAATCAGTCAGTGGAGGCCCTTAAAGAAATCAGCATCTGATTTAAATTAAACTTTACGGTTCACTGAGTACAATTTAATAGACTGCTTCTGAATACAATTTAATTTTCTTCCTACTGGGATTTTTTAAATAAACCAGCTCTGCTAAACAAGAAGTATAACAACTTGTGATTTTTTTAATACCAAGTTGTTTCTCTATGTAGGCTCAGCAAAATGCAAGTCTAGGTTTTTTAATTGATTATATTGTACCATCCACACAATTATCCTGGATACAACTGAGCGTGAAAAAAAAAATTATATATATATATATATATATATATATATATATATATATATATATATATATATATATATATATATATATATTAACATCTGCATTTGTCAACGAGGAAATTATGTCAAAATATATCACACTGTGACCTGTAGGTGTTAAAGTTTGCGGCACATGAAACTTACAACCTGAACATTTACTTAATTGCTTGCAGCAGGTACAGTCATTGTTTTGAACGACATTTGCTATATCTTATGTGCATCTAAATATTACACAACCTATGGCCATCTAACGATCCCAGGACAATTTATAGCATTACAAACATGATCAGAAACTAATGCAACCTTCTTAAACCGCCACTAAGTTCAGCTACGACAGTATTATCATGAAGACGCTTCACACAGGTACAAGTCTGCTTAAATATTTAAACCGTTTCTAAATAATAATAATAATAATAATAATAATAATAATAATAATAATAATAATAATAATAATAAATGCACATCTTTATATGTTATTGTGGAGTTGGAGTTGTGTATTTTGTGGGAATTCCTGTGCATTATTCACCGTTTCACTCCTACTCTAATCCCATTCCAAATATGCTCCAGTAGGTGACAATCCCTACAGAATGACCTAAATTAAATGCAGTTATGGCTAAAACGGATGTCTCCCATATCCTGAGCTGAGCAATATAACATGACCTATATAACAGCTAAACCTCATTAGGCACAGCACTAACTGAAGCCTTCAGGTTGCGGGAGAAAATGGATTTATGCTTGTTGTTCTTCCATTTCCCTCTGCAGTCATCTCAGAAAAGTCCAAGAACTTCAGGTGTCAACAAGTACTTTCCTAGCAATTTCTTAATGTGTTGCTTGGTGTCAAAATGCTAAAAACATTACTGATGTGAGGATTGCTGTGGATACCATACACCTAGAAGTATTACTATGCATCATGTACATTTCATTTCATAGCACTGGTAATGAATCCTGTAGCACATTGTATTGCATGGCTTACCATCTCCACATGCCTGAACCATTATTGCCCCTGCTTTCCTTGATTAATTAAACTAAAGCAAAACTAAATGTTTAGCAAATAAAGTCACATTTTATACTAGGGCCAGTATTATATAAAAGACTGGGAATAACCCAGTATTTGGTGGCTATATTGCTTTTTAGTTGACCTGATCTTTTACACATAGAAGAAAGAAGCCTTGGCAGTTCAAATGTTTGGTATCACCCCGGTCTAAATCTATAAGCTAGATAGTAAAGTTCTATAAACTTTCAAGTTTCTCATTAAATTCACACTGAGAATAGTCAGTGTACAACATTCACAAAGAATAAGATCAATACTACTGTAGTGTTAATCTTCACATTCATAATTAAACTGTACATCAATATTGCTATTACAAATCCACAGTAGAAATAATTACACAAAGTTCAAACTACAAAAAGTACAGTCACCCTTACACAGCAACGTGCTTTGGGAAGGAGCCAGCTGCTCTGCAGAAGCATATTACAGAATGCCTCTTTCCAAATCTCAGAACATAATATTTTAAGACAGGGTACACTTTTTGTGACCTAGAACGCACAGGCTAAAACTCCTTTTCAAATCTTAATTTAACTGGGTTCCATTAAAACTCCCAGAGAACAGCGGCTACAAGGTGTTTGTCTTTTTAACATGAGTGACTCTGCAGCGATACCAGTGCTGCCTTTGGCAAGAATTCTTAACAGTGTGCTAACGCATCTATTAAAGTTTAGTGATTTACAACCACTGCAGTACAACACATTCGCAGACCAGAACTACCACTCGAATGTATCTGCTCTAGACTTGTTTCAGTGGCGCATAACATCAATTGCATGACATTTTACAAATAAAACTGCACATCAAGAAAAAACTGAAAAAAAACCCTATTTTTACAGTTTGGGATACGTCTACCTGCAAAACAACATGATATACTGATGGCCAAGAGGCTATAATAACTAGAAAAAGGAGCTTCAGCATTTTTGTTTTTTCAAAATTTTAATTCAGAAAATTGATTATATTCTCAGTGAAGGTGGCATATTAACATTCAGAAGCTGTAAGGGAAAGAGTGAACTACAGGGCAAAATTCAAACATTTTAGTTGCTATACACCATAGTGGGGAAATCAATGTTGCCTAAGATATGCTTTTAATGTTTGATTGCTAGAAAATCAGTTGATACCATTATAGTGTTTTTAATGTTTTTGTTGATATTATGTGTTTTTCATCAATCAACCAATCCTCAAAAGAAGACAGAATGAAAAATAAATCAACTCAAATTCCACATCCCCTGCCTTTAATTTCGAAACAGTTATGCACGTTATTTTCTATCTCTTCAGATGAAAACATGGCCATTAACTACAATGATGAACCTGTCACAGATGCTTCACATTTGAGCATGCTGTTAAAGGTAAGTAACATAGGAAACTACTACACATTAAAAGCACAGCATGCTCTAGGGCTAACATGCCTAGGAAACGGCATATACTTGAAAACCGACCCAAGGGGGAAGATTTTCCTGAGTCGGCTGGTAACTCTGCTTCAGACCCTGAAGCACCTGGGTCTTCTTTGAGGTTTATGAGTTGTTGTTGTTGTTTTTCATTTTTTATGGAAGTGCCAATATACAACAAACTGCCCAGTCAGCAATTGCATGAGGTTAGATCAAGTTAGCTTGCAACTTCCGTCAAGTGCGCCAGACTGGCTAATTCATATTCAGTTGGACTGCGGAAGGGTGACTTCTTGCAAGTGTCCTGAACATTTTATTTGGTCATAATATTGCATAGTTTTGCACTTAGAGATACATTTGTTTGTAACTTGAATATTTAAAACAGAGACAGGCACAGTTTGATTTTATTGTCACAGGTGTCAACAAACATTAAAAAAAAAAAGACTGAAAGATGTTTCAAAATTATTAATAACTTTCTGAAATGTAAAACATAAAAACGACAAGCACATTTTTTATTTAAAAAAGCAAAACATTAAAAAAAAGACAGTTAGAGACAGGACCAGTAGTAACAAATTCAGCATTTAAGCATCATCCTGAGATCTGTCACCGCCAGTATATTCAATAGAGCAGAGAGACCGACAGTAGTGGGGTCTTGGATCCAGTAAATGCCATATAGATAATTCATTACTGGAATCAAAGAAACAGCAAGTTCAAGACAGGCGGTCACACTGCCTGGCAATCAGATTGCTCATGTATTTAACGAGGGGGAGGAGAGTGGGGCGATACAAACGAGCCACAGAAGGTTTGGGCACATTTGACATTCTTGTGAGCTGAAAAGGAGGAGGACAGAAGCCCAGGGGTGATGGTTCCTCATTCCCCTACAAAAACAGCAAGCCTCCCCTGGCTCACTGCATTTCCTCACATGACCTTGGTAAAAGGGATAATCGGTGAGTATTGCTTAATTGAGCTTACGACAACAAATACCAAGATAATGAAGGTCATATTCACTACACACCAGCAATCCAGAAGACTCACAATTTACAAAACAATTAAGAACACAGAAGCCAGACTAAATTGGATATTAGCAGATAACAGGGATAAAAGGTTGAGTTCATACAGTATACTGGATGCCAGTTTGGGTTTTTGGCTTTGTTAATCTCAAGTAAACAGAGAAGTACATATAGATGTGCATTAACCATTAAGTAATGTTAATTTCAAAACTTATCCATGAACTGTGTGTATCTACAGTGGCTCTCGAAAATATTCGCTTGAACTTTTCCACATTTCATTGTGTTACAACATGAATCAGAATGGATTCAATCAGGAGTTTTTGTCACTGATCAACACAGAAAATGTCCATAATGTCAAAGTGAAAAATATAATCTCCAAATTGTTCTAAATTAATTACAATTACAAAACAGAAAATAATAATTGAATGCATAAGTGTCATGTCCTCACCTCACCAGCAGAGGTCATCATTGCCAGAATACTAGTCCTGTCTCGGGCATCACATTCCATAGCCATGTGCATTCACTTTAATTGCCATTCTTCCCTCCTATTGGTCCAGCACCCCACTGCTCTGCTATCTGCTCCCTCAGCCTTCTCTATATATATCCCTCTGTTCTTTTCAGTCTTTGCGAAGTCTTGCCTTCTGTATAGAAACCATTCTGAGCCCTTCATTTTGCGTGTACAAACTCTCTGTGTTCCTGACCTTGCTTCTGCCTTTGATAACGACTCCTGGTTGTCCCTTGAACTCTGTTTGCTGATCGACTGACCTTTTGCCTGCCTTTTGACAACGTCTCTTGGATTTTCCTTTTAACTCTGACAGCCTGCTTCTTATCCCTCTTCCATTTACCCTGACCTGTATTAATTCAACCCCATCCCAGTCCTGCAGTAGCCCCGCACCTGGGTCTTTCACTCATTACATCCCCTGCCGTGACAATAAGTAATCACCACCAAATCAATATTTGGTAGAGGCACCTTTTACAGCCTTTTACACCTTTTATGAGTCTATATGGATAAGACTCTACCAGCTTTGCACATCTGGACACAGCAATTATTGCCCATTCTTCTTTGCAAAACTGCTCAAGCTCCATCAAGTTGGATGAGGACCTTTGGTGAACAGCAATTTTCCACATATTTGCAATTGGATTGAGGTCAGGGCTTTGACTGGGCCACTCCAGGACATTGGCCTTTTTTCTTTTTAAGCCACTCGAGTGTGGCTTTGGCTGTATGTTTGGGGTCATTGTCCTGCTGGAAGACAAATCTTCTCCCAAGTCCCAGGTCTCTTGTAGACTTCAACAGGTTTTCTTCCAGGATTTCTGTGTACTTTGCTGCATCCATTTTGCCCTCTATCTTTACAAAGTTTCCAGGCCCTGACGCAGAGAAGCATCCCCATAGCATGATGCTGCCACCACCGTGCTTCATGGTAGGGATGGTGTTCTCAGGATGATGTGCGCTGTTAGGCTTGCGCCAAATGTAGCGCTTAGTGTTGAGGCCAAAGAGGTTTATTTTAGTCTCATCAGACCACAGAGTCTTCCTCCACTTGGTCCTCCACCCCTGATTGGTGCTTTTGAAGAACCTTATTCCGGATTTGCACTCTTTCGTCTTCATGATGTAGTTTTTGTTAGGAATTGTACTAACCAACTGTGAAATCCAGAGACAGGTGTATTTAACCTGAAACATGTGACACACCTTAATTTCACAGAGGTGGACTCCATTCAACTAATTACGTGACTTCTAAATACAACTTGTTTCACCACAGCTCAATCAGGTGTGTCATAGTAAAGGGGATGATTACTTATGCATTCAGGTATTTTCTGTTTTGTATTTGTAATTTAATTAGAAGAATTTGCAGATTATATTTTTCACTTTGACACTTAATAGACATTTTCTATGGCAAAAAAACGGATTAAATCCATTCTGATTTAATGTTGTAACACAATGAAATGTGGAAAAGTCCAAGGGGGATGAACAGTTTTGAGAGCCAATGTATGCCTTTCATGGAATCATCAGTAAATAATGTAAATAGTCACCATATACTGTATAAGGCAATTAGATAAACAGACAAATAGATGGTCAAAAGACCTAGATAAAATCAGAAATTAAATTCAATGTAAAACAAACAAAGAGCTATTATCAAGTGCTGGAATTATAATTTTGCAATTGGCAAATTTATCTTTTTGTTTTGTCCAGGGCAGAGACAGACAAGGACTGCTCCAAAAGTAGAATAATAGGGTGAATACAGATTGATCAGTTTTATTTTTTTAAATCAGCAAGGATAGATGGACTGATGACAAATGACTTAGAGCATGACTTCGAGAATAGAGCACATGCAAATCTGATTTCCATGAATTGGTATAATTATAGACACAGGGAGATGATTGAATGGTTAAATATGATCTTTTCTGACCTCAGTGCCAAGTTAATATTTTATCTTCCATGTGTACAGTCAGTTCTGTCTTGAAATGAGAATTTTTCAAATCCCATGTCTCACTCCCGCTCTTCTTGACCAACAGTCACGTTATGGGTTTGTGTGTCCATATGTGAATGCGTAAATGTCTGCACAGAGAGTCCCTGTTTTGAAGGGACAGTGCTTATTGTTAATCTCTTCCTCTCCATGAAAGTACTTTTCCTTTCATATTTTTCAACAAATACGTATCATTATACCAGTATGTTTTACAATGTTGAGGAAAGGTTACTCCAAACCTATGTTATCTTGTTAATTCCAAACACCTTTGTATTTTTGTTTGCTTGATTGATTTTGTACACTAACTTCAAAATTGTGAGCTGTGATATACAGTGCCCATAGAAAGTCTACATCCCTTTTCAAACTTTTCACCATTTATTTCTTTATAGCCTGGAATTAAAATTTAGTAAATTCATTATATTTCTAATGTATCTATGCATCCTAACCCACAACTTCCAACTGATGAAAATATTCAAAACATTTGTAGAAAAGGTATTAAAAATAAAAACTCAAATAGCTTGGTTGGATAAATGCCCACCCCCCTTGTGACTTTAAGAGAAGGGGTCATTATTGGGGCATGCATGGTACAAAGACTGCTCAACTGGCTAGTGTTTTCGACAAGTGGGTGAGTGCATGTGTGGCAACACCAAGAGAACGGTACAGGCCTGACTGTTGACCCCTAAAGTGAGGGGGTCCGGAGGCTCTGTTATGCTTTGGGGGGCATTGTCCTGGCATGGTTTGGGTCCACTTGTCCTCTTAGAGGGAAGGGTCACTGCAAATCATTACAAAGTTATTCTGAGTGATCACCTTTATCCTGTGGTAAAACATGTCTATCCTGATGGGAGTGGTCTCTTCCAGGATGACAATGCCCCCATCCACAGGGCATGAGGGGTCTCTGAATGGTTTGAGGAGTATGAAAATGATGTGAATCATATGCTATGGCCTTCGCAGTCACCAGATCTCAACCCAATTGAATACTTATGGAAGATTTTGGAACAACGTGTTAGACAGCGCTCTCCACCACCATCATCAAAACCCCAAATGAGGGAATATCTTTTGGAAGAATGGTGTTCATCCCTCCAGTAGAGTCCATAGACTCATAGAATCTGAGCCAAGAGCATTGAAGCTGTTCTGGCAGCTCGTGGTGCCCAACACTTTACTGAGACACTTTATGTTGGTTTTTCCTTTAATTTGTCACCTGTCTGTGTATATATATATATATGCACCGATGTGCTTGGTTGATGATGAATTGTCAACCGGAGGAGGAGGGGGAGGCTAACAAATTGTCAACTAGGCCGTCGCCCCTTTCATCCCCTTGTATACATACCTGTATATATACTTATCTTGTACCCTTTTGGGTTTTGATTTATATGTAGTAGTAAAACTACACACAATACATTTAAACGCAATAGAGTACAGGTTTGTACTGTGTGATGCGCAGGTAGGTCAGAGTTTTGATTTCATCTAGCTCCACTTTTGAGTCTGGGAACATTGGTCATCTCAGGAAATAATTATTTTTTACAAATGCTTGATTATACATGTAACGTGTTATGTTTATCCTTCTCTTGTGGTACTGGTGGTGGTTAATAGAAAATAAGATGCCAAAGCAATCTATTATGGGACACACTGCTTAGGAGGCACTGAAATGACTCATAGGGTTTCTCTCTGTCTGACACAATTGAAATGAAGCAAGCAGACAGATGAACAGAGTGTTTAGAAATTTAATGCAAATGTAATCTGATGACCCCCTCTCAGAGTAACTTAAAACAATGAATCAACTGATCAATCATGTACTGTTCAAGTCTAACCAGTGGCAGACTGAGATTTGCAGACATATTACAATTGGTAATATTTCAAGGTCTATAAAAGGTATTTTATCAGATTGAATGCTAAATTTAATTCCATCTTTGTCTAAAGAGTATTTAATGAATACTACCTCCATTGAGCTAGAGATGTGCAATGTTTTTTAATTTACTCAGTGTTACCATGTAAGCGTCTTCTGTGAAGTTTGGTATTTGCCCCTTTAAAGGTCTGAAAGATTATAAACAGAGGTAAGACATAATGCGCGATTAAACACCTGCTATATGCATATATATATATATATATATATATATATATATATATATATATATATATATATATATATATATATATATATATATATACACTCACCTAAAGGATTATTAGGAACACCATACTAATACTGTGTTTGACCCCCTTTCGCCTTCAGAACTGCCTTAATTCTACGTGGCATTGATTCAACAAGGTGCTGAAAGCATTCTTTAGAAATGTTGGCCCATATTGATAGGATAGCATCTTGCAGTTGATGGAGATTTGTGGGATGCACATCCAGGGCACGAAGCTCCCGTTCCACCACATCCCAAAGATGCTCTATTGGGTTGAGATCTGGTGACTGTGGGGGCCAGTTTAGTACAGTGCACTCATTGTCATGTTCAAGAAACCAATTTGAAATGATTCGACCTTTGTGACATGGTGCATTATCCTGCTGGAAGTAGCCATCAGAGGATGGGTACATGGTGGTCATAAAGGGATGGACATGGTCAGAAACAATGCCCAGGTAGGCCGTGGCATTTAAACGATGCCCAATTGGCACTAAGGGGCCTAAAGTGTGCCAAGAAAACATCCCCCACACCATTACACCACCACCACCAGCCTGCACAGTGGTAACAAGGCATGATGGATCCATGTTCTCATTCTGTTTACGCCAAATTCTGACTCTACCATCTGAATGTCTCAACAGAAATCGAGACTCATCAGACCAGGCAACATTTTTCCAGTCTTCAACTGTCCAATTTTGGTGAGCTTGTGCAAATTGTAGCCTCTTTTTCCTATTTGTAGTGGAGATGAGTGGCACCCGGTGGGGTCTTCTGCTGTTGTAGCCCATCCGCCTCAAGGTTGTACGTGTTGTGGCTTCACAAATGCTTTGCTGCATACCTCGGTTGTAAGGAGTGGTTATTTCAGTCAAAGTTGCTCTTCTATCAGCTTGAATCAGTTGGCCCATTCTCCTCTGACCTCTAGCATCAACAAGGCATTTTCGCCCACAGGACTGTCGCATACTGGATGTTTTTCCCTTTTCACACCATTCTTTGTAAACCCTAGAAATGGTTGTGCGTGAAAATCCCAGTAACTGAGCAGATTGTGAAATACTCAGACCGGCCCGTCTGGCACCAACAACCATGCCACGCTCAAAATTGCTTAAATCACCTTTCTTTCCCATTCAGACATTCAGTTTGGAGTTCAGGAGATTGTCTTGACCAGGACCACACCCCTAAATGCATTGAAGCAACTGCCATGTGATTGGTTGGTTAGATAATTGCATTAATGAGAATTGAACAGGTGTTCCTAATAATCCTTTAGGTGAGTGTATATAACGATTCAATTCTGCATCACTAATAAAAGTACTATTTTTTTAATATTGTCATATTAATAATATATTGCAGTCCCCATGCAAAGTATCCTGTGCTCTCTATTACTGTTGGAGATAAACTAATCACTCCCATTCCAGGGAAGTACGGTGAGTATGGCAAAATTTAAATCAATTAATTTTACTTAATAATATGAATGCATTAAATATTGGCAACTGGTTGTTAACTCTTAGTATGAATCTATCCTATACAGATGTGGTACAGGATAAAATATCCATAAGATACAGAGAGGAAAATATGGGGGTCATCCAAGTTCTAGTATTCAGAATATTTTAAACATACAAATTCATACATATTTTGTACTTAAAGGTAGCGTTGAACCCTTAAGAATGTAGACAATTTTTAGAGCGTTTGAATATTATTTGAGTGAATATTTTCCAGTTCACTAATGGTGCTGGTGGTTGTGGCCAGAGGGGTTAGCCCAATTAATGCAAACCTGTAGCCTTTCAGGAAGTGCTTGTACGTATTCAAGCAGCATAAATTGTGCCGCAAGCAGAGCTTGGATGAGCAGGTGAACTGACAGAAGAGGTGCTGAAATAAGAAGCCAGCAGCATGGAATTAAAAATGGGTGAAGTGTATTGTGCAGAAGACCAGTATTGTTCATGATTCCTACTTCTTGAACAGATTCACAGCTGAGCTGCAAGATCATACAATGATGTCATCATAATTAAGAGTTCAAAGTCTAACACAGTATCTATCACTTCAGAAAATAAATAGAACCTTCCAACAATGCAGCTCTGTGACTATTGCTCCTGCTATTTGTGAGGGATCAGATTATCAACCTCAAGGCCTAGTGTTGTGAAAGCTGCTTTTGTTGTTGAATTGTTGCTAATTATATGATAGATATTGATCCCTTCTGAAAAAATGTTAAGTCACAATGCCACTGTGCATGGCATTTGGTTCAGAAAACAAAACTGAAAGAACAGCTCATAGTTCTGGACAATATGTGTCATGGTATTCAGGTAACAAAGCTGTACACACATAGAAATGAGAAGTTTGAATTCCATAAACCTAAGGTGTATAAATATATTTTACTCTTGGATACAGGACAGACACTACATGTAAATGACAATTTATCTTCAATTCAAGAAAGGTTATGCATACTAAAACATGTAAAGTTAATTTCCACATGGCTATGCCTGACATTTGGCGATTTTTATTCTCATTATTATTGATTGACAGCCAAATGTAGGAGTACAGATAAATGTGTGTGTAGCCTTATTTGTCTCATAGTGGTTCATAGAAACTGATTTATAATTAGGCTTTTCTCATATCTTTGATGAGAACTTAGATGTGGATTCTTGCTGGCAGGACAAATACATTCACTTAGTGGTAATGAGGATATAAAATACAATTAAGTACTTCATAGGAATAGAAAAAAAGGTTTCTACAAACCATATTAACTAATATATTTCTTAGTATGAAGCAGATACTGCAAGAAGCAGTAATTTGAACCATTAGAGTAGTTTGTATACAGTAATCCTATCCAGCAATAACCCTCACCATCTATAGTACTGTGCAAAAGTTGTAGGCAGGTGTGAAAAAATGCTGTAAGTAAGAATGCTTTCAAATATAGATATGTAGGCTGGTGGTGGTGGTGTAATGGTGTGGGGGATGTTTTCTTGGCACACTTTAGGCCCCTTAGTGCCAATTGGGCATCGTTTAAATGCCACGGCCTACCTGAGCATTGTTTCTGACCATGTCCATCCCTTTATGACCACCATGTACCCATCCTCTGATGGCTACTTCCAGCAGGATAATGCAAAGGTCGAATCATTTCAAATTGGTTCCTTGAACATGACAATGAGTTCACTGTACTAAACTGGCCCCCACAGTCACCAGATCTCAACCCAATAGAGCATCTTTGGGATGTGGTGGAACGGGAGCTTCATGCCCTGGATGTGCATCCCACAAATCTCCATCAACTGCAAGATGGTATCCTATCAATATGGGCCAACATTTCTAAGGAATGCTTTCAGCACCTTGTTGAATCAATGCCACGTAGAATTAAGGCAGTTCTGAAGGCGAAAGGGGGTCAAACACAGTATTAGTATGGTGTTCCTAATAATCCTTTAGGTGAGTGTATTTTAACAGTGAGAGACAGAATAACAACAACAAAATCCAGAAAAATGCATTTCAAAAAAGTTATAAATTGATTTGCATGTTAATGAGGGAAATAAGTATTTGATCCCCTATCAATCAGCAAGATTTCTGGCTCCTGGGTGTCTTTTATACAGGTAATGAGCTGAGATTAGGAGCACTCTCTTAAAGGGAGTGCTCCTAATCTCAGCTCGTTACCTGTATAAAACACACCTGTCCACAGAAGCAATCAATCAATCAGATTCCAAACTCTCCACCATGGCCAAGACCAAAGAGCTGTCCAAGGATGTCAGGGACAAGATTGTAGACCTACAAAAGGCTGGAATGGGCTACAAGACCATCACCAAGCAGCTTGGTGAGAAGGTGACAACAGTTGGTGCGATTATTCGCAAATCGAAGAAACACAAAATAACTGTCAGTCTCCCTCAGTCTGGGGCTCCATGCAAGATCTCACCTCGTGGAGTTTCAATGATCATGAGGACGGTGAGGAATCAGCCCAGAACTACATTGGAGGATCTTGTTAATGATCTCAAGGCAGCTGGGACCATAGTCACCAAGAAAACAATTGGTAACACACTACGCCATGAAGGAATGAAATCCTGCTGCGCCCGCAAGGTCCCTCTGCTCAAGAAAGCACATGTACAGGCCCGTCTGAAGTTTGCCAATGAACATCTGAATGATTCAGAGGAGAACTGGGTGAAAGTGTTGTGGTCAGATGAGACCAAAATCGAGCTCTTTGGCATCAACTCAACTCGCCGTGTTTGGAGGAGGAGGAATGACCCCAAGAACACCATCCCCACCATCAAACATGGAGGTGGAAACATTATGCTTTGGGGGTGTTTTTCTGCTAAGGGGACAGGACAACTGCACCACATCAAAGGCACGATGGACGGGGCCATGTACCATCAAATCTTGGGTGAGAACCTCCTTCACTCAGCCAGGGCATTGAAAATGGGTCGTGGATGTGTATTCCAGCATGACAATGACCCAAAACACACAGCCAAGGCAACAAAGGAGTGGCTCAAGAAGAAGCACATTAAGGTCTTGGAGTGGCCTAGCCAGTCTCCAAACCTTAATCCCATAGAAAATCTGTGGAGGGAGCTGAAGGTCCGAGTTGCCAAACATCAGCCTCGAAACCTTAATGACTTGGAGAGGATCTGCAAAGAGGAGTGGGACTAAATCCCTCCTGAGATGTGTGCAAACCTGGTGGCCAACTACAACAAAAGTCGAAGGGGTCAAATACTTATTTCCCTCATTAACATGCAAATCAATTTATAACTTTCTTGAAATGCGTTTTTCTGGATTTTTTTGTTGTTATTCTGTCTCTCACTGTTAAAATACACCTACCATTGAAATTATAGTCTGATCATTTCTTTGTCAGTGGGCAAACGTACAAAATCAGCAGGGGATCAAATACTTTTTTCCCTCACTGTACCTGCCTACCAGAATTGATGCTGTTTTGAAGACAAAGGGTGGTCACACCAAATATTGATTTGATGTAGTATTTCTTCTGTTCACTGACTTTGCATTTAGTTAATTGATAAATATAATCTATTAACATGTCTATATTTGAAAGCATTCTTACTGTAGCAGACGGAAGAGCGGGTCTGCTTTGGGGGACACACTCCCCCAGTCCGGTAGGCAGCTTTGATACACATACATTCACAGAGTTCCCATGAGTAACTGCATAGCCCCTCCCCCTCTGGGCGGTTTCTCTTTCTCGGATAACCGAGGTTGCATTAGCAACCAGTATAATTACCTTGTGTCTTGTTGCTGTGCTCAGTCTTGCCATAGTGTATGACTTTTGACAGTAAACTGGGTGGTTACACCAAATATGGATCTGATTTAGATTTTTCTTCTGTTCACTCACTTTGCATTTAGTTAATTGATAAATATAATCTATTAGCATGTCTATTTTTGAAAGCATTCTTTACAGCATTTTTTCACACCTGCCTAAAACCTTTACACAGTACTGGATTTCTCTCAATACAATCAGTGCATCCTTCTCCAAAATATCGAGGCATATTTTCCTGGTATTGCATTTTTTTACATAAACCAATCAGCTTGTGGCATACACATTTAACTGACACTGTCAACAGGAAGAAGCAAAACCAATTACATGTAATTAGCATCAAAAAGGAAGCCTAGAAATCATATGATATGCAATACTGTCTGATACAATTGAGGAAAAGTAGGAGACAGTTTTGATCTGAATATTGCAGCCTCATATAACCCCTTACACAAACTCCCTCTCACTTCAAAAACACTTGTCACACGACTGCAGGATGTATTTGTGTTTTCTCTCTCTCTCTCTCTCTCTCTCTCTCTCTCTCTCTCTCTCCAGAAGGTATGATGCAAGGCCAGTGAAACACACAAGAAGCATCCTGGTGGGACAGCAGTAAACTGTTAATCACGGCCTATAGGGGTGACACCTGACAAGAGACTTCTTAAGTCTCTATAAGTGTCTTTTCCACAAGGGAAAAGGTCCCACGTAAGGACTATCAAGACACAATTGGCACAAGGCTTCTTGTCACGAGATCATAGTGTAGCGTTATGTTGGGTGTATTTTGAGAAGAGAGTTTGGGCTCTGAGCTGAAGCACGGATCTAAAGAAGACCTCTCTCCCCCAAACTTATCAGATTTCCTTAGCTCATCAGCTTGGAACTGGTTTGCATCAAAGTGACAGTTTTGGGGAGGATGGCACCGAGAAGAGGCCAAATAGTTTGGAATTCTGCTAGGAGATGTCTGGAGAAAGGGGCCTGTAGGTGATAAAAACTCTTTGAAGTGGACGAGAGCCGAAATCCCGACATAGAGCTACGAACCCGGGCCAACCGGCATTTCCAAAAGATGGCATGGATTGACATCAGTCATAAATCAAGCCCCCCTCCAATAGGACACTGGGGGCTGAAACCGAAATCCAATCTCAAGAACTCAGGAACCAATCACCTATTGATCTGACAGACTATAAAGGACAAACACGGCCTTTCTTTTTCTCTCTCTCTCACCTGAACCAGTAACTCGCTGCCACAGCTCAACCTGTAGCTCTGTTGCCAGAACCGGAACCAGAAACCAACCAAGTCTTTGCCGGCAACAGAAGAGTTAAACTGGGAGAAGGAGATTGAGCCGTACAAAGAATTCTTTTAAAGGACTTTATTAAATAAAGAACTTTACAGACTGCGCTGCCCGCCTGTGCCCACCTGATCAGTGGAGTTTTACAGCTGGACAATTGACTAAGTCGACTGTATACGAAAGTGTCAGTCATTTAAATAGCTATTTGAGTCTTAAGAAACTTGACCCTTGGAACGAACAGGGCCCTGCTTTCCTCAAAGACTTCGTCTTCAAGTAACTACGGTGGAACCCTGCTTACAAAGAAGATTTTGTGCACAACCTTGGAGCCTTCAAACCAGTGGAAAATCTGTTTGGAAAAGACTCTACTTTCGCGAAACCCCAACTTCCAGGTGCATCGACTGAGTGGAAGTTCTTCGACAAAGCCGAACCGGACTGCCTTTGTTCCAAACCACACGGACCTCTGTGCTGTTATCTGAGCCCGAAGACAGAGAGGCCTCTCTGCGACGAAGTTCAGATAAGTTTAACAGTTTGGAGTTCATGATTCATGACATTTGAGAAATCAATTAGAAATGTTAATCTGTGATTCATAACTCTAGAATGTGTAATATCATTTAGTTTTCTTAAATATAAATGTGTGTTGCATTAAACTGTTTTGTTGATAATTTTAGAAATAAAATCTGTCAACGCCGAGAAATATCTTCTCATTCCTGTTTAACTGTTTAGTCTGAAATTGACACAAGTTAACAGACATTAGATTATTGGTGGCCCTGCCTATCCTTAATCATTGAATAATAATCAGTTAAAGGAAATTGTGGTAACAAGTAATGATAGGATCTTTCTCTGCACCTGAACGTAAATGAGACTGATATATATATAACGAGAAGTTACCTGACATAAATACTAACCTGCGTAGTTATTTAATGTCTGACTAATAATACTAACGAGAGACTCACCTTCGTCTTACTAACCGGTATTGTAGTCAATGTGTTTATAACCATTTTTGTTTAACGATTTGTGTTATCATATGCGATCCCATGGTCTTTGATTTGGTCACAGAAGTGATTTGTCTTTGATTTGTTGATCTAGAGTTGAATTAGTTTTTCCCTTTTGTATAATTAGTGTAGTGCTACATTTAGTCTTTGTTTTGAATAAATTTGACAATTTATATCTTTGGAATTGGTGTCTGCGTCCAATTATTACAGAAATTGAGTTCTACAAGATTCCAGGATTCGTGATAAGGTGATACTATAAATTCACTTCTTTAATTGAAATTTATAAGTGTACCTTACGCTACAATACGAAAACAAAGCCAGAAATCATTGCACAGTTTTCACACAGAAAGTGTTAATCTATTGCAGGAAGATGGATGCACTTAGTATACAGTTGCATTATATATTTCCCATTCATACTTAGATGTCCTTTTGTTTGTTGGACATAAGTTAGGGACAAGATAATAGGAGACATCACAAAAGAAAATAATAGATTTAAGGAAGTAGCTTATACAAAATAACAGACAAAATTACCAAATTTCTTGAGGATCGGAAACAAGTACAACTTGGTTTATATCTGAATTCTAGACCTGGGCCCGATTCTGGGCCCGATTAAATAAAAAATGTTCACAAGATGCAAATGCAAATAGTTGCGTGAGAGCCGCAGGAGGGAATCTCGCAGCGCAGCTTTTCGCTATATTAAATCTAAAATACCAAGGCCTGCAAATGGGTAGGAGACTCATATTGCTGGCGTGGTTTCTGAGATGGGCATGCAGCATGAGAGGCACTGCGAGCCAATCACAGTGTTTGTATTGAAGAGAAACCAGAGGGCGGAAGCCACAGATGGTCCTGCGAGAGACAGCAGGGCGCATGAAGGGATATAAACACAGAAACCTGGTGTTGCATGATCTAAATTGAAAGCATTAATCTTCCCACTGATACAAGCCTGTACTTTGTAGCGGTTACAAATATAAGTAAAGAAAAAAAAAATGAATACAAACCAATACCACAAGCATTTTCTTTATTTAATACAGCAAAAACGTGACCACTCTCACTGTGTTGTTGGACAAGTTTAAATACAACTTTATCCAGCAGCTAATAGAAATCTACACAACTGCATAGCATGGTGGTTCCATAAAAACAATATATTTGTAGTAGCATTTTACTAAAAATGAAACCGTGACAGTTGTTGTACAGTTGTGTAGTTTTCTAGTAGGGGTGTGTCAAAGTTGTGTTTTATTCCCTCACATTGTACGAGAAAAGAGCTGTGATAAGGTCGGTTGGTGGCACAAATCATGTTATATTTAATACCCTGAAAGTTTAGCAGTGCGATATCCATTCACAGATACGCTGCTAATGCTTCTGCAAGTGACTCACAGTGCGATCATTTTTTATTATCCTGGTCTCTTTATTACTGTCCAGATTATATTTCATTTTGTTATTTATTATCCACCAGTCTTTGTTGGAGCTCTCAATGAGAAAATTCTGCATAATCGACTGTCTTTCCTCATTCATTTTTTATAATTATAACTGCCAGGGTTGCTAATTGACAGATTGATGTGCCATAGAGGAAGCACATTCCATACATCTTAATGCAAATCAATCAGGCTCCCACCAGAAAGATTTCAGCATTTATTTTTAAGTCAATGCCGACATTGGGTGATTTAATCTGGGATTTCCACAAAAACATCCAGTATGCGGCAGTCCTGTGGGCGAAAATGCCTTGTTGATGCTAGAGGTCAGAGGAGAATGGGCCGACTGATTCAAGCTGATAGAAGAGCAACTTTGACTGAAATAACCACTCATTACAACTGAGCTATGCAGCAAAGCATTTGTGAAGCCACAACACGTACAACCTTGAGGTGGATGGGCTACAACAGCAGAAGACCCCACCGGGTACCACTCATCTCCACTACAAATAGGAAAAAGAGGCTACAATTTGCACAAGCTTGCCAAAATTGGACAGTTGAAGACTGGAAAAATGTTGCCTGGTCTGATGAGTCTCGATTTCTGTTGAGACATTCAGATGGTAGAGTCAGAATTTGGCGTAAACAGAATGAGAACATGGATCCATCATGCCTTGTTACCACTGTGCAGGCTGGTGGTGGTGGTGTAATGGTGTGGGGGATGTTTTCTTGGCACACTTTAGGCCCCTTAGTGCCAATTGGGCATCGTTTAAATGCCACGGCCTACCTGAGCATTGTTTCTGACCATGTCCATCCCTTTATGACCACCATGTACCCATCCTCTGATGGCTACTTCCAGCAGGATAATGCACCATGTCACAAAGGTCAAATCATTTCAAATTGGTTTCTTGAACATGACAATGAGTTCACTGTACTAAACTGGCCCCCACAGTCACCAGATCTCAACCCAATAGAGCATCTTTGGGATGTGGTGGAACGGGAGCTTCGTGCCCTGGATGTGCATCCCACAAATCTCCATCAACTGCAAGATGCTATCCTATCAATATGGGCCAACATTTCTAAAGAATGCTTTCAGCACCTTGTTGAATCAATGCCACGTAGAATTAAGGCAGTTCTGAAGGCGAAAGGGGGTCAAACACAGTATTAGTATGGTGTTCCTAATAATCCTTTAGGTGAGTGTAAATGACAACCACCAAGCATTATGAGAAGTAATTCCAAATAATATAAGACAATTTTGTATAGAATTTAACAGTTGTTTGGAAGCATTTTACTTTGTCCACATAATACCTGTTTTTGACATCTAAAATAAAACACCTACATAAACCTCATGTGCAACATCATGAAGAAGGCTAGACAAGGACAGCAGGGAAATCTCAATCAAGCTAGAATCAACACAGGTCTGAAAATGAATTAAACTACACAGTTGATTAAATTACTTCAAGCTGCAAGAGATCAACAATAATGTGAGTTTTGGTTAATTCAAAATAAATAATCCAAAATAAACAGAAGATCCAAAATGTATTGGAGGCCCTCATGCAGCAATGGATTGACAAAGGTTGATCATGAATACAGATCAGTGGCCTTGACCACAATCATGAGCTGTGCCCTAGAAGTCTGAAAACTGGGCCATTATCTAGGTAGAAATCAATATACTGAATTCAAATTCTGGATTTAATATTTTATAGCAGCTAATGACCTTCAGGGAATTAGGAACCATTGTCCTCATGGAATAAAGTAGTGTATCCACATGCACCCCTCAACAATATGGGCTACCAGAAATAATCCTCCTTCCTCTCTGCAGCCTATTCCTGCCCAAATAACCACCAACCTGCTATTTTCTGCAGTGCCCACACCACCTCAGGAAAAAACACTGTTAACTGTCCCCACTGTTAACTTTTTCATGATAAGTAATTAGCTGTCTCCACTAGCTCTGAATTTATGACCAGCCACCAGCATGTGTATCATAGGAACAAAAATTAAAAAATAGATATCAGTAAGATTTAGGGTACCTATTTGCAATGGAAATACTTCAGAACCATGGAATTCAGTGACCTCCCTCCCTGAGGGAGTTTGAGTTCATATCCTTTTCATTTTTTTAACAGAAGGGAGACACAAATATAGTACCTCACTTTATTAATCATAATATCACTTCTCCCATGGCTCCAAAATGGCACAGTCAAGTTCCTATTCCCACCTCCTCTCGCGCTTCAGGATTGTCTGTTAATCTGCAAATTCAGATGTTTGCCAGGTTTGAAACACAGTTTGGGCAGAAATGACAGACATTAAATGGATTACTGAATTCTGATATTTTTCAGTAATTAGTTTTTCCACATAATAAGATGTACCGACAGATTACATTTTCACATAAAGAAAAATATATTGTGACTTATTTTCTTGTAATGCAAAAAACAAATGTGCCATGGTGGCTGAAATATCACTTATTGTCGACATTCTGTATGGTAGCAGAAATAAGCAGAGTAGGCCTTGGAAGCACATTGCTGTTGTTTACAGATATGTATGGTATTTTTAGCAGTGGAAGCAATATGAAAGAAATCATGTACTAGTGAAAGGCAGCACAAAACCTTCATCTTTTTTGGTAGTAAATAAAAAAGAATCAATGCTTTTGTTACTTCAAACTACATCTCTGGTACATCAAGGAATCTTTTTTGTGTATACTTTCCCATAATATGTTCTTTATACCATGGGAAGTTAACTCATTGGAACTAACTGTAGTTTATATTACTATATACGGAGTCCCACAGGGCTCAGTCCTCGGACCTATACTTTTTTCATTGTACTTGCTCCCTTTAGGTGATATCATTAGACGACATAATATTCACTTTCACAGTTACGCAGACGACACAATTATATCTGTCAGTAAATCCTAACAATACCATAGACCTAGAAAAACATATCTGCTGTCTGTCTAAGATTAAAACATGGATGACAAAACAGAAGTCCTCATTTTAGGAGACAAAAATCTAACTGGTCATCATGCACTGACAAAACTGAGTAATGATAACTAATTTTTCCCCTAAGGAGATGGCACGAAACCTGGGTGTCATCTGTGATCATAATGTATCCTTTGAACCACATATCCAGAATGTGTCGAGATCTTCCTTCCTCCAGCTTAGAAACATTGCTAGACTGAGACAATTCCTCTTGTTACAGGACACTGAGAAATTGATACACGCATTTGTTACATCTAGATTGGATTACTCTAAGGCCATTCTGTCAGGCAGCACAAACAGAGCTATTTCTGCACTTCAGTAGTCCAAAATGCTGCTGCAAAAATTCTAACTAAAATAAAAAAAACATGAACATATCACTCCAGTATTGGCTTCTCTTCACTGGCTGCCCGTGTGCTACAGGATAGACTTTAAAGTGCTCTTATTAACATTTAAAGGGGTCATGAACTGCCTTTTTTTTGTACTGTTCTCTGAGGTCCACTTATAATGTTATCAAGATTTTTACATCAAAAAACATCATAATTTAGAAGTAATAGGCTATTTTCTGTCCTGTTTTGACCCCCCTCATCAGAACACACTGTTTGAATAGGCGTGGCGGATTGTAGACTCGGAAGTAAACGCCCACTGGTATGATTGGCTAACAGTTTTTCATATTTAACAAATTTCAACTCCCCCGTCAGTACATGTGTGTAATTGTTTTGAAAACTGCATGTATGCTTGACAGCCTACATCCTTCAGAGATGGACGCTGCTGTGATTTAGGTTAAAAACGCATAACTACTATGTACATATCAAACGATCTGTAATAACAGACAAAGCAATAGTGACCATGTAATAAAAACAGTTACTCAAACATTACTGTCAGATCCAATATAGTCGGCACAGCATCGTCTTTTAGTTTCAATCTTTCTGAAAATCCTGCGTCGAATTGTGCCTGGTTTGTAAACGAATCCGCGGTAAAATGAAGTGAACAGAGGACCAAGTTCTTACTGACGCGGTCTGGAACTTCATTCAAAATACAGTTCATCCACTCTTTCCTAATGTTGGGATCAGAAGGAAGGCAATGAAAAGACTGTGTTTTTCCACAACTTGGCAATGCACAGCGTCTTGTAATTTTCGGAGCCATCTTTATCGTTTGGTTTCTGCATAGACCTGCGTTTGCCTCTCTCGTTATTTACCTACTATATGCGTTATTCAGTGGGAGGGGCTACACAGGCAGTAATGTAGAAGCAGGCATTGATCTTCTTCTGCGGAGGTGGGGTTTAGCCACACTATTACGTAATAAATTGTCACATTCCACATCCTGTCATTTTTGCAGATTGGCTTCAATATAAGCTGTTTTTAGACTAACAAGAAAGTTTTGAGTTCTGAAACTTATAGGATGTTTTTAGAGTACAATGACCTCTTACATGTCAAAAGATCAAGGGAATTTTGATTTCTCAGTTCATGACCCCTTTAAAGCACTTAAGGGACTGGCACCTCCCTACTTATAAGATCTCCTTATTGAATACACTCCTGGTCGGCCATTGAGACCTCAGGAAGCCAGTTACTTAGTGCTCCCTAAAATACACAAGAAAACCGCAGGTGGTCGAGCATTTAGTTATAGGGCCCCGAAATTGTGGAATGAAGACGGCTGAAGACCCATCTGTTTAGTCTCTGTTTTTCTAGCCCATAGTGCCGCCGGTGTGCCATGGACATGCAATGCACAAATGTCTTTGGAAATGTCCTGCACTGCATGACCAGTATCTGAGCACAACTGTCTTCTTGTCTTCCGGCAACAGCCCCTTCTGAGGGTTTGATGAGGCACCTCGTCTCCCACCATGGAAGCCTGACGAGGCACAACCCCCTCCGGTGCCCCACCACGGTAGGCCAATGGGGCATCCACACCCAAGGTCTAATGAGCCATCGCCACCCAAAGGCTGTTGATGGTCCAACCCCCCCACCCCCAAGAGGCCTCCTCCAGAGGGAAGACCACAGCCAGCAGCATCAGTCAAGAACTTTCTGATCTCCTTGCTGCTGTAATAACTATACTGCCTGGAGGGGAGGCAACTATTAGGCCTAGGCCCTAAGCCGTGGACCCCCAGAGATTCATTTTCTCCTAAATACCATCCATAGGAATTTTTTTGTTTTTCTCTCCTCCGTGCCTAAATCATGGTTTATTTATTTAAATGTTCACTTACTTTATTTTAGATCATGTAACTGTTTACAGGTCTATATTTATTTAACTTTATTGTATTTATGTATTTTATATTGCTATACATTTGTTGTATGTTTACCACTCTGTAAAACTCCTGCGAAGGGCGCTATACAAATAAAAATTGATTGATTGATTGATATATATATATATATATATATATATATATATATATATATATATTGATTTGTTTGTGAATGTGTGATTAGTTTTAAACCTGATTGATTAAATTAGTGAAAGAATAATGTGTGTGTTTCTAAAACATTTTCCATTTTCTTTTTGGAGTAAGAGCTTTCAATAGTGAATTCAATGGCATCATAATTTAAATCGCTGATGATTTGCCTATTTATTTTCCCCCTGGGATCTACCTGCTTAACATCCCTCAACTGGAGGAAGAATATAGTCAAAGGCATGACTGAGATGGAGCATTAATATAAGGACTCAAAATACACATCAGTATATCAGTATTACTCAATTCCACAGTTATAGCTATGGTGCCATTTGAGAAGTCAAGCAATGTGTTTGGTGCCATTGCAGTGTCTATGCAATTAGAACATTTATAGAATACAGACAATATTTGATAGGATACCAGCTGAAGTTAGAGGGCTGAGAAGTGAGAGGGCTGAGCCCAGTACCAACTGAACAGCAAACAGAAAGAAGCCCTCTGGTGAATTATAGGTCTCCATGATGGAATAAAACCCCAGGGACAAGACAACTTACAGGCATGGGAAATAGGTATAATATTTCCTCCATCTGGCGTGTGTTCAATTAAGCAAATGAGTGATCTGCGAATCCTCTACAACTGGCAGTGTTGTTTCTTGTTCCACCAGCATTACTAATGCATGCTAAAAATACAGCCTAGATAACCATAGGATGCCAAAAAAATGAGAGCAGAGGAGTTTTCAATTGAAATGGAAAGAATTGTTATTTTACTGTTCAATGTAGCATAATGTGTTACACAAGGGCCCCTGACGGCCAGTTCTGACCCTAACCTTGAGTGTTCCGCAGATTATTTGAAAAATGCTCTGCCAGTCTAAGCCTGTTCATTTACTTCCCCTTTCACTGAAAGGAGCTTGCAATTATTCTCAAACAGGTTGAGTGCGTATGAATCTTGAGCTGAAATTAAATATCCGCCACTGACTTTTCAGGCTCTAGTTTCTGCTAAGAGGAAATTCAAAACAAAAACCTTCCTCTAATGTTTGAAGACAACAATAATTAATCACCTGTAGCACTGAAAGCTGATTTCAACACAAGACAAAAGAGAACTGGACAATCCATCTCTTCATCATTACCCAATATTAAATAACGTAACATGATTCTGAACACAATGACAGAAAAACCCATGCACTTGTACAGAGCTTTCGTTCAAGATGAATAGATACATATCGTATCATTTGCAAATACTGTGTGGACAACATACTTTAGTTACTTTATATTTTTCTTGTTTGTTTACCACTATTGCCATTTCTCTCTCCTCTACTTTTTCTCACTCATTTTACTATTCCATTGAATGGACCTTAAAATCACACAGCTGCTCATATATTTTTTTCTTGCCCCTTCTCTAATGTGTTTCCAATGTCTAGATCCACCCAGAGTTAATTTTTAGGAATGTTCAGTTTTATTTTAATCTCTTACTACAATCCATGCCACTTCTTTTGTTGTATTTCCATGCACATATGGCCTGTAATGGTGTCTTTTACATTTCATTCAGATTAGACTTTTCTGTGTTTACTTACCTCAATTTACAAACCTCTGCCTTGACCTTGTGTTGTTTGTGTTTAACATTTAACTATAATTAACAATCAGTCATTCCAATGCTGCATTTGGATAAAAAGCTGAAAGGAATGTAATGTCAATGACGGATGTCATCACTTCCATTTACACCCAGAGTCATAGCAGACAGTCTATGAATGTATGAATAGTGTATGCTATGTTGTTTTGATCATTAATGTGTTTACCTGGGCAAGGGTGCCTGCTATGAAGACAATATTAATACTTGAATTTATTGTTAAGTCTTAAATTAAAGGGAAAAAAAGGTTGTATATATTGTCAATATAAGAAAATATTAAGCATTAGTATTATTTTGCGATAATAGAAAGTTCTGGATATTCTATAACCTTATTCTCTCTCATAATTTTTGTCTAGGTGGTTCTTAAATCCTTTTCCAAGGAGCATGTCACTACGAGGCAGCACACAGAGGCACTAGGTTCAGAAGGGGGGCCGTGTTGCATGGCCTTGGAGCATGATGCCCAATGGGACTGAATCTTTTGGCAAAGTGGTAGCATGTCCAGCTGGGGCATAGAAGATTAGGGTTCAATTCCTGGAAATGACTGCCAGCTAAATTTTCTTTCATTTATTTTAAAACTTACATAAAGGGCTTGTGAGCTACACAGACACAGGGTTGTAGGATGTTTCTGGAAAGATATTAAGATGATGAATTGAGAATGACCATTTCATACACAATCAGTGTGTGCCAAATGCTTTGTTTGGCTTACACTGGTGTTTGCCAGGCTTTCTATATGAAGAAAGTACAGTAATTCACATATAATGCATTTAACAGCATATGAAGAAGCAATACATTCACGGCAGAAATGTATAGAAAATTCATTTAATAGTATAAAAAGAGACTAGGTATGGATTGTAGCCATGCAGGCATTCAAAGTAAATACATTAAATGAATAAAACTTAAGCAGGAGTTTGCCATGTACATGTCCCATTTGGTTCCACTGTAAAAAGGAAAACGTGCTTCTGAAAATGTCACAATTGTAGAAAGCGCTGCTGCCACTGAATATTTCTTACTGAGCAATCATTAACTTTTGTATAACAAATATGCAGAGAATAAGAAAGCACTTTAATTAAGCACCGGAGTATTTATGAGAAGCTTAAGGGTATAACATTTTAATTATTTTCAGAAAATCAAACACAATCTTATAAAACCTAATGACATCTGTAGCGTTTTTAAGTCACCACATGCAATACATATTTGTATATTCAATGAATGGAATCATATATAAAGAAACAAAATATGTAAGAGCACCATACTCATATTATTTGATATGCAAAATTCTGCTTTTTTCAATGGTTACATTTTTTCTTGGGGGAAAATTTCATATGTCAGTGCTGGGACTCAGAGGATGCTTCACTGGCACGCCATGCATACAATAAACATTAAAATTACAATAGCATGTCATCTGTCAACTATGATTTCCCTAACAAGTGGGAATAAATACAGCGTGAGACAACCCAGCCCATTTGGTTGGGTTGCATAGTATGTGGAAATTGAATAAAACTGGGAACACAAGGCAGTCTTAAGCATTGGCAGTGAAGTGCTCATTAAGGACTCTCTCCCTCTTGATCATTGGTATGTCCTAATCTTTGACTGATGATTGTTTGTTTTTTCCAAGTACCACTTTACGAGAGCACAAGTGCCACCGAGGTGCAGTACTCCCTGACAAAAAGGAAATTTAATTATGCGCTTAAATATTCAATTACAGCTTTCATTACTTAACCAAAAGGCTCTCTAATGCTTTTGAAAGGAAGCCAGGGTAAGCAGTACACGGCTGCTATTGCGAGATAGTGTGTACAGTGCTTTTTCTATTCTCTCAGACATTTGTTTCTCCTTCTGTTCCATGGTGAAACAAAGCTGGAAAGGAGACTTCATCTACTAATGAACCAGACCCACTTTCTGGCTACAGAAGTCAAAGCTCTTGCTTTTCACTTGGTGTGGATGTTTAACTTCAAGTTAAGAATGCAGCTGCAATGAGAAGATGACCATATCAGAAAACCCCTTTACTTTATCTCCTAACCATCCATTCCTCATTTTAATTAATTAAATGCTTTGAATCATATGACTGATTTTACAATAAAACACATCTTAAAAATGGGGCTTACACTAGCCTATGGATTTCTCATATTAAGAAATATGTGTAACTTATTTTGGCAGTATGCTTTAGATAAATACAATGTTGAAAGTCATACAATCAAGTCAAGTAGTAATGAGTAGTAGCAGTAATGGTGGTAGTGGTAGTAGTAGCACTGAATTGCAATCTCAGACAAAAGAGTAACTCCCAAATAGAAACACTTTAATTAAACAGTAGGAGGCTTGCTTGAGAACAACACTTTGTTTGTCTATCTGATTGACAATCAGTGAGATTTAATAATTAACAGTTTGTTTGAGAAATCTCCTATGCTTTGATTTAACTCTTTAAAATTGCACATTGCTAATTAGATATTTTATTTCTAGACTAACACCATATGAAGCATCATTAACTATAACCATTTGCAGCTGCTTTTGAAAACTGTGATTTTTCTTCTCACTTATATGGAGAAACAGCAAATGGTGGCAGTAGTACTGGGAAGCATCTATATTCTTGCAAAGTAGGTCAATTTCATGGATCATGTACCCCATTAAATCATTGTGCATAGCCAAATGCTTGTGCGCATCTTTAACTGGCATACCACTCAAGGCAAGTTCTCTTCAGAAAGACTCAAGGTAAAAGAACAATTTGGAATGAGGCTAGTTGCTCTTTTCAATCTTTAAGGCCAGAAGGTTGTGGGTGTGCATTGCCTTTATTCTAGTGGTTGATTGTTCCAGACTGGTTGAATACAATTTTGCAAGTCATGAACCACTACTGTAAATGAAGACATCTCATACTCATATTGTGTGCTTAACTGCTGTTGAAGTTCAACATATATGTCTCTTTGGGTCTTGATCAGCCTCTTGCAAAGGACTTAACATACATAACAAATACTATTACTGGCACAAAGCTTCTTTCTTGGGTGAGGCAGCACAGAGGCTCAATCACCTGTGCTCAGAATGCAGATTAGTCCCTAACAGACACACAGCACTGGATTGAATCTGGACTAGAATTCCCCAAAGGTACGGCACCTTGTCCCCTAAGTTCTGCTAGATTCGGTCAGGGTATCCTCAGCTTTCTGAGGCAAAACAGTCTCTCTAGCTTGCCAGGTACCTATCAACTCGCAGTCTTATCAGTGATATATGTGTAAGTACTCACTGTAATCATAGTTTTTTTAATTTGCTTCTGACTAAAATTTAATGAACTTCCTGCCTTCCTTCCTTCCTTCTCCAGCTTTATCTTGCAACATCATTTTGCTTTAGTTCCATTCATGTTTTTTGTTTTCTTATAAAGAGTCCTTATTAATCCTCACCTTGTTCATCTATGAAATGTCCAATTAGGAAGTTGATTAATACCCAGTAGCAAGCCAAACCTTAAATTGCTGATTTTCAAATTAAATGTAGCCAAATAATAACAACAGATGTAAGATATCACCACCCCTTGGAGTTTCCACATTTCATTGTGTTACAACATGAAATAAGAATGGATTTAATCAGGAGTTTTTGCCACTGATCAACACAGAAAATGTACATAATGTCCTTTAATGTGAAATGAACAAAGTGTGCTGCTGATAAATATAATTTTCAGAAAGAAATGTGGAATTTGTACTCAATACTTTATTCCAGTATTATTACTATTTATTTCTTAGCAAACATCCTTATCCAGGGTGACTTACAAAATATAAGAGCATTACAAAAGTGCAATAATACAGTACAGATAAAAACATAATACAATTACAAGTTCAAAATGTCAGGGCTTGGAAACCTTGTATTGATAGATTGCAAAATGGATAGAGCGAAGTACAGAGAAATCCTGGACGAAAACCTGAAGTCTGCAAGATACCTGGGACTTGGGAGAAGATTAATCTTCCAGCAGGACAATGACCCCAAACATACAGCCAAAGCCACACTGGAGTAATTTAGAAAATAAAAAGGTCAATGTCCTGGAGTGGCCCAGTCAAAGCCAATTGAGAATATGTGGAAAGAGTTGAAAATTGCTGTTCACCAAAAGTCCCCATACAACTTGGTGCAATTTTGCAAAGTCTCATGGCTTTAATTATTTTTTGTCAGGGTTGGGAGGGTTACTTTAAAAAGTATTCCGTTACAGAATACTGATTACCTTGTTTTGAAAATAATATGTAACCTATTCCAATACATATACTCCAAGTCAGTAATGTAATCAGAATACTTTTAGATTACTTTTGGAATACTTTTTTTCTCTTTATTAAAAAAACAAAAGCAGCTGAATTCAAGAAGTGAAACAAAATGTCCTACACATTCTAATATGGATTACGTATTGAAATTGTTTATTTTTATCCACAGTACAGACAATTAAAATGGTAATTAAGATTTGCATCTGTTTAATTTTCTTGAATATTGTACTTTGCATTTTGTAGTGTATGCATTTTTAAACAAGTGAAACTAAATTTTGATACCCTTTACATTTTTACAAATCAACATAAATCAGACATATCAATAATGCGTTAATGTCAAAGGTGTATCTCATTCACTGTCATTTTAATGCAGGCGCATTGTTTGTTTTCTGCTAATCAGTGATATGTGAAACGCATTTTCTTGAAAACTTAAACAGGTATCTTCTCAAAATTGTAAGTATGTTAAATGCTTACAAAGACTACAATTTATTAAATTATATCTGTGAAGATACACAGAACAAGCAACTTGCTATAACAAAGTGGATTTTAAATGCATAGCATTTTTATATCCATGAGAAACGCAGTCACAAGTTTCAAATCACCTGGCACCAAAAACACACTTTTAGATCAATGCAATTAAGGCGGTATTTTTTAAGTATCAATTAATGTTATGAATCTTGTTTCTGCAATTAACACATTATTAATGTCTTACCTGGGGTGAATACTTTTGACAGCCACTGTAAAGCCACATAATGAATATGTCCATAGGAATACATTCTTTCTAAATTCAAGTCAAAGAGGTACATTTTTACCAAAACCATTCAATAATACATGTGCAACCTATTGGATGATAGTTTCATTCTTTCATGAGGCAAAGAAAATGTTGCTCAGATGGTGAAACATTACGCTGCCTGCATCATCCTGACCATTAATTTTAGGGCTGATAAAAGTTGTTGTATAGCAGCATCTGGTGTTGGGCAGTTATGGTTTTATAGATGATACTATGCATCAATTAAGTATATCCCATGTGGCAGGGGAGTTTCCATAACTGAAAAAAAATCTTTAAAAGAACAGGTTTATGACAACATGTGTAGGACCATGAAGAGAGGGAATTTGCATAAGAAATCATTTTACACAATGCAATGTGCAATGGAAAATAAAGTAATGTATCTGATAATTAATTAACTGAAATACCCACTGCAAACGTTTGTATAAAATTGTGAACAAAGAGCCCACCACAAAGTAGGATCACGTTAAAACCTTGCTTTAATACATTTTCTTTTCAAGAAAATGTGACCCAAATTCATCAGACAGAAAAGAAGAATGTTCTAAACTCAGTCATGCCTCAGAAGCAGAAGTCTCAAAGGACATTCTTCAGAATAATGTATTCTATCTTCTCAGTTTCTGATGTTACAATACCTCTATGCACTTTGGAATTGTAATACTTGAAGTAGTTATCCGACATAATTATATAGCAGTCACCTTTCGAAACCCATCTGCAGTCAAATGGTATACAAAACATGTTTCAGTGTTCACAGCATTATCTTTAGAAAATCACTTTTCAAAAACCAACAAGAAACCAAACAAGCACATGTGCTTTGGGATAATGAACTTTATAATGGTTTCCTTTGAAAAAGCTTAGTGATAACATTTATATAGTAACCAAGACAAGGTATTCTAATACAGAGTGTAAAGCCAAGTGGCACTGTAGGATTTAAGATCCTATATAGAAACAAGAGATGGTCAGTGCTGGAACACATGCTCTTTATAAAGATTAAAAGGTTTCTCCACACACCTCTTCCCATGGTTAAGTTCTCATGCAACAGTGAAATGGCAAGACCTTTTCAGAGGCTGTTAGCATTTGAAGAATGTGTCTATTTGGCAATGTGCTTGTGCTTAGAATGCATTTCCTCTTACTCTAGGATTTTTCATTAGCTGCAAGTCTGCCATAAAGAGAAGAATGAGGAAGCCAGCAAGCAGCTGCTCTTCTGAAGATGCTGTAGTTATTCCTGGGCCCTTAGGAAGAAGCTCAGATGACACTGCAAAGAAGGCCCTGTGCATTGTTTTATGATGTATTTGTGCTCATGTGGTTCAATATGGCCATGAGTCAGGATCTGTATTGTATGAAAATGAACTGTTCTGTTTATAGAGTGCCACATCTTATTTTACATTACCTTCTGTCAGCCAAAGGTGGCAGCATTCTCATATATAACAAAGTCATTTTGGTATGATTCACTATTGGTTAACATCTGTTTCTTAAAGAAAAGAAAAAAAAAACATGTCAAAAGCACTCCTTCCAAGATAAATTGTCACTTTCAGAGTGCACAATATGCACGGGTTTCTGCACAAACTACACTTGGAGCTACAAGCAATGTACGTCAATATTACAGGTTAGGTCTCTCCAGAAAAATGTTACATATATAATTGAGAAGGTAACCCTTGCCTAGTAAGCATATTAAATGCAGCCATTTATAATCTCAAAATGTTTCTGTTAATCCGTATCCAATCCAAATTGTGTTCTATTAATATATAAACATATATATATATATATATATATATATATATATACAGCTCTGGAAAAAAATTAAGAGACCACTCCAAGTTCAGAATTCAATGTTAAGTGGTCTCCTATTTTTTCCAGAGCTGTATATATATATATATATATATATATACTCACCTAAATGATTATTAGGAACACCATACTAATACTGTGTTTGACCCCCTTTCGCCTTCAGAACTGCCTTAATTCTACGTGGCATTGATTCAACAAGGTGCTGAAAGCATTCTTTAGAAATGTTGGCCCATATTGATAGGATCGCATCTTGCAGTTGATGGAGATTTGTGGGATGCACATCCAGGGCACGAAGCTCCCGTTCCACCACATCCCAAAGATGCTCTATTGGGTTGAGATCTGGTGACTGTGGGGGCCAGTTTAGTACAGTGAACTCATTGTCATGTTCAAGAAACCAATTTGAAATGATTCGACCTTTGTGACATGGTGCATTATCCTGCTGGAAGTAGCCATCAGAGGATGGGTACATGGTGGTCATAAAGGGATGGACATGGTCAGAAACAATGCTCAGGTAGGCCGTGGCATTTAAACGATGCCCAATTGGCACTAAGGGGCCTAAAGTGTGCCAAGAAAACATCCCCCACACCATTACACCACCACCACCAGCCTGCACAGTGGTAACAAGGCATGATGGATCCATGTTCTCATTCTGTTTACGCCAAATTCTGACTCTACCATCTGAAGGTCTCAACAGAAATCGAGACTCATCAGACCAGGCAACATTTTTCCAGTCTTCAACTGTCCAATTTTGGTGAGCTTGTGCAAATTGTAGCCTCTTTTTCCTATTTGTAGTGGAGATGAGTGGTACCCGGTGGGGTCTTCTGCTGTTGTAGCCCATCCGCCTCAAGGTTGTACGTGTTGTGGCTTCACAAATGCTTTGCTGCATACCTCGGTTGTAAGGAGTGGTTATTTCAGTCAAAGTTGCTCTTCTATCAGCTTGAATCAGTCGGCCCATTCTCCTCTGACCTCTAGCATCAACAAGGCATTTTCGCACACAGGACTGCCGCATACTGGATGTTTTTCCCTTTTCACACCATTCTTTGTAAACCCTAGAAATGGTTGTGCGTGAAAATCCCAGTAACTGAGCAGATTGTGAAATACTCAGACTGGCCCATCTGGCACCAACAACCATGCCACGCTCAAAATTGCTTAAATCACCTTTCTTTCCCATTCAGACATTCAGTTTGGAGTTCAGGAGATTGTCTTGACCAGGACCACACTCCTAAATGCATTGAAGCAACTGCCATGTGATTGGTTGGTTAGATAATTGCATTAATGAGAAATTGAACAGGTGTTCCTAATAATCCTTTAGGTGAGTGTATATGTTCCCTTTGCAAGACATCAAGCTGATACAGTGCAGAATATAATTTATTATGGGATAACAGTAACATCAAATTCATGCAATTGCTACTTGGAAAACTTTCATTGGAATCATTTCAGTGAACATCTGCAAAAGAAAAAAAAAGAACAACGAATTGATCTGATGTCATCTGGTTAATTTCAGCGAAGATGATCACAGTTTGAAAACAAAATTAATCAAAGCAATGGTTCTGGCAGGAAACTAATTTTTAACCCATGTCATACAAACTGAGAAACACTTCAAAGCAACACCATGTAACTTCAGCATTCTACATGCAGCAGAAATTCATACAATGGCTTTAGCTGCAAAAATAAACACATTTCCTAACTGACAGGTATGATTTTCTAATTATACTCAATATAATATGCTTTTTTGTGTGCTCTTAAATCCTTCCCAAACCTCCAAATGCTTAAACATCTTTACTCTGAAATGACAGAAGCATTTTGAGTGCTCCACTGCTGAGGGTTTACTACCGGTCAAGCAAAGACAAGGGCATAACCAAGTTTGAGAGCAGAGCACAAGGCGCAAGGTCAAAGACCAAAGAATTTTAGCAACATTTTAACTGGCAAAGTGTATGATGTAATGGATAAAAAAAGACCATGGCTTTTCCTACAAAGGAACGTGATTGTGAAGAAATGGTTAAGTGTGGTTGTTTAGAACAGATTAATATGTTTCCCCTTGTGGAACACCACTTTCTTCATATCCTTAATACCCTGAGCTACCTGCACATTTCGGTCTAAATCACAGCCACTGATCAAACCCAAATCTCTTTCAATTATCGAGTGACTAACGGTGGCACTCAGGACATTAATATTGCACCAAGGCTACACGAAGTCCACTTCCCTAGGGGGACATCGTCTGATTCCCATCCAGGACAGGAGAAGCAAAGTCATTCATTCCAGAGATTGCATTTCTTCACAATCCATAACACCACGTTGATTAATGTTTTGCAATTGACAGTGGTAGGAAACTGGGGGCTTTATCTATTTACAGGGCTGGTACAGCTCAGGCAGTTTCAATGAGAAATGTAAGACTTGTGACAGATGAGAGATTTTCCTCACAGAAGGACAACGGTCACCATTCCTCTTAAAACACCCAACATACAGAAAGGATAGGAATCATACAGAGAATGGAGATATGACTATGCATGAAAAGATCCTAGAGGCATTGCCCCACAACCTTAACGTTTTGAAAACAAGTTTAGATATGACAAATTCAACACAGTATAAAGCCTGGAATGGTTGTCTGCTACACTGGTGCATTTGTATATGCCTTTAAAGACATAAAAGTGCTCTGTTCCAAAGTAAATAGCACCATTACAAGAGTTTCCTGATTTTCAGCTGTTTACATACCCATGAAAGCTGGCAATAGGAATAAGTTTTTTATTATATAAAAGAGTCCTGTGCAGTTTTATGCTTTCAAAATTCCTTCTGTTGCTTTTGAAAGGGGACTATGGGGTACTAGCTACCAAGAAGAACAATCTGATTTCCATATCTGTAATGCTGGAAAGCACTAACTCTCAAATGCTGCCTGCACCACACTATGTTATTTTATTTCTCATAAGGGAAGGTATATGAAATTAAGTTTGCATTTAGACGAAACACGTATCAGAACTAATTTAGGAAGTAAGACTAACACAGCATTGTAAACTTTTATTTACGTAATGCAGGCCAGGACTTCAAAGCCATTCACAGAAATTGAATCAATGAACATTGACAACTGGAAGACAGCAGTCTTTTTAACTGTGCACCAAACAGCTCTTTTTTGTTTTGTTTTTTTGGTTGGTTGGAAAGCAAGCATGGAATTCAAATACAAATCTTGAAATTGAAACCTTTTACACAACACCTATTTTGGGGAAGTGTACTCACAGTGATAGCACATGAATAATCCAATTTGTTTGTAGCGAGTGATAGATGTGCTAATGCCAGTGCAATCCAACAATGTAGCACAGGGATCATTCTCATGTGTCCCAATTCAGTCCCTAATTTCTGTTCAGAATAGTTACTATCAGTTAAAATAAAACTGTTGTAGTGTAGAGTAAGTTTCCATTATACATGTAGCAATGTCTATAATCAGTGCATCTCACAACCTCCAAATGTTCCAAAGGGATGCTTAATACATCTTCCAACAGACAGAGTACAATATTGTGATGCAATTGACTCTTGGAACAGTGAAAAACTATGTATGTGTCCAGTATGTGTAGTTTACAGTTAGTGCACTTGAACCTTAATTCTTCTAAGCCTCTTTATAACACATAAAGGGCTATTCTACTGTTGCCTCCCTCAATCATAAGGAACACTCAATGCTGAGGATATTGTTATGTAAGCCTCAGACTGAGACTAGTTTGCCCATTCTATCAGAGCCTCCCAATCCTCATTAATACATCAGAAGAAGGACTTATTGCTCAAATCCTGTGACAAGCATCTCCTTTTCTTGTACCAGCCTGCTTAATCTGAGTGTATACCTCACAGAGTGTTTAAAAATACTTTACTCAAGCTTTTACCTGGAAATTCTGCCAAAGTATAGTATAAAAAACAAACAGATTATTGTTCTTACACTGAAGCAAAGTGTTCTTTCCCACACTACTCTATGTCTTAAGTGGATGTAGGCATTACGTCCCTTATTCATTGCACTGGTAAAAGGACTTAATAAAATACATATCACAGCAAAGTTTATCCTTGCTTTATCAATTCAAAATAACAAAAACAAATTCCGAGTTCATTGTATTTGGTGAAATGAAGGCTCTCAGTGGTAGAGCTTTCTTTCCACTGTTCACTAAAAGCTACACATGTATGAGATCCCACAGTCCATGGGGGGGATGAGTTCCAGTTCTTGTATGTCTCAAGCTTCATGGTTTCTGCAGACAGGCTTAAAATTGCCTGAGATATGTTGAAGCAGTTTCACCTGAATGAGACTGTCCCCCAGGGAATTTGTAGTTCGGACTACAACTTAGCTTTGCCGGCTTTCCTTGCTGTTTTATTCACTCCATGTGCTCTGCCTGCTAAATCAGGAGAATAATGCAATCTGTTTGTCCAGCAAACTGCACCTATACGCAGAACTAGATTTCCACTAGAAGAAGAAAAAAGAAGAAAAATAAAAGGCGGAGCAGATAGAGTATTTGCTACTAAGCAGTCTTTGGTCTACAGAATATATGCAAATAACCATAATATTTGCATGATTTACTTAGTGCAAGACTTTGTTTAAAGTCCTAAATGCATTCTCACACCCTTGCGATTTCAGCAATTACCCCAAATCTGTTTGTTTTTATAGCCTTGCTAATTAATGCAAATGTATCACAAAGCAAGCGGAAACCTCACATAGTCACACCAGTTTGCAGCAGTTGTGTGTGCCAGGCCCCTTGTACTAAAATCAATGTTTTGAACTATAAAATGTGTATAATTCCTAGTTTTAAACCAATACAAGATCTGGCACCACCAATCTAGGGTTTCAAGGGGTCTCTTAAAAGACCTCTGTAGATCCCATTTCAGCCCTGAAGTGTCAATCCAACTTATTTTCTTTCTTGGGACACAGGCTGTTGGCATCTGTGGTGGCATCTGTGATGGCATCTGCCTCCTGTCTGTGTGGGGCATCCTTACAACTTGACACCACAGATGGGGGAAAAAAGCAAATGATAAAATTGCACAGAACACAGTACATTGACACACTCTGTATATAGTGTATGTGCTAACTTATGCTTTCACAACAGGAAGGCTGTATTCTCAGTTCATTAAGAAGGCATTTCAAAGCTGTGAAGTATGCCATGCAATTGTATTTGGATGGAAGCATACAAGCTTTCTATGGGACAGTGCACAGTTAGGAGCTTATTACTGCTCCTGCTCATGGCTGTATGGTAATAATCATAAGTTAAAACTCTCTGTTAATCAAGTATTTTCACATTGGCCAAGCAATTATTGAGATGATTGTGATGTATGTATGTTTGTTCGTTTTTTCATTTTTGGTTTGCGTGAGTGTTAAAGTAACATTCGTTCACTAAACACAAATATCTAAACTGTGATTGTAGTAATCCTAGCTTTAACGAGACAGAAGACACTTGTGTACATCCATCCAATCAATATGTTATTGGCATTCATTCAAAAACAAATCTTTCTTTTAAATGAAATGCCACTGAATGTATTGTATTTATACTTTAACAATAGAACAATTTAGATATTTAAAACATTTTGCATGTCTATGTAAAAGGCACATGTTACATGGTATGTCAATGTTGTGTAAACTTGTGTAAATGCTAACCAACAACAATGTTTAATAGTCTTAAACTTAATATATTGTGATGTTTGTCTCAGTTATATGTCCATGATTGTCCACAAATATTGTATACAAAATCTATACACGTTCACATATTTGTGTTTCTACAAGATGTTTCAGGAGAATTCATTTGTGGACAAACAAGCTGTTTCAGGCAAAAACTACATTTGTCTTCTTCCTCGTATGACATGTATCAATGCTGTTACAATCTTATCATGATATAAAGTTGAAGTTAATTAACAATAGTTTGTGCTACATTCTCAAAACCCATAAGGGCCTAAATGTGGGTTATATTTATCCATGCAGAGTGTATAAAGAAAGTAAAACAAAAAAAATCTAAATTATTTGTACTAAAACATTTTGGAAAAATATATTAACTTTCTGTCTAGAGCACACATTATTTGTTTATACATCACCCCTAAGTGGTGGAATGACCGTCTAACTGATGTCAGGACTGCACAGTCTCTGACACATCTGTTCAGACTGTACCTGAAAAACAGCAGCCTAATCCCCTGGGCTGTTCAGCACTCTTGCTCTTATGCACTTTCAAATTAAACTATAATCTCTCATGCTCCTGATTACTTGTTAGCACTTCTATCATTTTACTGTACCCTATCCTATGCCTACCACACCCTTTAGCACATATGGACTGTATTATGTCTACCTATTGTATACTGTATTTTGTAATGCTTTGAAAATGTTTATTGTAAAAGTTATATGTCGCCATGGGTTACAGCATGTGCTAAGAAATAAATAATAATAACAAAATCTATCATCATCAGCCTTAATCAATTCACTACTGGATGAAGGCCTCCCCAAAATCTTTCCATTTATTTCAATCTGCAGCATCTCTTTCCAGGTCACGCCAACAAAGCTTTCAATTTAATCTTCCCATCATTTCAGTGTCCTTTTTCTAGGTCTTTTTTCTTCTCTTGGGACCAATTCTTTAGCTTGTTTTGTCCATCTTTGGTCTGTTATTCTTGCAATGTGTCTGGCCCATTGCCATTATAACATTGTCATTTGTTTTCCAAGGTAGACATAATTTTTTATTTCTTCGAGTGTCTTTTGATTTACGGCACTTTTCTTAGTTTAAACAAAGTTCTTGAACATGACTGATCTTACTCAAGTAAATTTTAAGTCCAGTTATCTTACGTGCATCAAAAAGTTCTTGAATTTGAAGCTGCATATACAGCTCTGGAAAAAATGAAGAGACCAGTTGATTTCTGAAATTGGAGTGGTCTCTTTTCCAGAGCTGTAAATTTGGCCATCCCTCTCATATATGCTTATACCATAAGAGACACAGTCGGCTGCACATATTAAGTTACAGCCAATTTCACATCATCAATCACTGTAACTTTGATCTTGCAATTTATTTTTATGATTATCTGGAATGTCATTCTCATAAGGAAACTGAGGTCCCCTGTTGACCTCATAAATAATTACAGTTTGTTTAATATATTACTCTTACCTTTTGAAGCAGTTCAATTTTTAACCAGGTTTCTGTAGAATTTCCATAGCCATTAATATTTCATTATTACAAAGTGAAACAATGCACTCCAATAACTGTCACTGCTAAAATATAGGTGGAAATTCCAGACTTTCACATTCTGTATGTCATTTTGGATGAGCAATGGGAGTCCTATCCTGACACTTAATCTGAAATATAAAATGAAGTCAATACATTTTCATTGCTCTGAATGTTTCATTAGTTATCTGGCCCTTTGCTATATGTGTCCTGGATCTCTTGCTAGAGTCTCATGGTTGCTCCAATGATCCATTGACATTCCAATTCATTCCAATGAACCTCCATTAGGACTTCTGCCATTGCTTCAAGGTTATCAGTTTAAGTAGAAGATGCACAAACAGAACAATGGCCTTGGCAAAATTAATAAAGAACCAGAGTCTGGAGCATTTCAAAGCTCACTAATAATTTATGATATCCTGCCTATTTTACAGTGACACTACAATTAATGATGGAAATTATTGTTGAGTTCTCTCAGTTCTAATTTATATGAACTGTCACTTTATTTTAAAGGCCATGGGAAAGTACTATTTATATGTTATTGCTCTGCATAGCTTATTTACTTGCAAGCCATGAATTGTCACCCTTTTGCACATCTATATAAAAAACTGCATCTTATATAATACAGATCTTTTTCCTGCAAGGTATAATTACATTCCCTTTTTTCCATCTCCTCTTTTAAATTATACACTTTGACTGCAGCTTGCACAGTGGCTTTAATCAGATAAGGCAAAAACTTTCATCAACATGTTTATTGTGCTCTGCCTGTTAAGAGAAGCCTGAGGGTGTCAAGCCCAGCTGTTTGAAGTATATATGAGAAAGAGGGTCAATGAGAAAAAAC